>NC_050452.1:7138958-7438958 GCF_903995425.1 Onychomys torridus | reverse complement strand
CCTCCAATGATGTGTGTCAATTTTTTAAATTGCATCTTGTTATATTTCCCAAGATAGTACAGATGACTCCTATTCCTCAGGCCCGTGTAGTATTTACTGATGGCACTTCACGTGGTTTTGCTGTGGTAGTTTCTGGTAACACAGTGAAAAGAATGAAAGTCCAGGGCATTTCCGCCCAGACGGCGGAGGTACAGGCACTGTTGCTTTACAGATGTTTTCTGATGAGTGTGTAAATATTTATACTGATAGCCAATATGTGGCACACGCAATTATGCCTTTGGAGACAACAGCCTACATACCATCCATTTCTCCATTCATGAATATTTGTTGCAAGTGCAAGGACTCATATGGTCCTGCTGACATAACCTTTATGTGGCCATATTAGAGCTCATACTCGATTGCCTGGACCTCTAAGTGAAGGTAATCAGAGGGCTGATGCCATTACTCATATGGCTGTCACATTAATTTGTTCTGCCTTTGAAAAGGCTACTCAGTTGCATCAACGTTATCATCTTAATGCTGGATCTCTTCGTTATCACACGGGCATAACCCGGGAACAAGCCATCCAGATAGTTAAATCATGTCCTCTTTGTGCTGAATTTTTACCTGTTCCTCATTTGGGAGTTAATCCCCGAGGAATTTTACCTAATCATGTGTGGCAGATGGACGTCACACACATGCCTTCCTTTAGAAAATTACAATATGTCCATGTGTCTATTGATACATATTCCTCTCTAATTTTTGTCTCTGCCCATTCAGGGGAAGAGGTTAAGGATGTAAAGAATCATTGTCTTCATGCTTTTGCTTATATAGGAGTGCCTAAATGCATAAAGGCTGATAATGGTCCTGCCTACAGCAGTACGGGATTTTAAAAATTCTGCCAAGATTTTTCTATTGCTAATAAGACTGGTATTCCTTATAACCCTCAAGGACAGGCTATAGTAGAATGCTGCCATTGTACCTTAAAAACATATATTGCTAAAGTAAAAAGGGGGGAGCTAGGGGCTCATCTTTCCTCTCCACATTTTATTCTTTCCCTTGTTTTATACATTTAAAAATTTTTATCGGTGGATTCTGCTGGAGTATCCACTGCAGATAAGCTCTGGAGGGCTCCTGTTACAAATCACCCTCTGGTGTGATGGAAGGCTCTTTCTACTGGCACTTGGAAGGGACCGGGGTTCTGTTTATGTCTTTCCTCAAGACAATGAGGTTCCTCTTTGGGTTCCTGAGCGCTGTGTGTGCCCTGTGGCTGCTGCCGAATCCCAGCATGGCAGACACCTATTAGGTCTTCGTGAAAAACTCTCCCCTTCTGATGCCAGTGGGGACTGAGCCCAATACAGCCAACCTTGGCAAGCATTAACATAAGCCTAGGAACTGTAGCCATGTGGTTGGATTCTTCAGAAGGTAATATATGGTAACTGCTCTTTCAAGTATGTTTGAGAACGTGTCACCCAGACACCTTGGAGATTAAGGATAACCCTGAAGGTCACTGACTTCCATTTGTCAACACTTACCATGCCAGCTAAGCCTTTTCATTTTTTGTAACCCTCTTCAAGCTGGTATAGTACCTACTCTTCAGCAGTGGCTCTGTGCAACATTTATTGGTCTCCTGAAATTCATCTAACCCCTTTTGAAGATACCTTAAAATCTGTGAGCCTGAACGTAGCCATTATGAGACCATTAGTTCTGCTCCTTGTCTTCTGTCTGTCTGTCTTTTTTTTTTTTTTCTTTTTCTTTATGGTTCTTAGTTGTTCTTTTACAGAGCTGCCAGCTTAAGTCGTGCTGGGATCAAGAAATGGGCCTTGGTGGTTCGTGTTCCTGGAGCTGTGTCCATGCCAGTGGACTGTGGCAGTTAGACTCCGATGATGCTCACACGCTCCAAAAGAGAATTTGACACCGCTGTTGCCGTTGTTGCTGTGGCGGCCACTGCTGCTACTGTTTCTGGGATTGCCATTTCACTACAGCTAGCACAATGGAGACCCTGGCAGCAAAAGTAGCTACCATAGTTAATTACTCTTTCATTCTATTGGGCATGATAAATTTAATTCAGTAGTTATATACATTTCGATTGGCTTTGAAAGTTATAAATTTATAGACTCAAGTTCCATTTGCTTTTGGGATACCATCTTACAAGGACTCCAATTTGCAGTAAGGCTTGTTAAGGAAGGGAAGTGAGCTCTGCATTCTACAACACAGACCTGCCAGGCATGCAACTGGTACAATAGTGGCTAGAAGATTACCGAGGCAACCAACCACTTTTGGCTTTGTTTTGAAGCCTGCTACACAGGAGGGAATTCAGTCCCGCTACTATAAACCTGGTCAGAAGCCCATCACTCGGGGAGTCAGAGGCCAGTGGTGGGAGGGTCCAACTACTCTTACACTAAATGGTCATGTTGTCAAACTGCCTTCTATATATTTATGTTTAGGGACAAAGACTAGTGCCATTCTTAACCTTTACAGAGTTTCTTGTCGCAGTGGTCAGCTGCTGGCTCGCTCCTGGACAGTCTGGGAAGCCCTGTCCCCACCAAACCCTGCCACTCAGAGAGTCTCTGGACAAAGGAAAGGCGCCAAAAAGCCCAGTTCTACATTCTTGGTGGCTTCCGCAGCCTCCTCCCCGATGCCACCAGTCACTGACCATATTTGGGCACAGACCCAGCTTGTAGCTGGCATGTCATCGCCCCTTGCCTACAACCTATAAAGTCTTCCAATAAACTCGTTATACTTTTTCAATTTGGCTTGATCTGGTTTACTGTGTCAACAGAGAAACTTATTATTGGGGGCAGAAAACCTATTAAGCAGTTCATGCAGAGACTCGTATTTGGTTAAAGATCAATCCTCAAATAAATGACTCCTGAGTGATCAGCCCTAAATGAGATATCTCTGTCAACGCCCTCTCCCTAAGGCTCAGGAAAGGTTTCACAAGAGAGGGCAGAAAGAATGTAGGAACTGGAGGTGGGAAGGAGAGCTGTGAAATGCTGTCCTTTGGACATGACACAGCCAAGGCACCCATGAACTCATTGCAGCTATGGTGACCTGCACAAGATCAAGTTGACAAGATCAACTTATATTCTAATGAGTTACAAACAAAACAAGACAGAAAAAAAGAATGGAGAAAAAATTGGGGTGCATATGATCAAGATAAGTTGTTTATTTGTATTGAATTGTCAAAAAAGAAATAAAAGATGTTCTTTATGTTAAGAGCTAGAGATGTAGTTCTGGGTGGAACACTGCCTGACATGTAACAGAGGCCTTGGGTTTGAGCCCTAGCATTGCCAAAAGGAAAGAAAAGTGGAGCCATACTTAAATCACAGAACCTTATGTCCCTGTCAAGCCAAGGACACAGCACACATCCTCTTGTGAGCAGTTGTTGCAATGGTATGGCACATTGGCATTCTAGGTGGTGTGTGTGTGTGTGTGTGTGTGTGTGTGTGTGTGTGTGTGTGTGTGTGTGATCTGTAGTGTTTACACTTTCCTTGCTGTAAATGTATTCATTATGGAAGGTTTCATGCTGCCAAAGGTGTGCTTGCAGAATCTCTGAATATGTCTTGTCTCTTGTGAGCATTGTCTCTTGCCTAGAATTTCTTAGGTCTTGGATTCCTGTCTCCAAAAGCAGCTTTCTCACTTGTTTAACCTGAAGATTAAACTCAGGATATTCTTCAGTTGCTGGTAAACAACTTCTGAGGGCGATGCCATGTCTATGCAGTCCAGGGACTGACGTAACTAGGGCTGGGAGGGATGAAGATGGGACAGACACACACAAAGAGCAGCTGGGGTTGGGTGCTGGGCTCTGAAACAGAGAAGCTCCGCATATTCATTCCATACAGTTGAACAGGGAGGCAGGGTTATTACCCACAGCTGAATAAGGAGGCAGGGTTACCTAATCTTGGTAGAAGTAGGCGAGTAGTCACCAGGCTGTGAACATCCAGGAGTGGGGGAAAAGAAAGCTATGGTGGACACTTTCTGCATATACTGTAAATAGTCTCTGTGTGACCTGGAGAAGGCTTTGCCCCTCTGTGGGGCTGAGGCACTGAGGTCCTTGACTTGGCAGTGCCCATGTCAAACCATACATATTCACTCAGAACTTTACTGGCTTCCTGCAGGAAGGTCTTTATTGTACTCACATCTGTTCTCTCAGCACCTGTGTAGGCAAATGCCCTGGCCAGCAGAATAACAATCCTTGTGAGGCAAGAAGGAAATCCAGTTCAACACAACTCAGATGCTGGTGTTGGTTCAAACTCTAGAGTCTAGCCCCATACAACTGATCAGCACAACTTTGAAAAAAAGTTTCCTGGTATCAGTTACTTCAATAAAGCTTAATAATGACTACATTGAAACTCTTCTGCAAAGTACATGTGACCTCTGCCATAAGAGCTTAAGGACTTAGGGGGAGATCTGGTGTGGTCTAAGTCATCACAGAGTCACCAAGCTACAAGCACATATGACATCTTCCCTAGGACATGCTCTATTGACTGAGAAAGAAAGCTTGAGGTAAAGATCTAGGAGGAAAAACCTGGGATAAACATAATAGTATGGAGGATTCAGGTGTGGCTGTCTCTATAGATAGATCACCAGGCTATTAACTAGCATCCACTCCCAGCCTTCAGGGTGGAAAGCAGATACAGATCTCTTCCATTGAGGAGACAATCCTGAGTGTTTAACATTTCTTGTTTCCATAGTACTTATCTGTGAACACAAGGACCTTATGTCCTCTACACACCTGGAACACTCCCTGGTGTGTGGAAGGCCCCCTGAACATGTTTGTCAAGAATGTAGTTTTTAGTTCTTCTCTGGGTCTTAGTGAGGACAGTAATTTTGCCATGTGTGGATCTGCAGTCTTTGTCTTCCTCTTCTTGGTATTAAAACCATGCTGCAGGTAGTGGACATTTTCCTCTCCTAGGGGAAGTGGAGCATTCCATGGGCCATCCGTGTGTGTGTGTGCTGCTGCACGTCCTTTTTCTGAGACTCGGCCAAGACTCTGGCGCTTTCCCTTGCTTCTGCAGCTCATTGTTTGCTCCCTTACCACATGTCAGCTGACAGGGCTTGTCAGTCGTACAGACTCATGTTTTCTTCTTAATTTCATTTTGCTTTGGAGTCAAGATGACTGTTTTTCTGATTGACTACATACATCCTGTAGGGTCTGGTCTACCACAGTGAGCAACGTGGAAGGATAACATTTTGAATCTGCCTAAACCATGGACACTGAAGCAATTCATACTCTTTACTCTTCTTGGATAGTGTTGCCTCATTGGCTGATAGCTAACCAGGCCTAGGCTCTGTTTATAGCTGCTTGTCCTCCTGTATGTGAAATCCTTCTCCCTTGGGGTATCTGCCATGTCTGCATTCCTGTGAAAATGGATGCTCCCCTCACCCAATGCAGAAAGTCACTGGTAACCCTAGGAGCATTTTTTGCTCATCTTTCCAGATCATGCCCCACATGAGCAATCTCTTCACAGTTGTGTGGCTCCATGGTATAATTCCCAGTCTTTCAAGGGTGATTGTAGATGGATATTTCCTGTTCTGACTGCCCAGTCCCAAGTAAATACACAAAAGCTTATATTAATTACAAAATGCTTGGCCAATAGCTCAGGCTTACTACTAACTAGCTCTTACACTTAAGTTAACCCCGTATTTCTATTCATGCTTTGCCACGTGGTACATGGCTTGTTACATGTCCTGCTTGCTTGCCATCTGGCTGGTGTCTCTCCTGACTCCACCCTTCTCCTTCCCATCAACCTTAGTTTGGTCACCCTGCCTATACTTCCTGCCTGGCTACTGGCCAATCAACATTTTATTAAACTAATTAAGTGACAAATCTTTACAGTGCATGAGAGGATTATTCCACAGCAGGTTGTTCCCCATTTAAACTTACTCTTGGCTTCTCATCTGACCTTTGCAAAGGTCACCTCTCAAGAGTTTCCTGGAACTGCACTCCCTGGTTGAGGGTGGAGAGGATATATAGATGATTCCAGTCTGTTCTCTGAAATATCTCCTTCCTCAGAGTTCTTTGGACATCAGCCTTGTTTATATACAGTAACTAAAACTAAAGAGTTTTTAATCCTTTGTTGAAGAGTGGTTGGGTCAAAGTATATCTCCTGTCTCCTTTCATATGGCCTCTGTGTGAAAAACTTGTCCTTCCCTCCTTTATATATATTTTTTTTTCTGTAATTTATTTATTTTTTTTCAAAGACAGGGTTTTGTTATGTAACCCAGACTTGGCCTTTTTTTTTTTTTAAATGCCGGATGCCGTTTGTTGAAGGAGGGAGGAGGTCTTAAATACAGTCTTACAGCACAATGGGAGAACCCCGAGGGCAGAAGTTCACTACTGATGTTTTACAATCTTGCATCTAAGCTGTTAATGCCCCATATGCGGGATACACAGACAAAAAACTTCCCTTAAGCATTCAGGAGGGTGGAACACAGCAGGGAATTAGCATAGGGAGGATATCAAGGTCAAGGTTGGCAAGCAAGGCAACAGTTACCCAAAATGGGGGCCAAGGCCCTACGGGTCACCCCTTTCACTAAAAAATGAGCTTCTGACTTAGGTTGCATGGGATGTCAGCAGGTCACCTTACCCTTCATGGAGACGCCTGTCCAGGCCACATAGGCACTCTGTCTTAGGTTGGTGAGCACCCCCCAGGTATTACCCATCTCTGAATACCCATTATCATACAGGCTCAATCGTGTGTGAACTGCAGAGTTAACTGCTGCCAAAGATCTCAAAGTGGTGCTGGGCTTGCAATCCATGTGTTCGAATTAGAAAAGACCAACAGAATGAAGTATAATAATATCTACCCCCAATTTCTCCTCTGTAACTCCCTCCATATGCCCTCAGAATGCTCCCCTCCCAACTTTATGTCTCTTTTTTAAAATAAGTAAGTCCAGTTAGTGCTGCCTATAGGGTTAGGGTTGTCCACTGGAGCATGGGAAGCTGACTAGTAGCCACACCCTAAAAAAACGCTGAGTCTTTTTTGAAGGTGGTGGTGGCATCTGCCTTTAATTCCAGCACTCAGGAGGTAGGTGGATCTCGTGAGTTTGAGGCCAGCCTGGTCTACAAAGCGAGTTCTAGGACAACCAGGGCTATATAGTGAAACCCTGTCTTGAAAAAACAAGACAAAACAAGAGAATGAGTCCCCATTTCCCAGCAGTTATCCATTGTCAACAGCTCCTCAGTAAGGGATGGTCTTATGGAGTATTAATTTAACTAGGCAAAGATGTGGATACATTGACTTATGCTGCAGAATATTACTGTAGTTGTGTAAAGGTGTGTTACTTTTGTTTATGTTGCATTGTTTCTCCTTGCCTACTTAAGGCACCTGATTGGCCTAATAAAAAGATGAACAGCCAATGGCTAGGCAGGAGAAGAATAGGTGGGGCTGGCAGACAGAGAGAATAAATAGGAGGAGAAATCTAAGCTCGAGAAGAGAGGAGAGAATGAGAGAGAAAGAGAGGGACATGCCCAGGGCAAGGAGCCAGGCAGCTGCCAGCCAGGCATGAGAAACACTGAAAGCAAGATATACAGAAGGAAGAAAGCAAAAAGGCCCATGGAGTGGGTCGCCATCCCAGCCTTGGCCTGGAAGTCCCAACCCCCACTGAGGCTTCGGTAATGGCCACGCCCACAAGGCGGGGCTGAGGGAGGAGGCAGAAGACCCAGGATCCAGAGGAGAGGTCTCTTGGTTCCAGGACCCTGGACACTGGAGGTAGACCGAGCAGAGTTCTCCAGAGAACACTGCTGGACTGTGCCATACCTTTGCCAGACCCTGCAACCTGCCTACCCCTTCATTTGTAAGCTACCCCACAAAATAAACCTCCCTTTTAACTAGGTGGAGTGGCCTTAATAATTTCACCAATATCTGTTGCCCAACATGGGGGAAGAACCCACGACCCTGAGATTAAGAGTCCCATGCTCTACTGACTGAGCTAGCCGGGCTCAAGCCATGAGCCACGTGGCAAAGTATAGATTAATAGAAATGGGTTAATTTAAGATAGAAGAAGTAGATAACAAGAAGCCTGCCATGGCCATACAGTTTATAAACAAGTAAGTTTCTGTGTGTTTTGGTTGGTTCTGAGCATCTATGGGCCTGGCGGGTGAGAGAGAATTGCCCTGACTGTGGGCCAGGCAGGAAAACTCTAACTACAAATGGCACCCAATGTGTTGGCAAGAGTTTCCACCTAAAAACCTGAGGAAAAGGATTCTAAAACAGAGCTAAAAACAGCTTCCTAGTTGTCTCTCTCAAGTTAGCTGCAGCCTGCAGGTTCCTGTGTGTGTGTCTGACCTGCAGTGTGGTGGGAATGAGGAGTCTACAAGCGACACTTTACTCTGCTGCATGGTGGATTTAGCCTTCGCTAGTGGGGAAAAAAAAAAAAAAAGGTTTCTGGGCTATGCGCTGCTTTGACAGAACTGCTTCTGATAGTTGATGGTACACATGGCTCCAGACCCAGAGCTGGCTGTAAACTGTACCACCGCCATGTTGGGAAGCTGACGGGGTGGAGCCAGCAGCCACAGCTGCCATTTCAGTCTTACAAAGATGGATATTACACATACAATCTGGTTTTTCTTGTCTTTGGGATTTTTAATTGCAGAAAAAGATTTGATCGTAAAATCTGTTGAATTAAACAAATATGTAAATTTTAAAGGTACCTTGATTTCAAAATTTGGATATAAGAATATATTGCTTTAGAAAAGAGTCTCTGCTTTTGTTTCCACAAAAAGCCAGAGGCTATGGGTTTGTTCCAGATTAAGATACATCAGGTTTGATCAGCCAAGATCACTTGAAAGGTCTCCGTTGACACCATGGCCCAGATGATCCAACATCCAGAATGGTTTCAAGGCAACTGGCTCAGAGGTTTACCCTCATGGACTACTCCATAATCCTAAAATTTTCTTTGTGTCCCCATGAAATACAGTGCCCCACTTCAGCAGGAAGTAGCAAGAGAAACTATGCCCAATCTTCCAAAATTATCAAGCTGGCTTTGGAGATGTAATTGTCTCACTCCTTCTCTAAACCCAGGCATATTGCTAAAAGAAAAGGTTAAGAGATTCTTGTGTCCCAAATCAGAAGAGCCCTCTGGTGTGGGACAGAAAAAAACCAATATTTTTATTTAAAGCAGGTTGATTATAAATGCAATCTCTTTCTAAAGAAGAAAAGGGGATATGATATAGATAAAGGAGAATGAAAGGGTAGATTAAGGAACTTACTTCTAAAGAGCAACAACTTATTTAAAATGTTTTACATTGGTATAGATTTTAGTCTATTGATACAAACTTAAAGTTAATTTTGTTATACTGTGTGTATATTTCTACTGTGTTTAAGGTATTATGTTTGTATAGCTCATTTTAAATTGTAATGGATAATTAAGAAATACAGATCAATTAGTCTTCTATGATAGTTAAACTTATAGTCATGTTAAGTTTTCTAGGAATACATAGATATATTTCAGATAGACAAGTAATCTTCAAACACTTCAAAGGTCTACAGGATATGCATTTAAAATATTTTAAAAATATTTTTAGACTTTCTGGACAGTGAGACATGTCTGCTCCTGGCAGCACCAGATTTACTTCAGAGAGGAGGATGGGCATTGAAGACACTTCATATGGAGTTTATCTTCACCTTGGCAAAAATAGCCATTTGGGCAAGAAACTGTTCTTGCCTGGACTGCTTGATCAACTGGACATGCAGGACCCATAGAAAGGTGACCACTGAACTTTGCTTGACAAAATGGTCCTTCAGGTTCCTGCTTCACAGAGGAAACTGCCAGACATTCTACAGGACACTGAGAAAAGTGACCAAGAGACTCTAGCCCTATAGGGTGAAGACAAATACCCCAACTTTACAAAGGAACATTAGGTGACTGTCCAGGCTGCCAGCTGTCTCTGTCTACCTTGCAAGAATCCCCAAAAGTTGCTTGTATCCTTCTCCCGGTTCTCAGGTAATATTATATCCTTCTGAGGTCTTTGATGTGGTTGAAGACTGGATAGTTATAATTTCCTCAATTATGATAAAAGATAAGTTAGATATAAAACCTTAGACTTAGAAATATAAGATAGATAGGATATCTTCTTTAATAATGTAACTGTAATTCTTGCTTAATAATTGTTTTTGTTATATGCAATTTTACTATGTAAAAGTAAAAACCTTCCTTTTTAAAAAAAAAGAAAAAGAAAAGGGGAAGTGCTGTGGATATCGCTCTGTATAAATAAAATGCTGTTTGGCAAGAGGCCAGGAAGGAAGTATAGGCAGGACAAGAGAGAAGAGAATTCTGGGAAGTAAAGGCTGGGGCAGAGAGATAAGGCCAGCCACCGCCATGACAAGGAAGATGTAAGGTAATGGTAAGCCACAGGCCATGTGGTAAAGTATAGATTAATAGAAATGGGTTAATTTAAGATAGCAGAAGTAGATAACAAGAAGCCTGCCACAGCCATACAGTTTGTAAACAATTTAAGTTTCTGTGTGTTTACTTGGTTGGTTCTGAGCGTCTATGGGCCTGGCGGGTGAGAGAGATTTGTCCTGACTGTGGGCCAGGCAGGAAAACACTAACTACAGGCCTAAGGCAAAAGGTGGGTAAAGAGAAACAGGTTAATTTAACTTAAAGAGCTGGTCAGAAATGAGCCTAAGCTAGGCCAGAATTCATAACTAATAAGTCTCTGTGCCCTGATTTGGGAGCTGGTTGGTGGCCTAAAAGAAACATCCCGGTACAGGGCAGGACCTGGAGACGCCCCCCACTCCGATCTATGTTGGGATTTTTGGCTAATTTGACTTTATGTGGGTGACTGTGACCACTGTCAAGTCAGCTCTTGGGTGTGGCAGCCATGTCTTGTCTAGAAGACAGGATTTCAGAGGACCACCCGTTAGAATTCCGCCCTCACTCCAGCCACATGACCGCACATGTGCAGTTCAGGCAAGTAAAGGGTCTTGGGCCGTACGTATTCAGTGGGCGCTGGTGACTACATAATCACACAGTCAGTGCATGCGGGGTGTAGCTCTGTAGGCCCACTTGTGCCTTAGAGAGCTGGATGCAGACCCCACCCCTCTGTTCTGCTCCCTCTCCTCACTATCTTTCCTCTCTCTGCACATGCTCATTCCCAGGCTGGTCACCCCACAACCCCTCTTCCTCCTAATAACGCTCTGAAACTGATACTGGGTTCTGTCATGACCGTGACCTTTCCACACAGTAACCAGCGCGCTGATCATTCATTTCATCGCCCCCTTCCTCTGGCTCTTGAGTTCTTTGCGGCTCTTCTTCCAAGATGTCCCCTGGCTCAGTGGGAGGGGCCTTGAGATAGCTGTCATATTTAGGCCTCTGATTCTCAGCACTTTGCTCAGTTATACATTTCTCCAGTAACTGCAAATAGGCGCTTTTCTGACCCAAGGGTATTTGAACACGGGGTCTAACATAGCGCACCCTGGCATGGAGTGCAGCATGTAGCCAAGAATACCCTGAACTCAGGACCCCTCTCCCCCACCTCCTCAATACTAGGATTCTGGGTTTGTGCCACCACTGCAAATCCAACGCTTCCCTTAAAAGCAACCCTTCTCTTTGTTTAGCCGTGGTAGTAAGGCCTAGGGCTGGCTGATCAGAGTTAGCACTAGCTACAGACAAGCAAGGTGTGTCTTTTGCCGAACTCAGAGTTCTTCTGTCTCCCTCCTTCCCCATTATCAGCCTGCCTCTTTTATTTCTTTCTCCAACTACTCTTATTCTGACCATAAGTTCAAAGAAGTCATCCAACTTCTCCTTGATTCCTAGAGACGGTAAGCCTGGGCAACTTCCTGTTCCCTTTCAGTCTTCAGGCCCACTGCTTCATGAAGCCGAACAGATGGCCCACCTGAAAAAACAAATTCCCTGTTCTTCTGTCTGTTCATTGATGTAGCACCTGCAACTCTGAGTTTCTGATCAATTATGACTGGTCTTAAACAAATCTATAAACAGTTTCATCTGAGTGTCGGGTTTTGAGGGTAATTCTAGGCATCTGTAAGTAAGTCCTGTGGACTCAGGTCGATTCCGCCATGCTTTCTTCTTAGCTTTTAAACTGGATTCAGGAGTTGTGGATTTAGCTCAGTGGCAAGTGCAAGGCCCTGGGTTCGATGCCCAGCTCAAAAAAAAAAAAACAAAAAAAAACTGGATTCAGTTCAGCATAATTTATAAAGAAGGAAATTTGAGGTAGTTGGTTTAGTGTACCCAAGACTAGAAATGCTAGCCTATGGTTCTCAAGTAACCCTCAGACATACAGCAGCTGAGAATTTGTTAGAAATGCAAAGTGTGGGCTGGAGAGATGGCTCAGAGTTTAAGAGCACTGACTGCTCTTCCCGAGGTCCCGAGTTCAATTCCCAGCACCCACATGGTGGGTCACAACCATCTGTAATGAGATGTGGTGCCATCTTCTGGTGTGCAGACATACAAACAGAACACTGTATACATAATAAATAAGTAAATCTTTGAAAAAGAAAAGAAATACGAAGTGTTATTGGGGAGCCCCAAACAGCATTTTAATAAGTAGTAATTCTTGTGCATCTTAGAATTTGAGACTCATAGCTCTAACACACATGCTGCTTGCTTTTCCTTGTCCTTTCCCCCCTGACAACATGGCGGGAACAGCAAAAATGTATCCCAACTGTGAATGCCTACGGAAATTATTCAGGGAAACGCTGAAAGTTTTAAGTGGTGCAATGACTTGACCTATCCCCGCACTGGGCACACCTGTTGGATCTAATTGCTAATGTCTGTGAGACTTGTATAGGTTGCAAAGGCCTGAGTTTGCTAAAACCCTACACCAGTCTCACCTAAATGTTCTGTGCCTAGAGGTATAGACACTCAGAAGCATCTCAAGTCCCCAAAGCTGTGTCTCTGTGCCTGTTCCTCCTGCTCTCCTGGTTTGTAGGTATGTGTGGGGCTTGGGATAGGGAATGGTTGAGGTACAGTCTGCCCGCTACTGATTTGGGACCAATGGAAAATAGAACTGGACCACAGTGAAGAATCAGGATAAAAATGAATTGGAAAATGCAGTTGGGGGTCTGCAGCCACCCTTGGGCTTCCTAACACTCTCCTCCCAAGTCAGATCTCCCACCCTAGCTGTGCACCCCACCAACAGACCCAGGAGTGTGTGTAAGGGGGACATTTGGACTCCCTGGAGCTCATGTGGCCTCCCCAACCTCCCAGCCTGCTCCTGGCTCCTGTGCTTTGTCCTCAGAGCAGAGCAGCAAAGCTGCTGGCAGATCCTGGAGAGAAGGGCGGAGCCCTCTGGGGCAGATAGGAAGAGAGGACCTCCTGCTGTGGGAGCAATGTCTGAGACCTAGAAAGGGAAGAGAGGAAGGTCAGGACTGGGGCGTCAGTGAAGCTCACATTTAAACCAGTTTCAAGGAGGAAGTGAAAGGAAAGGCCAGAGAGGAGCATGTGGTGTGTGTGTGTGTGTGTGTGTGTGTGTGTGTGTGTGTGTGTGTGTGTGTGTGTGTGTGTGTGTTGGGGGCAGGGAAGTACTTGAGAGAGTCTGCTGAGTGGACCGTTATGGAGGAACAAACTACTGATGATGATCTTACTGAAGGATGGGAAAGGGGACTGGGCTTCAGGGCAGTCACTGGCTGCGCAGAAAGAGGTTTGTGGTTGTCATATTTTAGCTACTACAGCGCTGAAAGCTGATGGGAAGGAACCCAGGCCAGCCTTGGGGGTAAGGCTCTGTTGGTCTCTTGAGCACCTCTCCTTGAGCTGCCAAAGATGCAGCCTGAACTCGGGTGACTCTGCGTGGGAAAGACTGTGCTATTCCAAAGGTGGGACGGAGGATAGTCAGTAGTGTCTGTAAGGATTATGTCCTATGTGACGGCATCACAGCCTAAAAAGCGGGTGTGCTCTCTCTGTGTCCTCTCTTTCTGCTCTCTCTCCTTCTGTACTCTCTTCCCCCCATGCAGTCTCAGTCTCTCTCTCTCTGTCTCTGTCTCTGTCTCTCTGTCTCTCTCTGTCTCTGTCTCTGTCTGTCTCTCTGTCTGTCTCTGTCTCTCTCTCTCAATAAAGCTCTAGAAAGGTAACCATGGCTCATGACTCTCTTCCATGGCAGCCATGCCACGGGCAGCCTCCAGCCACTAGCGCCTCTGCTTAACCAACAGTGTCTGCAACACTGAGGGCTCCTGGGTCAGTGGTCAGAGTTCTGCTGCCCACTTAAGTGAGGCAAGCCACAACAGTGCTTCTTCACTCAGGAGTTGTGGGTTGTTGTTTTGTCTGTCTGTCTGTAGCCCCCGATTATGTTATCACCTAGTGACCAAGGTTCTAAATCCTAATCTGGTGGAAATGGCCTTAGCCCAAGGCCCTAACTCTCACTTAGATGGGGTTAGATCCTTAGCTTCCTAGAAACTTGATGGGGTTTCTCCTGGAGCTCACAATGTAAATCAGACTGATCTTGAACTCACAGAGGTTCTCCTACTTCTGCTTCCCGAGTGTGTGCGCCACCAAACCCGGCAGGAGCTTGTATCTTTGATTGATGCCGGTAGTGAGCAGCTCTGGCACTCGCTCAGGCTAACAGAGCATCTCCCTGGCCCCTTGTGTGCCTCCTCTCTTACCCTGAGTCCACACCCTAATGGTCTCCAGACAGTTTTTAACCATGAGTTTCACTTCAACTTACAGTATCTTTCTTTTCTCAATTAGATAACTTTTAATTATGACACCATGGAAGTCTCAACACTGGAGTCTTCTTAATGATAAGCCCCCCATGTTAACATCATCTTATCTTTTAACAGTCCTGCAGATGGGCCCCAGGCTTTGTCCATGCTAAATGCTCTGCCACTGAACCACAACCCCGACCCTCGATACAACATGTTTATAAGTTTCTTATCCATTTATCTCATGCCCAAATTTCTGGAGAATCAAAATAAGTGGACTTGGAAGAAAGTGTTGAGTAGTTCTCTTAAGGATCTCAGATCACTGTGTAATGCTTTTGTTCTCTGTAACATTAATCCAATGAATAAAAATACTCCCATTTCCACAGATCTGGGGACTATGACGTGTACCTCATCATTCCAGAGCTCAGGAGGCAGAAGCAGGAAAATGAGAGCAAGTTCAAGGCCCGCCAGGGCTACATAATGAGGCCCTTTCTTCTTCTTTTTTTTTTTCAAGACAGGGTTTTTCTGTGTAGTTCTGGTGCCTGTACTGGATTTCCCACTGTAGACCAGGCTGGCCTCGAACTCACAGAGATCCGCCTGGCTCTGCCTCCCCAGTGCCGGGATTACAGGCATGCACCACCACCACCCAATGAGGCCCTTTCAAAAAAACAAACTACACATAAATATAAACACAGTTTTAAGTTAATGACATCCTCCCCATGTGCCTGTTGTCCAAAGGGTGCTGAAATGACACACGGTGTCATTTACCGTTGGGAAATG
The DNA here is from genome assembly GCF_903995425.1 of Onychomys torridus. Taxonomy (NCBI): domain Eukaryota; kingdom Metazoa; phylum Chordata; class Mammalia; order Rodentia; family Cricetidae; genus Onychomys; species Onychomys torridus. The sequence goes on along the minus strand of NC_050452.1, from coordinate 7,423,596 downwards.
ATTGGAGGAAATAATGGCAATATGAAAGAATAAGTTTCACAGTAAAAATCATAATTTATGGGGTCTGGAGAGAGGGCTCAGCAGGTAAGAGCACAGGCTGCTTCCAGGGGACCCAGGTTCAACTCCCAGCACCTTCATTGGTGGCTCACAGCCATCTGTAATTCCAGTCATAGGTTATCCAATGTCCTCTTCTTACCTCAGAGGACACCAGACATGCATGTGTACCCATGCATACTGATATACATAAAATAACGAAATAAATGAATCTTTAAAGAAAACTTTTTTAAAAATCACAACATATGTAGTAGCCAGAAACATAGATTTTTGTCTGAGAAAAATTAGTACAGAAACATTATTTCATCTACCATACCATATTCACACAGATTCGTAGGACATTAGGATAAGCTTTGAACACCACCACAAACATGATACAGACTTAAGCAGATACAAATAGCTTTTAATGAGACTTTTGTATTTCCCTTGTAAGGGGTCCAAGGTGGGCTGCTTTTATGTGAGCCTGTTAACGGGGCCCCAAAGAACTTGTAATGTGGTCTAACCTGTGAAGCCTGGGACAGAGTCAGCTAGGTCCTATCCTCAACACAGAAGGCGCAGGATTGCTTCAAGGAGACAAAGCAGCCATACACAGACAGGAATGGTCGGGTCAGGGAGGGTTAGTACACCCAGATGTGAAGAGAGGGGACCCAGCTGGCCCTGCGTTACACCTGTAACAAAACATTACAGTTGTTGTCTGTAGAAACTGAGAATGAGGAACAGGAAATAGAAACAGGGGCTGCAGATACAGCTCGGTGGCAGAGTGCTTGCCTAACATGGATAAAACCCTGGGTGCTGTTCCTAGCATCTTGTAAACTGGAATGGTGCTGCATAACTATAATGCTGGTGCTTGGGAGGTGGGGGCAAGATCATAAAGTCAAGGTATCTTTGGCTACTTAGTAAATATGAAGCTAGCCTATACCATATGATGCAAAAACAAAACAAAACAAAACAACAACAAAAATCCCAGAGCAAACTGAACCCAAATAACAAAATAAAACAAGCATATCTTCTTACCACCCAAAGATAAAGACATTGTTTAGGTATTTATTGCTTGTATATATGGTATATAGTTATTGTACTTTGTGTATAGTTTTTCTTATATTAGTTATAACTTTTTTCTTTTTATTAAAATAGAAAGGGGAAATATGGTGATATCTTATTTGTACTGAAATTTGATTTTTTTTGTTTGTTTGTTTTTGTTTTTTGAGACAGGGTTTCTCTGTGTAGTTTTGCGCCTTTCCTGGATCTTACTCAGCAGATGGCCTCGAACTCACAAAGATCTGCCTGCCTCTGCCTCCCGAGTGCTGGGATTACAGGTGTGCGCCACCACCGCCTGGCTGAAATTTGATTTTACTTGTATGTTAATAAATAAAATTGCCTGGGGGTCAGAGCTAATAGCAAGCCATAGCAGAAGCTGGGTGGTGGTGGTGCACACCTTTAATCCCAATCACATGACAGGCAGATCTCTGTGTGTTCAAAGATACAGCCAGCATGGAGACACACACCTTTAATCTCAATACCAACCATAGAAGACAAGATAGACAAACTCCTAGCCAAATTAACCAAAAGACAAAGAGAGAGCACCCAAATTAACAAAATCAGAAATGAAAAGGGAGACATAACAACAGACAAGAAATCCAGAGAGTCATCAGGTCATACTTCAAAAACCTGTACTCCACAACATTGGAAAATCTGGAAGAAATGGACAATTTTCTGGATAGATACCATATACCAAAGTTAAGTCATGACCATTTAAATACACCAATAACCCCTAAAGAAATAGAAACAGTCATCAAAAGTCTCCCAACCAAAAAAAGCCAGGACCAGATGGTTTCAGTGGAGAATTCTACCAGACTTTCAAAGAAGTACCAATACTCTTCAAATTGTTCCACACAATAGAAACAGAAGGAACACTACCAAACTTTCTATGAAGCTACAATTACCCTGATACCCAAACCAAACAAAGATGCAACAAAGAAAGAGAATTACAGACCAGCGGGGCGGTGGTGGCACACACCTGTAATCCCAGCACTCAGGAGGCAGAGGCAGGTGGATCTCTGTGAGTTTGAGACCAGCCTGGTCTACAGAGCTAGTTCAGGACAGGCTCCAAAGCTACAGAGAAACCCTGTCTCGAAAAACCAAGAGAGAGAGAGAGAGAGAGAGAGAGAGAGAGAGAGAATTAGAGACCAATCTCCTTCATGAACATAGATGCAAAAATACTCAACAAAATATTGGCAAACCAAATCCAAGAATACATCAAAAAAATTATCCATCATGACCAATTAGGTTTCATCTCAGGGATGCAAGGATGGTTCAACATACGAAAATCTGTCAATATAATACACCATATAAACAAACTGAAAGGAAAAAAAAAAGCACATGATCATCTCATTAAATGCTGAAAAAGCCTTTGACAAAATCCAACACCCCTTCATGATAAAGGTTTTAGAGAGATCAGGAATACAAGGAACATTCCTGAACATAATAAAGGCAATTTACAGCAAGCCAACAGCCACTATCAAATTAAACAGAGAGAAACTCAAATCGATACCATTAAAATCAGGAACAAGACAAGGCTGTCCACTCTCCCCCTATTTATTCAATATAGTACTAGAAGTTCTAGCTAGAGCAATAAGACAACAAAAAGAGATCAAAGGGATACAAATTGGAAAGGAAGAAGTCAAACTTTCACTATTTGCAGATGACATGATAGTATACATAAGTGACCCCAAAAATTCTACCAGGGAACTCCTACAGCTGATAAATTCCTTCAGTAAAGTGGCAGGATACAAGATCAACTCCAAAAAATCAGTAGCCCTCCTATACACAAATGATAAAAGGGCTGAGAAAGAAGTCAGAGAAACATCACCCTCTACAATAGCCGCAAATAATATAAAATACCTTGGGATAACACTAACTAAACAATTGAAGGACCTTTTTGATAAGAACTTTAAATTTCTAAAGAAAGAAATTGAAGAAGATATCAGAAAATGGAAGGATCTCCCATGCTCATGGATTAACATAGTAAAAATGGCAATCTTACCAAAAGCAATCTACAAATTCAATGCAACCCCCATCAAAATCCCAACACAATTCTTCACAGACTTGGAAAGAAAAATACTCAACTTCATATGGAAAAACAAAAGACCCAGGATAGATAAAAGAATCCTGTATGATAAAGCAACCTCTGGAGGCATCACCATCCCTGATCTCAAGCTCTACTATAGAGCTATAGTAATAAAAACAGGGAACATGGGACAATATATTCTCTTCTGCAAATGCTTCTTGCTGGCATTGGGGCATCTTTGTCAGGGCTCCCAAAAGGCTAAAAGGCTGGTCAAAGGTTGGGCAATGGGGCATCTTTCAGAAGCATGTGGCTATCTGACCCTGCAGAGACAGCAAACAATCACATTGGCTGGGCCTGTCCACGTCAGCTTTTAGCAAGTCAAGAGCTCATAGTTATCCGAAGCAGCATAGTCAGTAACTGAAGCTTGGAGGTGTCTGCCAGCCAAGTGGAAATCTTCCAGGCAAAAGGGTGCAATCAGTTCCAGTGTCCTGCTGCTTGTCCACAGTCTGGGCCAGGTCCAGGCAGCAGGCATTGCATTGGGGCATCTTGCCCTGTGGTCAGTATTGCCATAATCCAGGCAGAGACATTGTGGTGCCTCATACATAATCTTCTTTGGAGACCTTGGGTCACTGCTAGGATCTGGAAGTCTGTCTGATATAATAAGCTTTTAGATCAACATGTAAATGCCATGATCTGCAGATCTCTGAAGTATGAAGACTGTACAGGTATATCTGAATAGACAAACTTTGTTTCTAGTTACTTTTTTAAATCTCAACCCTGAAAACATTTGCAAGGGACTGAGTAAAGCTTATCCTTGTAATTATTTACATCAGTACTTAGCATGACTACAATTATAAAAACTTGATTATGCCTGACGGTGGTGGCACACTCTTTTAATCCCAGCACTCGGGAGGCAGAGCTAGGCAGATCTCTGTGAGTTTGAGGCCAGCCTGGTCTACAGAGTGAGTTCCAGGAAAGGCACAAAGCTACACAAGGAAACCCTGTCTCGAAAAACCGGGATTAAAGGCATGTGCCACCACCACCTGGCAAAAACTGTTCTTAAATAAGATCTTTCTAATATCTTTCTGAAATATCAAAAATAAAATACCTTTTTTTACTTTAAGAGGGAGAAAACATAGCATCACCACAATTTGTATAAAGTAAAACCAAGCTCCATAGTACAAACAATCCCAGTATCTGGGATTCATTCACAATCATTTTGGTTCTTTTACTTAGAGGCTTGTGTGGTGATATTTTATTTGTGCTGAAATGTGATTTTATTTGTATGTTAATAAATAATGTTGCCTGGGGATCAGAGCTAATAGCAAGCCATTTAGCAGAAGTCTGGCAGTGGTAGCACATGCCCTTAATCTGATCACAATGCAGGCAGAGTCTCTGTGTGTTCAAGGACACAGCCAGCATGGAGACACATGTCTTTAATCCCAGTACCAACCATAGAGACCTGGAGGTCTGTATAGACAGGCAGTGACGAGAAAGTCATGTGGTTGGGTTTAGAGCCAATGAGAAGGCAGAACAGAAAGGCAATAAAAAGACAGGACACAGGAAGAAGGTCTCTCTCTCTCTCTCTCTCTCTCTCTCTCTCTCAGAGGGGAAGGACAGCAATGAATGGTAAGATAAGGTGGTCTTAGCTCTTGGCTACTGCTTGATCTCTGGGCTTTTAACTTTTTATTTGGCGCTGTATTTCTTATTTAATAAGACCATTTAGAATTACATCTATAGGCATGGATGATTTCTTTGGTCCTACCCTTGGCAGCATATACATAGCCTGCCTGCTCCATTTCATTATGGCTGGTGCTTCTGGTGATCATCACCTGGCACTGGCATTTCCAAAACTGCTAAGGTCCGCCATTGCAGCTAGATTCTCTTTGGAACTCTAGCCCTGCCACATATTTGCAAACCTTAGCTGTCCCCTATGATCCCTTCTTGTCTTTAAACCCATTCTTATGTAATAAGTAAATGGTAATGACTAAATCTTAAATTACAAAGTTTAGCTGCCAGAGCAAGCACTGAGGTGCAGTTTCATTATTTATTAAATGCCTTAGTCATCTATTTAAATTCTCTAGAAGCTTGCTGTTGAATACTTGGTAAAGACATAAGTGCTTAGGTATAAATCTCTAAGTTAGCATTTGTTAACCTGAATAGATCTCTATAACCTTAGTAAAAGATGGCTGCCAGCCATGTGGCTGTCCATGAGGTCACCAGCCAAGATGGAGGAAAGCCATGTGGTTGCTGTTTAAAACATATTTTTCTAATAATTACTTGCACACATATGCACAGTTGGATCCAAGTTACATATACATACATACAGTTAAAGCTAGCTTACATGCATACATATAGTTAAACCCAAGTCACATATATGTCCACACACACACACACACACACACACACACACACACACACACACATATATTTTTTAATGTAACAGTTTGCAGAATCATCAGCTAATTTTAAAATGAAAACCAGCCAGAATTAACTTTTAAATTCAGTATTTGCAGGTACAAGAAACCACAGTGAACATAGTTCACATTCCCTCTGACCTTCTACAACCTTCCATAAGACCCCTTCTGACCTTCTATAACCTCCCATGGACCCTCAGTCCAGACATTCATTTCAGACAAATTTCTCTCTTTCTTTTTTTAATATAGAAACTCTTACCAAAATCTTTCTTGTGATTTCCCCCAGTAGTTTAGAATATACTGTAAAGCTACAATATTTTAAACAAGAACAGTAATACATGCATATACCATAACAAGAATAACTCTAAATTTGCATCAGCGCTGTACCACAGACAAGAAACTGTTGGTTAGCCTTCTAACATAGCTGTGGTAGCTTAGCAACCATAGGCAGTGACATTCCATTCTGCTCTTAGAACCAAACCTTGATCAGGTTTTAGCCCTAGGGCAGGTCTTAGGAGCCCCACCCATCAGTATGGGAGACAGAAGCATGCACAGCATGGAGACAAAAGATTGTTATTAAACCCAGATTCTCAAGTACGTGAAAGCAGCTAAGCCCTCAGACCTGTAGGCCACTCCTCTGCTGTGAACCTGGAAGGGCAGTTCTCCCCCAGCCTCCACCCAGCTCAGGCATGCTCTGAGCTCCTTGAGGGCCCTGCTGGCTCCTGCCTGTGCTGTACCACAAAGCCTCTACCCTGAGGCTTCTTGCACAGGAGCAGGCCTTGAACCTGCTGAGTGTCTAGGTCATGCCAAGTCCTCACGGCTGTTGCCCATGCCACGCTGCACCATAACAATGAGCCGCTGCCAGCCAGAGAGAAAGGAAGCATTGGGGCAGGAGCATTTTTAGTCTGTCCCAGCTCAGCCAAAGGGAACCTCTGTCCCTTATGCTGGCCATCCAGCCCCAAAGGCTGTCCATGCACAGCTTCCATTAGGAGTCATAACACACATACAAGCCCAGGCATAAAACACACATAAAATACACATACATGTGACCACATTTCTCATACAGTTACACATTCATATAGGTAGGACATTCCAACATAAAGGCAAACAAAACTTTAGAACACACAAGACAACAAAACAGCTTTCCTGGCAGTTGGAGACAAAACCAAAACCAAAAAGATGCCAGCCTCATGGGAACGACCCATGTCATCTATACAAGTCAAATACCTGCAGGTACTTACAAATTTTGGGCACTTACAAAAGGATATCCAAATGGCCCCTAAAGGCCCACTTACAAAAGGATATTCCAAAATCCTATTTCTAGGGCTGGAGAGATGGCTCAGTGGTTAAGAGCACCACTGACTGCTCTTCCAGAGGTCCTGAGTTCAATTCCCAGCAACCACATGGTGGCTCACAACCATCTATAATGATATCTGGTGCCCTTTTCTGGCCTGCAGGGACACATGCAAGCAGAACACTGTATACATAATAAACAAATACATCTTTTAAAAAAAATCCCATTTATAAAAGGATATCCAAATGAAACCAAACCAAAGTAAACACCACAGGAAACACAAAAGTAGACACAGGTAGATAGACACAGACACAAAAACCATACTGGCCGGCTCTTCAGGCTCTGCGGGCTGGTGGTCCTGGTGGGCTTAGGGGATCCCGGACAAGCCCCCAAATGTTATGCCCAGATAGTGGGGACCATCACAGAGACCAAATCCCACAAGCAAAGAGCTTTTATTTCAAGCTCCAGAGCTTGGTCCCTCTGTCTGTCTGACACAGCGGTGAGAGCAGAGAGCCCTGAGCTCAGGCAGGGTGGGATTTTTATCATAGCAGAGGTTGGGGTGAGGGGATTTACAGAGTTTAGGACCCTGAATGGCTGACAATTGTCTAGAGGTATCTATAAAACAGAAACATGTGTGTGCTAGACTCAGGTACATCTGGCCACCTTATCTAATGGCTAGAATGGCTGGGATGTCAGGTACTTCCCCATCCCTGGGTGGATCCCTGGGTAGTGTCAGCTCAAGGCTTTTCCTGGATCTGGGTGTTGCCTGCCAGTAAGCCTGTCACAGAATCTGTGTCTAGGCCCTAAGCCTGTCATGGCTGCTATGTGGTCAAGCTGTTTTGGGGCTCCATCTTCCCACCCAGAGCCCTCACTGTCCTTCCAGATCACATTCTGAGAACCTGTGTACCCACTCAGCACCAGCCTCCTCTTGGTATGGCTGCTGTGTCAGGCCTTCTGAGGGTAGACTGCACCACTGCCTGGTGTGTACTCAAAGCCAGGGTGGCCGAGGGCAGCCATACAACTAGAGCAGCAAACTGCTTGCACATTAGGGAGAGCCCTGTGATGTGACCAGAGCCACGGAGAGGGAAGAGATGCTAAGTCTAGGCCAGGGCAGACTTCCCACATGCCAGCATTCTGATACAAAAATGTAAGGAATTTGAGTGTTTGCTATTTTATTTCTTTTTTCTTTCTTTCTTTTTCTTTGTGGTTTTGCGAGACAGGGTTTCACTTGTATAGTTTTGGTGACTGTCCTGGATCTCGCTCTGTAGACCAGGCTGTGCTTGAACTCACAGAGGTCTGTCTGGCTCTGCTTCTCAAGTGCTGGGATTAAAGGCATGTGCTACTGCCGCCCAGCTATTATTTTATTTCTTAAAAAAAAAAAATCTTCCAGAGGGGCAGGAGAGATGGCTCAGCGGTTAAGAGCACTGACTGTTCTTCCAAAGGTCCTGAGTTCAATTCCCAGCAACCACATGGTGGCTCACAACCATCTGTAATGAGATCTGGCACCCTCTTCTGTGTACATAATAAATAAATAAATAAATCTAATAAAAAAATCTTCCAGGCTGGGTGGTGGTGGCACACGCCCTTAATCCCAGCACTTGGGAGGCTGAGGCAGGCAGATCTCTGTGAGTTCGAGGCCAGCCTGGTCTCCAAAGAGAGTTCCAGGAAAGGCGCAAAGCTACACAGAGAAACCCTGTCTCGAAAAAAAAAAACAAAAAAAAAATTCCCCCCTTTTGAGTTCTAGATCTTAAAAAATAAAGGAGTAAGTGTAGAGGGGTAGAGAGGTGAGATGTAGAAACCAACTAGCTTGACTGCTGGGTTCTACATAGAGTCTCCCTGACTCCTAGACAGGGCCTCACTGCTGAGCTCTCAGATCCTCAGTGCCACGCAGTCTGAGCGATGATGCTCCACAATGGGGTCGCAGGTGGTCACCCCACAGGGAACTCCTACACAGATCCCAGCAGTACTCAGTTCCTCAGGAACTGCCGCACAAGGCTTGGTGCCTGGGAGGGCTTCTGCCCGAAGTGCTATGTGAGTCCCATCCCTACTCTCCACCACATGCCCTTGTCCTGATGGTCCTCCATGATGGTCTAGTTTGACAGTGACTCACAGAGGCTGTCCCTCTGTTCTGCTGCTGCTGAGCACCCGGAATGAAGGAGAGCGCTGGAGGAAAGTCATGAGTCATGGATACCTTTTTAGAGCTTTATTGAGAGAGGGGGGGAGAGGAAGGGGCAGAGATAGATAGATAGATAGATGATAGATAGATAGGTAGATAGATGATAGATAGATGATAGATAGATAGATAGGTAGATAGATAGATAGATAGATAGATAGATAGATAGATAGATAGGTAGGTAGATAGATAAAGAGACGGGGCGGGGGTATGGAAGGAGAGACAGTGTGAAAAAGGAGAGGACACACAGAGGGCACGCCTGCTTTTTAGGCTGGGATGCCGTTGCAGGCTGGTGACGTAATTAAGGACATAATTTTACATCCCAGACTTTTGCTTATTATAAAAAAAAAGCAGGTAGATGGGAATAGGGACATCGTTCCTCTCAAAAACTGCTTCCAGCTGATTTTTGGACATTGGTTGGCTCTTAGGGGAATGGAAAAGGGGAGTCTTCCGAGGTAGACAGGCATTGTGGGATGCTGTCTGTCATCCGTTTGCTCTGGAGACATGTATCCCTCTTGGCTATGGCTGGGAACTTTTTGTTTGACAAGATACTGGTGACACAGAAAAAAGTTTAGAGAGAAAAGAATCATTATTATTTTATGTTGGTAGATCCGGCCTGTCCAGATGGATTTTGAAACATGTTAAGCTTTATCAGAGACAGATTTGTTTGTTTGTTTGTTTGTTTGTTTTTCGAGACAGGGTTTCTCTGTGTAGCTTTGCACCTTTTCCTGGATCTCGCTCTGTAGACCAGGCTGGCCTCGAACTCACAAAGATCCGCCTGGCTCTGCCTCCCTAGTGCTGGGATTAAAGGCGTGCACCACCTCCACCTGGCCACAGATTATTTTAAAGCATCTATTTCCTTTACTAGTTTGGCATCCAGGAGACAGGTGATCAATTGCTAACAGCATCTCATAGTAATAGATGTTTATATTAAAGTCTTTTTGTAGCCCAGACACTTTTGGGTCTGAGGGTATAAATACCTTTTAGCTGTTACAGTTTCTTACTTGATGATCTCTGGACTCTGGTTCTGTGGTGGTCCTGTACCATTAGCTGAACAGTGAGTTAGAACAGGGAACTGGCAAGAGAAAAGTTTGTGGTGCATGAGAACTTATTTTTTGGAATTAGGGACAAGGCAAAGATTAGGGCCCTGTCTGTATGCACGTGAGAAACACAGGCAGTAACTCTAAAGGTGCAATTAAATCTGGTGAGGTGGGTAAGGCTGTCCTCTGTACCCAACAATAAAGAAGAGGTGACATCCTAAAATTCCCAGGACTGAGTCAGTGGCTCTGGTGTCCAGAAGGAAAAAACCGGATCACTTCTCTGCTGCGTTCTGGGTTCCCTGCCATGTCTGCAGCCAAGCCTAGGTCTGCTGGAGGTCTTAGCTTGATGTACCCATGTGTCTTGGTGCCTGGGGGCAGTCAGCTGACTCTTTGTCTTTCTAGGGGGCACTTTTAACAAGGCTGTTGATGGCCTGGCAGGGCATTCGCTAGCCCGTGGCCTTTTTCCTCACTTAAAACAGGGACCCAACAGCTTTTGGGAGTCAGTGAGTGCCAGTACTTGGCAATTTTGTTTTTGGACTTTTATCTCTTTCCTGGCACACCTTAAACACCACAGATGACTCTTTTGCCCATGGGGTCAGGAGCCTTGCTCTCCAGATACTTAACTTTTAGCTGGGAACAAGAGACAGATATTACTCTGTGTCCTGAAATTTTTCCTGATGATTGGTGGCTTAAGGACGGGTTTTTGGAAGATCTGCCAGTAGGCAGACTGTTTACTGATCCTTTTGGAAGACTTGCCTGAGGCTATAAGCTGATTTTTTGGCTTAGGAGCCATCCTGACTACTGTAAACTTATTTGTTTGGATCCTAACCACTACCAGACCTGTCTGTGCTTCTCAAAGCATTTGAGAATGAGTGGGTGGAGTTAAGGTGAGTTAGGGCTAGAGCCAGCAGAAGCTGCCCAAGCCTGCGCATTTGAGCCCTCCCACTACTGGCGGAAGTCAGAAAGAAAAGGTTGCACGTGGCAGACGCAGAAGTGGGGAAGGAGAAGGGTTTAAAGCTTTAGCAGAAAGCTTGGAGATAAAGTAAGTTTTTATTTGCTGGCAGAAGTTCCTGTGACTGTTATGCGGTCAGATTTACCAGTACTCACCCCTTTATTCTATGGCTTTTGTCCATTTGCTGGCAGAAGTTCCCATGACACTGTTATGTGGCCAGATTCATTGGTACCCATTCCTATCCACCAATGTAAGTGGTAAATGTATCTGCCCCTTTGTCCCATGGCTGTAGCTGAGAGAAAAATAAACAATTAAAATAACAAACTGAGACCAGACTCCAATCTCGGGCGACCCCAAAGAATGGAGAGAGATCTAAGAATCAGCTCAAGTTTGCCATCCTCTTCATCAAGGGATGGGAAGGGCTTTGGCTGCACTGCAGTTGGTCCACCATTGGACCCTAGATAGCATTGATCACTCATCAGGAGCAAAAATGTGCTTGCTGTTGCCAGCACAGCCCGAGGACAACCCCCAGGGTGTCCGTCGCAAAGAATATAGCTCAGACTACAGCCGTGAGAACAGCAGAGAAGCTGTATAGGGGTCCAGCGGAGGCGAGGGACATGTGCATGCACGCTTGTGGTCTCGCAGTCTCACTGGATGGGGGAGGAGGTGGAAAGCGGCAGCAGTCACAGCAGGTCTCCCTGGTGTATCCAAGTCTGAAGGGCACCGATGTTGGTTATGTGGCGGTGCTTGTGGCGGCCATGCAGATGGAGGAGAGTGCTGGTCGGAAGAGTCATAGTTACCTTTCTAGAGCTTTATTGAGAGAGATTGGGGGGGGGGAGGGAGAGAGGGAGAGAGGGAGAGACCGCTGGGCGGGGGGTACAGAAGGGGAGAGCGTGTGGAAAAGAAGAGGACACACAGAGGGCACGCCCGCTTTTCAGGCAGGCTGGTGACGTAATTAAGGACATAATCCTTACACTGTCTAGATATGGGTCTCCTGCCCTCCCCTTTCTCCTTCCCAGCCCCTCCCCCACCAACCGTTTAGAGTGTCTTTTGCTTTTCTGATAGCTGATTTTCAGCTTCCCCCAGATTATACTCTGGAGAAGGTGGACTGTGCCTGAGTGTTGTCTGCCATCTTGAAAATAAAGTAATGCAGTATTCCTCCTTAATATGCTGTTGAATGATGGAATGGATGTGTCTGTTCATGTATATGCACACATGTATGGAGGCTAGAGGTCAACCTTGGCTCTGGCTGGTTCTGAAGAGCTAACCACCTCCTTTGTTTTTCCCGTGTGTGTGTGTGTGTGTGTGTGTGTGTGTGTGTGTGTGTGTGTGTGGTATATATGTGCAGGTGTGGCCATGCTCATGCATGTGGAGGCCAGAGGAAGATGTTCTCTCTCATTGAATCCAAAGCTCACTGTTTAGGCTAGGCTAGCTGCACAGCAAGCTCACATGATCTGTCTGCCTCCACCTCCACTTCTGGGCTGCAGACGTGCACAGCCATGCCTGCCTTTCATGGAGGTGCTGACTATTGCTTCGTGGATGCTGACTATTGCATCTTGGGTCATCTTGTTTTACACAGCAGCCTCCTCAGCCCAACTTTGTGTATTTGAAGCAGGGTCTCTCACTGACCTGGGGCTTGTGGAGTAAGCTGGCTAACTGGCTAGCAAGCCCAGGGACCCATCTGTCTCTACCTCCCTAGCTCTAGGATTCCAAACATGCACTATCATGTATATCTGGCTTTTTCACATGTGTTCTGGAGTTAGAATTCAGGTCCTCACGCTTGCATGGCAATTCTCTCTCTCTCTCTCTCTCTCTCTCTCTCTCTCTTCATGTATCCTAGGCTGTCGTCAAATTCATAATGCCACCCAGGGTGACCTTGAACTCCTGACCCTCTTGCCCCTATCTCCCAGGGCTGGGATAATATGCATGTTTCACCATAAATCCATTATGCGGGATCAAACATGGAGCTCTGTGCCTGCCATCCCCACCCTGCACACACATACCTTTCTTAGAGACAGGACCTCATGCCACCCAGGCTATCCTCAAACTTTCTGTGTAGTTGAGGGTGAACTCATCTTTCTGCCTCCATCTGCCATGTTAGGGTTTCAGGCATGCATTTCCACATGTGGTTTAGGTGTGTCAGGATTGAATACAGGGCTTGGCACCTGCTGGGAAAGTATTGCTGTACCAACCAAGCCACATTTCCAGCTCCCGCGGTGGAGATTTTTAATGAGGACACTGTCACAACTTTGAAGAAGTTCATAGTGATGCAATCAGGCAGAGGACTTTTTGGATATGAGGAGACCATGATTGTAGGTTCCAAAGAACAGAGGCAGCTGAGGAGTCCACTCCAGGACCTGCTTGAGGCCGAAGCGACCACGGCAAACCCAGTTTCTGTGGCCCTTGTATTCCAGGGAGTCCCTGGCCTCTGCTTTTCTTGTCCTGGCATTCTCTTGCTTACCCCTCCCCCAAGGCACGCACCTGCATTCTAGTCTGTGTTCCCGGAAGGCAGGCTAAGCATGTGGGAGGGACTGCCAGGCCAGCGAGGCCAGTCTGTGAAACACTACTTTCAGAACGAAGAGGAGAACCAAGACTGTTTCTCCTTCTAATAAATTCTGTTCCTCGGAGGCCAAAGAGCTCTTGGGGATTTTCTTCAGGACTGCTTTTCTCCAAGAATATTTGTTTTATTTCTTCATTTTTGAGTAGGGATTCATCCACTAACCCAGTGTCTCCAGAGCTTGTATTATAATCAAGCTGTACTTCAAGTGTCAGGAAAACCCAGCGAACCAAAATGACAAAGCCCTGCTTTCAGATCTTGTTTAGTCCATGGGGGAAATAAGCCATAAACCAGATAAGTAACAAGGTCTGCATGAGTGTGTGTGCATGCACAGTGTGCATATGTGCTTGTGAGTGTGCATGTGTAGTGGTGGTGTTAAATGCTAGAGAGCAAACAAAGGGTGCAGAATACAGTGGTCAGGGAAGCCTCCTTGAGAAGGTGATGTTTCGACGAAGACCTGGAGGTGAGGAGTCAGAGACTCGGGCATAAGAAGAAACATTCTCTATCTAGAAAACTGCAGGTGTAAAGGCCACAGGCAGTCGCGTGCCTGGCAAGCTTTGGGATCAGTGCACAGGCCAGTGTGATTAAATCAAGAGCAAGGTGAGCTTGGGAAGAGCAAAGGTGAGGTCAGAAGAATGCGAGAGTGCAGGAAGATGTGTGTTGGCACATCCCGGGTCCCTACCACTCAGGGAAGTGAGGTGAGAGGAGGGTCACCACCAGCCTGTTTGAGATCATCTGGCAACCACACCCCCATATCCACAAGCAAAGGAATATGTAAGTGGGTGGACAGAGCAGAGAAGTCTGTTTGGAGTTTGATTGACTTTAAGATGGGAAGCCACCGCTTGGCCTAACCTGGGGAATGACAGAATCGGGCTCATATTTTAACAGGGTCTCTCTGTCTGCTCTGCTGAGAACACACTATGAGAGACAGGGGTGAGACCAGTTAGGATGCCACTCTAGATAGTACAGGGAAGAGGCAAAGGATTCTTAGACCAGGTCAGGGAACAGAGACGGTTATATTCCAGACAGTTTGACAGAGAGTTCAGAAGATTTGATAATGGATTGTTTGCAAGTTATGAGAAAAAGAAGATAAGATTTTTTTCCCCTCTAAGCAAATGGGTAAAGGAATTTGCATTGAAGATTCCTGCAAGGGAGTGGATTTCACGAGGAAGTCTGAATGTGCAACAATATACATACAATTGCAGAGGCATTATTTGTAATTGTTCAGTCTGGGAACCACTCACATGCCTATCAACAGAACTGATGATATCCTGTTCTGGGGATGCAGGTCTACTCAGAGGTTCTATGTGCTCAGCTAGGCAGCCTGGAGCGGCTGGGTGTGATTGGGGGTGGGAAAGGGTTTCCTTTTGGAGAGAAAGGAAACTCAATGACCCTGTGGCAGATGGCAGGTAGCAGGAATGACCCTGGTCTTCACAACTCCGAGTGTGGATAGGCTTCTCACCTAGGGCAATAACAGGTTTGTCACTGGAGACACTAACTTTCAGGGACTGAGTGCTGTCTGCTGTCCTTCCTTAAGAAGCAATTCCTAGCCGGGCGGTGGTGGCGCACGCCTGTAATCCCAGCACTCAGGAGGCAGAGGCAGGTGGATCTCTGTGAGTTCGAGGCCAGCCTGGTCCCAGGACAGGCTCCAAAGCTACAGAGAAACCCTGTCTAAAAAAAAAAAAAAAAAACCAACAACAAAAAAAAAGAAGCAATTCCTAGGAATAGTCCAAAAGACAAGTCAGACTCCATGATTTTTGTGTGTTTGCTTGTTTTAAGAGAGAGAAAGAACATAAACTTGTATGGGTAGGGAGGTGGAGGAGAGTCTGGGAGGAGATGGGGGAGAAGAAAGAATATGATCAAAATATATTATATGAAATTCTTCAAGAACAAATAAAAACTTTTGTTTTGTTTTGTTTTTTTTGCGGCAGGGTTTCTCTGTGTAGCTTTGGAGCCTATCCTGGATCTCACTCTGTAGCCCAGGCTGGCTTTGAACTCACAGAGATCTACCTGCCTCTGCCTCCCGAGTGCTGGGATTAAAGGCGTGCACCACCACCGCCTGGCCTGGCAAAACATTTTTTAAAAAGTAATTCTTCAGCCCTGAGATCATGAGCATGGGAGACCTGTCCTCATTACTCATCTGTCTTGAGGCAACATGGGCTGGGGAGAGATGCACCCCTGAGGCAGGTGGGAGAGCTGGCCCTGCCCCTCACCAGCTGCAGCAGTCAGGAGAGTGGCCCCTATACCTCACCTGGGCAGCACAGTAGAGCTGGCCCTGAAGTATAGGTGTGGGAGAACCGACCCTGAGAATTTGAAAGCAGAACTGGTCCGGTCCCTTGCTCATCACTGCAGGGAGTGAACTAGCCAGGGCAATGCTGGAGAGCTCACCTGGTGGGGAAGACAGGGGAGAGCTGGTGGGCTGCAACTACCCAGTTCCAGTCCCAGAACCAGGGTTATGTATTTGCCCACCCAACATCCACCCATCTGTGATCTGCTGGACCACAGGGGTGGGGGTGGGGGGTTGGAGTGTGGGGTGTGTGGTCAGTCCTGTGGAGCCAGGGTACCCAAACCAGAGCAATGGTTCTTTTCAATAAACACCTGCATGTGAAGATGTGTGGACAAAGGGGTTTACTGAGGGACCTACTGAGTCACACTGCAGCTTCCATGACTGTCTCCTCCTTCCTTTCCTTTCTTTTCCCTCTTTTACTCTTAAAATTTATTTTGATTTATTTTGGGGTGAGGCAGGAGATGGGTGGCATCTGGAGGCATGATGTGAATAAATAAATTTAAAAATTACTATAAAAAAGCAATTCCCTGCCAGGCGGTTGGTCCTGCACGCCTTTAATCCCAGCACTTAGGAGGCAGAGGCAGGCAGATCTCTGTGAGTTCAAGGCCAGCCTGGGTTACAGAGTGAGATCCAGGCCAGGCACCAAAACAACACAGAGAAACCCTGTCTTGGAACACCCCCACCCCCACCCTGAGAACTCACAGAGTTTTTCCACAGGTAAAAAAAAAGTAATTCCTGAGTTTAATTTCAAGATTACTAATTAAAACATTTATGAAAGCTTTAGTTATTTTTATTTGCTTGATTATTTGTAGAGATTTTTGTCTCTGAAGTTCTGGTTTTTATTGTAGTAACCCCCCACCCCAAGAGACACAAATGCACCCTCCAATTCTCAGTTTTACTCAATCTAGGACAGGGTTGTATATACTGGGAGTCTCTCTCTCTCTCTCTCTCTCTCTCTCTCTCTCTCTCTCTCTCTCTCTCTCTCTCTTTCTCTCTCTCTCTCTCTCTCTCATCTCTTTCTCCCTGTCTCTATCTCTTTATTTCTATCTTCCTCTTGAGACAGGGTTTCACTATGTAGCTCTGGCTGTCCTGGAACTCACTATGTGACCAGGCTGGCCTCAAACTCACAGAGATCCACCTTCCTCTGCTTCCTGCATGGTGGTTTAAAGGTGTGCACCACCATGCCCAGCACCTCTTCATCTCTTGATCATCAGTCTGATTTTATAACCATAAAGCTGACAGGGGGCTAACGTTCAGCATGCCCACAGGAGCCTTCGCCAGGTAAACCTGTGGGATTCAAATTCAGAAGTATTTTAAGTCTCTTTACGTTTGAATAAATAGCTTTAAAAAAAAGAAGGACTTCATAGTCCAGGCCTACTGTTTAGAGCAGGCTGTCCATGAATTTATGGCAACACTACTGCCATAGCCCCCAGTGCTGACATTATAGGTGTTAACCACCACACCCAGTTTTAAATGGGCTACTTTTATTATGTAACATTCAAAGTGTTATCAAAAGAAATAAAATTCACTACAATTCTAAACTCAAGGCAACATTTACTGTACAGATTTAATAATAAAGGACTTGAAAATTCATAAAGAGCTTTCCAAGTACAAAATATTCTTATTGTAGAAATTATAATGACCATCCTATAATATGTATAATAGTTACTATAATTTATAAAAGAAATCTACCCCTTCGTATCTACTGTTCAGAAAAGGGCATTTATTATGGTTGTCATTGGATTGGGAATGGTTTCAGTTGTGTGTTATACAGAGAAAGCCTGTCGAGAAGAACAGTGAGGAACAAACTTAACGAGCCCTTAAAGATCTGTTTGGTTAACGTTGGGTTTTGTTTCCCCTTTATATGGTCTCAGATCAAACCTTAGCCAGTTGTTCTCAACCTGCCTGGGGACACTTTGGAAATGTCTCTGTCCAGATGTCTCTCCAGATCACGTTCATCTCTTGCTCAAGGGTGGGTCCCAGGTGTTCAGGGGCTTCTGGGTGTCCCAGGGCTGGCAAAACTGCCTCGTGTGCAGGTTTTTCTGTGGTTGAGAGAGACGATGGTTCGCGCTTGCCCTCACATTCTCTCAGTTGTTTCCTGTAGGTTCTGTGAGGCAGAACTTAGGCCTCTGGTGACTGCTTGTCCAGATCTAAAGGTGTTTCCTGTGAGACAGTCTGGCCTTGCATGCAGGTAGCCCTGCAAGAAGCCTGACACTCCCTCTCGGCGTGCACACAGAGCTGGCTTCTGCGCTACACATCAAACACCAACTCTGGTGCCCAGGCCAGATGCCAAGTAAGGTAATGTACCTTATACCTTAGTGCAGTGTACAGAGAAAATGTCAAAAACCGTTAGCTCTACTTATCTTCGTCGTCTAAAACAATGGATGTCTTTTCATTTAAGCTTGCAACCTACATCCTCAGAAGACCCATCTCGGTTTGTTTCATCTTAAACTCTGTGTTCCCAGCCTTTATGTAAAGCCCAGGAGGGACCACTTACTCATGTTCCTGAGGGATGTTCTAAGCCAGTGGTTCTTCAAATGTGGTTGTGGGGTGGTCAGCAGTAAGTATGTTGCCTGGGATCTGCCTAGTCAGCCAAACTCCTAGGATGAGTGTGTGAAGTCCAAAGGCACCAGCCAGTGTCTTTTTTCACAGGGCCTCTGGGTGATTCTCATGTGTGCCTGGGAATGAGAACCAGTGCTGTGAGCCTCAGTTTCTCAGGAGAAGTGGAGGAGCTCAGTCCCCACCCCTGACCAGCCGCATTTGTGTATTTGGGTTACTCACACACTGGGGTTTGGAGAACACTCTTAGCTCTGCCACAATTGAGGGGCAGGTAGAGCGCTTGAAGTGTAGCCTCTCCTTCCTGCATCCATGGGGACAGTCATTCTCCCCTGGGTAGAGACTCACTTGCTAATCTCCTTAGAGTTCAGGCTAAGCATACATATCTTTTATTTTCCTAGAGAAGATGAAGTTATGAAGTCGTGGATACCTAAAACTGCCGTGACAGCACATTTTAGAAAATATCCTTAGTCTACATTCTCTCATATAGACTCCTCTCCCCTCAGTGTTTGAATGCTTGTTTTGACAATCTATTTGTGGCTGCATCAAAAAAATATAAGTAATCTAAAATGCTGTGTGGGACTTTAAGGGGTTGTAAGAGCGGACACTTCTTTTCTTTATCCATTGCTAGGTTCATGGTGGGTACCTCTATCAGATAAGACAGCTGAGTTGTGTTTAGGGCGGGGCCCCACCCCTGGCAGAGGAGCTCTAGGCAGTGAATGGCAGCTGAGGGATGTAAATCATTCTCCAGTGATGTGGTCACTGGTAAGGTACCCATGCTCCAGTAAATCAGATCCACATTCACATTCATTCAAACAACACTAATTAAACTCACAGTCATTAAAAAAGACCAAAAAAGTGACATCCAAGCAGGAGGGCTTGTGAGATGGAGGAGAGGGGGTCCAGAGGGCGTAGGATGGAGCATGGAAGAAGAGGGAGGAATGTGATCAACATACATACATGTGTGACCTGATCAAGGAATAATTTTTTTTCCGGTTTTTCGAGACAGGGTTTCTCTGTGTAGCTTCGCAACTTTCCTGGAACTCACTAGGTAGCCCAGGCTGGCCTCGAACTCACAGAGATCCACCTGCCTCTGCCTCCCGAGTGCTGGGATTAAAGGCGTGCGCCACTTACCACTGCCGCCGCCGCCGCCGCCGCCGGGTTAAATACTTTTAGCAAACATATATTCACAAGAAGAAGGCATCGAGATTTACTTAGCATAAGTCTTCTGAAAACCTTAATAAGAAAACGAACACCGAAGAAACTGTTGAACATGTGTATTTTATGATAGGGTTGATGGAGGATGGACAGCTGTGAAGAAATACAATTGGATAAACGGTGTGTGAACTGACCTCAGTAAGCTGAGGGAACTTAACAGCTTATGTGCATCTAGATTCTTTACCTGCATCTGCAAAATGAGACAGTTTCCTTCCTTTGGGTGTGGGGAGGCACCACTATGTTGAGGTTCTAGGACGTACTTCAGGGCAGGAGAGACCTACCTGCTTCTGTAATTTTCTCAAATCCCTTTAGCTTGAGATACTCAGTTTGCCAAGATCAGGTCCTGGACCCCATCAGACCAATAAGAAGTTAATATATGAGGTACCAGTGAGAGGCTCTGTGGGTAAGGGCTCTTGCCATGTGTATAAGCCTAAAATGACCTAGGTTTGATCTCTGGAATCCATGTTACCAAAACACAAACAAACAAAAAAACAAAACAAACCCCAAACTGGATGCTGTGGTATAAATTTTTAATCCTAACCCTCAGGCAAGACTGGACATGGAGACGGGAGAATGACCTAGATGTTAGGCCAGCTGGTATGGAATATGTGGCTTGGTGGAAACAAGAGAGACCATGCTCAAAAACAAGGTGGAAGGAGAGAACTGACTCCTGAAAACTGTCTTCTGACCTATGCATGTGTATGCGTGTGTGTGTGTGTGTGTGTGTGTGTGTGTGTGTGTGTGTGTGTGCGCGAGCGCGCACTTGCACACATACCAAAACAAAATAAAGATGTTAATACATGTACTGTGACTCTCTTAGCCTATATGAAGCATGGTGATCCCAAAGGCTCAGCTCAGATGTTCTCTGCTTATGAAACCTTGGCTGTGCCCATACTGGATGGTTCATATGACCTTGGATGACATTGCATACGATCTGTCATTCCAAAAAACTGCCCCACGCATTGTGAGTTCATGTTGGTCAAGTGTTTGCAATGTAGTGACATAGTAATACTGGGACTTATGATTATTACCATTATAGTGGTTCTTGTTGTTATTTATATGTGTGGTTGTATCTTTCCTTCCAGAGTAAAAGCCTCCTGGGGATGAAGAGAGGATCTTACCTACTGTTGTTTCCCCAGTGAAGTCTTGTACATGTGACCCTCACGACAGAATCTGACACATTAATGATTAGAGTGTTTTGAAAGGAATCCATGATTGATGACCATGAATTCAATCATGGAGCTTTAACTGATTCTGTCAAAAAGAGAAGCTGATGTGTCAAGAGTGACACATCCCTTAGCCTCGGTCCAGAAGGCGTCAGAGAGGAAAAAAAAAAAAAAGGAAGTAAGGGAGAAATGTCACCAAAGGTCTCAGTGAAACTTAGTTCAGAAAAACTCTGACCAAAACCAAAATGGAATGAACAGAATATGTTCATGGTCATATTTAGTAAGTCACAAGAACTTGAAGAAAGGCTGTTTTAATAACTACAACAATTTCATTTTCCAAATGGTCTGAGAAATGGTTTTTATGTCTCAGGCCAGCTTTCACCTCTTCAGAAAGCGGTCTGGTTTCATCTTCAACAGACTGTGGGAAAAAGGAACAAGCCGGCATCTTAAGGAGCTGCCCACAAGAAAAGACCACACTTGGGTTGGGTGCCATTTGTAAGGTTATCCAGCACAGTGTTCGAGGAGGTAGAATCAGGTTCACAGGAGGAATATCAGCAGGATTGCAGGGAAACTGTAGGGCCCCTCACTTAGCCCTGGCCCTCCTCCAAAGCCCAAAGGGACTTCAGAAGTTCACACTTACAATTTTGCATTAGTAGTCATCAGAATGGCTTCCCAAGTGTCGTAGATTTTAGGTAACATGGATTGGGAGCTGCTCTTGGATGAAATGATGCCTCTCCATCTCTACTGTGATATCTTCAAGATTTCCTTTTTGCAATCCTTTAGCTCTGCCTTGCTGGATGAGGTGACACAGCTGTGGGATTTGGTAATGAGGAATCAGGTCCTGGGAGAGCTAAGGGAGGGGATATGGTCCCAGTTGGGTGTACGGCACTGTTGAAATGTGAACAGCAGTCCGCTTCTCATCAGGGATTATGATTGTCCTTCCAGGCTACTGACTCTCACTTAGGGCTGTTTTACTCTTGGGGGACACTTGGCAATGTCAGGAGTCACCCGGAGGAGAGTGATAGGGCTGCTATTGGCATGTCGTGTCTAAAGACTATAAGAGACAGGACTGGTCCTTTATAGCAAATAATTATCTGGCCCCTGTGCCGAAGCACTGAGGCTGAGTACCCCTGCTCTAAGGCACTTCTTTTCACTGCAGATCAACTGACCACCCAGGTCGTCAAGTAAGATGATCAGCAGATGGGGTGTGGTGACGTTCTCAGGGCATTCTGCAGTCAGAATCTTGTATAAACCATAGTTTGCCATACACCCAGCTCTTCCTTCAAGAGTGATAAGCCCCATGCTGGCAGTGAACATAACAAACGGGGTTCTAGATCAGCATCTCTGCAGTTAAAGCCACCAACCACCTCCTTCAGAAATGTGAACACTGGTGAGCTGTTCCCAGAACTGTGGGCCCACTCTCAGGCCTCCGGGATCCCACCTCCAGACTGCCTAAGCCTAGGTGACGTCCAGAGTGACAACGGACTGCCCAGGTCCCCGCTCTCGGGTCCTACTTGTTTTCTCATTGTTCCCAGTGTCCCCTCTAGGGCACCTTCAGATTCTTTCCCTCATTTTCCCGCAGGCCCTAGACCATCTTCTCCCCACTCCCTTACTGTAGATGCCCCTGTCTTCTCCTTTCCTGAGTGACAGGAGTAATTCTCATCGCCGTCAATGATGCGGCAGCCACACGCTCCAGGCTGGTGGGATAAATCCGCTTCTTTTCCTAGGCCAGTACCATTCACTGTGCTTGCAGACGGTGAAGCCAGGGTGTCTGTCGCCAGGCCTCACAGGATGGGCATCTCTTTCCAGTCCTGCCTGTCTCCAGCAGGAACTCCTGCCTGCCTCTTCTTCTCCTGAGACCTGTCTACACTCTTCTGATTGTGTTTTCTTCTTCAGCACCTCACCACTTTAACTTTGCTACTTCTCTTCCTACGCATGGGTTTGCTCTACCCCGGTCCACCAACATTCTCCTGCCTCAGTTCCTAGCTTCACGGTCCCAAAGAAGAGTATTTCACTCTGCCCACCTCTAGCACTCTCTTGCTTGCTCTTGGCCTATCCAGTCATCCTCCATGAATGTGGTCCAGCTCTTGTACGTAACTCTTTGCCTCTGATGAGGTTTGTCCATGTGCCTTGGGTGCCCTGACCCCTCTGGATGGATAGCATGTCTCTCTCCCATTATGCCTTGGACCATTCCTTGCAGAGAACAGGCGATTGTGAACACCGCTCAGGGGGCAGGGAAATGGCTGAGCCAGGGCTCCTAGGGAAATTCCTTTGTGATAGAGCTCTGTTCAGCAGAATGACAACACATTGTTGACATATTTAGATCAGTGATCACCTCATGGAAATACCCTACTTCACTGGGGACTGAGATTCGAAGTCACTAACTTCAAAGCTAAATGTCACTTACCTCTTCTCTGTAAGCAAGTCTCTGAGAAGCAGAAGCACGTGACTGCAAGCTAGAGGATTCAATTCCTGTTTTCCCTTCCTGTTTGTCCTCTGTTAAAGCAAAAGAAAAAAAAAAGATATTGTTATCCTGATACAAGTTACTACTATATATATAGAAATGAAGTTAAACAAAACAAGTAGTTTTGAGCTGTTGGCATTAAGTGACATTACTTTTTAAAAGGGAAGTGTATAACAGCTGGGCCTTGTATCTGTTTCTGAAGGCAAAGACCCTTTCTGGGGGCAAGTGCATTTATATGCTCTTCCCACTGAGACGGTTGAAGGGATTTCCACCAGTTGGAATCTGTAAGCTTATGTCTCTCATTCATCAACTCATTCCTTAACTCGACCACTGTTTAACAAAACTGTGTGCCCTGTGACTGGACAAGAGACACAGCTCTATGCTCAGGAAGTGTTGTTTAATCTGATACTTAAACTTTTGTGTGATAGGAGCTGGGTAAGACAAATTAAGGTGTGGTAGGAGCAGGGTACAGATCTTTCTCTTGGGGCAACTGGACAGAGATGGTTTCTAGAAAAAGTATCTCTTAAGGGGAAATCCAAGTGTGTCAGAGGAAGGAAGAGGGGTCGTGATTCAGGGAGGTGGGGGTTGTTCCACACCAGAGAAGGCTTAGGTCCAGGGGTGGGGACTCAGAGGAAGAGAATGGAGAGGGGTTAACGTCATAATGAATACGTTAGTTACATAAAATTAGTGTCATTTTCTTCCGTGCTGGGAATCAAATCCAGGGCTTTGTACATGCCACACAGGTGCTACAACTGAACTACATCTCCAACCCTCTGTGGAGGCCATTGTCATCCCCATTTAGAGATATGGTAATGAGGTACTAAGAGGTTCAGTAACGTAGATAATTAGTAAAGAATTACCGTATTCTGTGTTAGTAGACTATAGATAATAGTAAATTATAAATACTCAGTTGATTAATTACTACTCAGCTACTACAAAGTAGGGTCCATCTCGACCTGTGCCCATAATGGACACAATATTATCTGCCATCATGTCTTTTCAAAATTCCCTCCCAGAAGTGTTTGGTGCCCCCAAGAGTAGATGGAAGCACTGATTTAATATTTCATGGGGGCCTGAGTGGAAATGCCAAACACAGGAGACCTCTTACCCCTCTACCTGCCGTCTTCTAAGAATCAGACTTTGGCGAAACTGCTGCTCTTTTCTGAGGAGCAGTCATTTAAATGCAGGAGCGGGTAGCATCACACTTTAGGCACCATTACCTGTCAAGGTGGCATGGAGGGAGACACTTTGGAGGGTCCAGTTTATGCCCCATCAAGAAGAACAGCTAGCATAGAAGGGACCAACCAGTCAGAAACTCGGGCATCTTTTTGTCTAAAAAGGTTTCTGTGAATCACTAAACACTTTCTTTTCTATGGGGAATGACTTAGCTCTCGAGAGCTCCACATGAGAAGCTCCCCCCCCCCTTCAATTACCAGTGATCTAAGTGAAATCACTCAAGTTGACTCAAGGAGCCACAGGCTTATTGAGAAAAGCCAAGTTTGCTCTAAGTCAGGGACTGTCTTAGATATAAGATAGAGTCACACCCCGTCGACGTATGTGTCTTAGGGGAAGCCTTAGGACTATAAAAGCTTCGAGCAAAGACTTCAGATTGGTGAAGTGTATGGACAATTTACTCAAGCATGGGATGTGCTGGTGACTTCTCATTACCACATGTTCTCTTGGGTAATTTCCCCCAGCTAGGTGAAACCTTAAGTCACTGAGAAACAATGGATTCTTTCTAGAAAAACGTTTAGATTTGAGAAAGACAGTGTGTTGCTCTTCCTCAATCATAAGCTCATTTTCCTTCGTCGCAACCTTAACTGCTAAGGCTGGCTGGAACCAAAAGGCCCATTTCCCAAACTTCCTGTGGTAACATGGATGGAGAGTTACTTTCTCTGTTTATACCCAACACTAGTAGAGTTGATGAGTTGATTGTTTAGAGCACACACACACACACAAAAACACACACACACACACACACACACACACACACCACAGATTGGATAACTTGGCCCTAGGTTGAGCCCAGGATCCCCTCAGACACTAACATCCTGGGCTTGTGTTTCTTATTCTTGCAGAAGGCTGGTTGTAAAATGATTAGTCCTCTTTCAACTGGACGTAGGTTGTTACTGCCCTTTAGGAACAAATTGTGGTCAGAAACTGAGCAGTTAGCAAGGAGCCTTGATTCCTGTCTGTCTCTCTGTAGCCACTGGTCTACTTATAACAGTAGCTGGGAAGCCTGTGATATGCCTCTGACTGGGGTCATTAAAAGAGTCATTGAATGGGGGGTGAGAAGAAAGGAGGTGAATCTTAAACAAACCCAACCTGGACAGGCAGGAGACTTCATGAGTGCTGTCTGAATGAGCCTACTCTGGCGGTTCTCATTCTACAGATTCATTCAGACAGTGGAGCCTGCTAGGAACCACCCAGTAGGAAGACACAAAGTCTGACCTTCAGAGATCACATTTAGGACTCCCAAAAGTAGGCATCAACTTACTGTAAACAGTGGTCTTTATCTACAACCAGGAGGTAGTTTCTGTTCTTCACAAAACACAATGGATGGTATTACTTCCTACACTCCAAAATCTATGGGTGGTCAAGGCTCTTATATACAGTGATGCAATATTTATACTCTGCATATCTTCCCATATATCACATCAACTTTGTGACTCACAAGATAATATGTGTCATATAAATGGTTGCTATACCATATTATTTAGGAAGAAGTGACAAGAAAGAAATCTGCACACATCTAATATGGGCCAATTTTTCCAAACACTTTTGACCTGAGCTTGGTTGAATATGTGGTTGTGAACTTCGTAGTATGGTTGGCTGTATAGTAAAATTCAAAATGATGGACAGAAAGGGGAGGTTCCTTTTCCTGTCTAGAGAGCTTTAGGTGAGAACTTAAAACTGGTGTCTTATCCCTTCATACATGTACTTACTGGCTGATCACAATTCCCAACAGATAGCGTGGCCTCTTCCTGCCCCTTCAACCTATCAACCACTCCCCTCATCTTCTCAAGTCACGGCTTCTTGTCTCTCCAAAACTTGGCCCCGCTCTCCCCTGCTACTCAGCCTTTGCACACACCGCTTTCCGTGCCTCGATTCCATTGTCTCTTCCCTGACCTACTCCATGCACTCTTCCCCCACTGTAGACTCAGAGCCCCTCTGCTACACCTGTCTGTACTGTGATTTTATATTGATCTCTCTCACTAGTTTCTTTCTTTCTTCCTTTTTTTTTTTGGAGACAGGATCTTATACTGTAATTCATGCTAGTCTGGCGCTCATGTTGTAGCCCAGGCTATACATTAGCCTTCTTTTTCTCAAACCCAAACCCAGTTCTGCCTCAGAGGCTTTGTACTACTTTTCCCTTCTGCCTAAAACTCTGGATCCTGGCAAGGCTGGTGTAAAGACAGTAGGATTGCTGTAAGCATGTGTCCAGTTTGTGTGAAGATCATGAGCTGTAGGTGAGTGAGGGCTGAATCAGTCAGAGTTCTGTCCCTGTATCACAGGCCTTGAGGAAGAGGTTATTTCTTCACCAAAGATAGCAGGACATCTAGGTAGAGGGGTGATGTTTATTTTGTATGCACCATAGAAAGTGAGTGGTGGCCCATGGTGGAGAGCCTCCTTCTCAGAGCTGGAAAATTTTCTTCTTTGCTGGATGATAACCTGTGGCTAACTCTAGGCAAAGGTCAGTTAGTAGCCAGCCAGTGCATCTGACTGAGGTAAAGGGAGAGACAGCATCTTAAAGGCCGATGCCAGGCTTTGTTCTGTCTCTTAGTTCATCTACTTGACACCAAGCACTTCACTGTCCCATAAGGATATTCTGAACTCGGGGAGTTGATAATCTTTTCTTTTTGTTTTTGGGTTTTTCAAAACTGGGTCTCTCTGTGTAGCCCTGGCTGTCCTGGAACTCATTCTGTAGACCAGGTTGGCCATGAACTTACAGAGATCCTCTGTAAGTGCTGGGATTAAAGGTGTGCACCACCACTGCCTGACTTAGTTGATAGTCTAGAGAAAGACACAGAGAAATGATTACCCCAGCTTGAAATAGCCACAGTGATGGGGCCAGGAAGGAGAGGCGGGTGGGGTCCTGAGAACTCATAGTGCAGCAGGTAGGAGTATGTGTGTGGGGTTGACCTATAGGGCAATGGAGGAAGTGGTTCTGGTTGAACATAGCAGGATGGGTATGAGATCAGTGGGCAGAGAAAGGATGAGACCCAGTGGAAGGTGGCCTGGTTCAAAGAGTCACAGATGCCTGGTCTCTGCGTGCACTTAACTTATTCCCAAAGGTGTTTCCAACCTAAGAAAGGCTGTCATTCACCACTCTGGTGACTTGTGTAGACCATTCCAGGAAGTTATTTTTCAGGGTCCAACAGACTCAAGGTGTGTTGGAACAGGATCCTTTTTGCTTTCAAGAGCTCACTGTGCACATCCCTCTCCAGCTCAAAATTCAGTGTTGGTTGGGAGGAAGAATACATACCAAGAAAATCAGCAACTGTTACATCAGGGACTTTTATTTCTCCTGGGAGAGATGAGGTCAAACATTTACCAACATGCTGCTGGGCGTGGGTCTCCTTTTCTACTTTCAGAGATGGTCTATACCTTGGATGTAAGTCTCCTTGAAAAGGTTGACTTTGTGACAAAGTGACATGACAGCCTTTGGATCCTGCCTGAGACAGCCAGAAAAAGAAATGTTGCTGATCTTCCTGCCATGTGAAATGTTCCCTGGAAATTGGCTTTCCAGAAGCACAGCTCTGAAGTGCCATAAGTTGAGGAGTCCAAGGTGGTTGGATTTGGTCAGTCATACTGGCTGGTCCCCTTCATGATCACATATTGTTGCCAGGTTCTAGGGCAATGAGTAGATTCTGGACACCGAGACCTCATCCTTCTCCTCTGAGTAGAAGTGGCTGGCAACAGAGCGTAGGTACAAGGCACGTGCGTAGTCCCCACACCCTGCTTTCATTAATCTGCTGCTCTGGAGAGCTGGGGCCTGTTCTAGCCGTCTTCAGATCTCTGACATGGGACCAGTATCTGACATGGTAACTAATTCATGGCCAATCTCTCACTACAAACTAGTTTGGATTTTGAATTAATTAATACCATGAATGAGAACCCAGAAAGTCTACACAGCCAGATCTTGACTTTGCCTCAGCTCTTTACTTTGTAACTTTTCTTTCCGCAATTTCCTGTTTCCCATAATGCACTCAGCTCAGGCAAGCTCTGGAAAATCTTCCCGGAGACTTTGTACTCACCTCATCCTGTAAATGTCTACATCTTGTTCAGCCCCTCAGCCCTGGTCTCTGGTATAGTGTGAGGCATGGATTAGGTACCCAGTTAAGATGTAATATGTGGTACTAGTGCAGAGAACTGAAATTCAGGAAAGACTGGAGAAGACCACACTTCACACGCTCCTTGCCTGTGTGACTCCTGGGGTGGGCCTGTCGCTGTGGCACGCAGGAACATGTGCTGCAGGGAACTAAGGAGAACAGGCATAAGGGAAGCTTTCTACCCCATCTTCTTTGCTCCATGCAGGTCATCAGTTTTAAAGATGTCCCTTCACCTCCCTACAAAGAAGGGGGTCAATCACTAGAGGCAAACAGCCTTGGGTAGAAGGGCAGACCAGAGGGCACCAAGGCAGCTTACCCAGCAGCCCCGCCTCCCAGTGCCTGACTTGTTCCCCCCAGTCTTGCAGAAGTTACGCTTCCAGCATTGCTGTGACACAGCCCCTGACACCAGCCACCTGCAGCAGAAAGGGTTAATTCTGGCTCCCGATTTGAGGAAACCCAGAGGTGCTGTTTCTTTGAGATGCTGTATAATCCAGGCCCTGCCTGGCACCTGAGCCTCTCAGCACGAACAGCTCCTGTTGTCCAGCTTTTATGGTCCAGTTCACAGGAAAGCCTCAGAGGGTAGTGGGGAAAGACTGTCCTCCCTCCTCCAGGCATCACCAGGTCCTTCTGCCCCCTCCCTCAGTGCTCTAACAGTCCTGTGCAGGTGGACTATCGTTTCGTTGTACCGGGGAGAAACTGAGGAGCCGAGTTACCCTCTTACCCACTGTCACACAGCTGACAACAGCTTTAGGGTCCACAGGGGATTCCCTACCTTCTGCTTCACAGCTACTTAGGGGTGGCCAGAGCTGAAACACCCAGTTTCAGAGATTAAAACTGTTTACCTTAAAGACCCCTTTGGCCAACCTTCACAGAGCACACTGATTCCTTGACGGTAACCGAACAGCCCAGGTGAGGATTCTACAGTTTGGTTTGGGAGGCTGAACATCCAGTTATCCTGACACGGGCTCTGACAGCCCCTGCTCCTGGACACATCTATCACATGCTAGCAAAGGGAGCAACATCAGGAACGTCCGAGAAAGGGGGAGATCATGTGGCAAGATGGAAGCCTGGGAGCATGAGGATGAGTTAGGCCCTCAGTGGCCAATTCCTTCCCACTAGGCGGTGGGCTTCTGTGGAGCGCCAGCACTTCTTAACATGTTCACACAGATGAGCACTACACTTCCAGAACAATATCTCGGGGACACAATCAGACCACCTCCAGCATAGCGCAATCAGCTGAGTCTAGTAAAGAGAGCTTAGAGAAAATAAGACAGCCACACTCCTGTGTGTGATGGCCAGGGTGGCCTCGGGGGCTGGGACAGGGACTCAGAACTAGAAGCTAGGGAGCCCTTGTTTGGAGTCAACACAGGGACCTAACGGCCCAGGAGAGGAAAAGAGTATCTCTTCTCAACTTTTGTTGAGGGAGGAAGTGATGAATGTCTCCACCAACCCTGCTGGGGCGCTACGACAGATCAGATCTCCCTTGGAGGAAACTCAGGAACCACAAGACAGCCACCACACTGGAGGCTTGCTCAGAGCCTCACGCCACGTGTTCCCCTTTAGCTCATGTGCGATGTTTCCGCCCCAGCAGACATTCCCTTGTGACAAGTGGAAAGAGAGCTGAAAAAAAAAATCTGGAAAGAATGAATGCACCAAAGAGAGAACAGATACCAGGAGCCCAGTCAGGGGGGATGCGCTGAGCCCTGGACACAGGCAGAAGAAGGGGGCTTCGAGAGGAGGCCTGCCACCCTAACCCATCTTCTCTTAGCCTGGGCTTCCGATGCCCTTCCGAGCCCGCATCCCGCTCCTGAGTAGTAAGTGGTGAGCTGTGAGAAGGACCACAGAGTAGGTACTGCCTTCAGCCCTAAATTACACACACGGGCAGTGTGGCACTCTGACCAAACCTACTCATAATCAGTGACCCCAGCCAGTACTTGTCCCTTCTCAGCTTCCCCTGCCAGTCTCCTTAGCTGAAAAGTGGGAGGGTTAATAATGGCCCCTCGATTGGTGAGTATTTATAACAGAACAAAGAGAACAAAGCACGGTGCAAAGTCTCCCTGTGTGAGCACACTGGCTTTATTCCTGCAGCTGACACCTGCCCTCAAGCTGTTCCTACAGGGGAGGGTGCCACCTTGTCACTTAATACTTAAGAGACAGACTGGTATAAAAGCAGTTTTAATAATCGTGCCTGTTCTTCTCCAGACTTCAAGGACACTACTGCCCCGTGGGGCTTGTCACTTCTTGTTTTGTTCATTCTGTTCTTCCTCCTCAGAGCCGGGCTCTGAGGGATGTGGAAGGAACACTGTCCTTGGGGTAGGGTGCGGTCTGGAGAGGAAAATCTGATGGAGCTCCTGATGACTCACGGGTTGCTCATGCTTAGACTGGGAGCCCAAGCTGAGGATTTGGGCCACGGCATGAAGCTGTTTCCACCTGGGGCAGGTGTGGGCCCTGGAAACCACGTTCTTAACCTTTGTTCCCAGGTCACACAGCACTGGTTGTAGCATTGGGGGGTCTGGCTTATTTGTCCTGTTTCTGGTTCCCTAAAGATCCTTCTTTGTTTGTGGAAAGCCATGGGGTGTGTTATTCTGAAACCCCACGTCACTCTCCAGATGTCCATGCATAGAATCTTCACTGGGGACTGACCGCTCAAGGTGGGAATCTTGCTGTTGGTGGTTGCTTGTGTTCTTCTGGTGGGCCCACCACCCAGCTCCCAAATAAATCACAGATAGAGGCTTATTCTTCATTATACATGCCTAGATTTAGCTTGGCTTTTCTTAACTTTAAGTTATCTTATCTACCTTTTGCCTCTGGGCTTTTTCCTTTTCTTCTGTATATCTTACTTTCATTTTCACTCTGTGGCTGGCTGGGTGGCTGGGTGGCTGGGTGGCTGGGTGGCTGGGTGGCTGGGGCTGGCTGGGTGGCTGGGTGGCTGGGTGGCTGGGTGGCTGGGTGGCTGGGTGGCTGGGTGGCTAGCCCCTAGCATCCTCCTCTCCGTGTTCTCTTGTTCTTTCTTCTTTTCCTCTCAGAGTTCTCCTTCTATTTATTCTCTCTGCCTGCCAGCCCCGCCTATCCTTTCTCCTGCCTTGCTATTGGCCATTCAGCTCTTCATTAGACCATCAGGTGTTTTAGACAGGCACAGTAACACAGCTTCACAGAGTTAGACAAATGCAACACAAAAGAATGCAACACATCTTTGCATCATTAATCTAATGTTCCACAGTATAAAAAAAATGTAACACATCTTAAAATAATATCCTACAACATCTTGAAGGAGGGACATGGGATAGGCAGCAGGAGCCAAATTCATAGGTTGTCTCAAAGGCAGCTCCCAGAGGCAGTGGCAGGCACTCTGGAGCCAGAATGGCCCCTTGGAAAGGGAGTGCATGCCATTCTTGTCCCTGCATGGACTGTCAGATGGCAGCTGCCCCTTGAACCAGGCAGTGGCTCTCAAGTCAGGGCAAACTCTACAGAGGCTGTGGCCTCAAGCTACAGCAGCCAACCTGTCTGGCAGCTCGGTGTCGGGTGCCCATACCCTGCAGCAACCACCACACTGAGCTGAGTTTTGGGCCTTTTCCTCCTCTACCTCCTTTTATATGTTTTTATTCTTGAAGGTCCCATAGTCTAGTAATTAATGATAGGGTTTTCAAAATCTGTCAGGCATGTGCTCAAATCCCATTTCTGCTATTCATTTGATAATGCTGGCAACATATATTTCAGGTACTGTACAAAGCTCAGAGGTATGACTGTAGAGAAGAAAATCCTCAAACCTCTGCCTCTGGAGCCAACACTTGAGTGGAAGGCACGTAAGCAAATAATAATAATAATAATAATAATAATAATGATAATGATAATAATGATAATGATAATAATAATAATGAGCTGCTAAGAAAGGACATAGGCAAATAAAAACAGAATACTGCTCAGAAGTGTAGCTAGTGGTGGAGTGGTTGACGGGCTTGTAGGAGGCCCGGGTTCAAATCTCAGTATCGGGAAAGAAAAGGAGGCTCTAACACAAGGCAGCCTGTGCTAGCTGGCTAGCATTCTATACATGATCTCTGGCAGACTTGGAAAACTGCACCAGTGCACTGGGGACCAGCAGGGCAGGTAGGTGTTTTGTGTGGGAGTCAGGCCGTGTGTCTGCACAACCCTGAAGGAGGAAGGCCTGGCCACACAGATCTGGGCCCAGTGCACTTTAGGTGGAGGAGAGAGTATGGGCCACAGATGGAGTGGAGGGTATGCTGGGAGCGTTCAAGGCCACAAGGAGAGCGTATTGAGGAGGGAAGCAAAGCCAGAGAACTCTGAGTAGAAAACCCAAGGCAGGCAGATCTGTAGGCAGAAAACGGGTTGCTCAGGACTGGGTAAGCAGGTGGGAATGGGGAGTGAGGTTTCCTTCTGAAACGATGCAGATGTTCTTCAATTCCCTGTAGCCCTGTGAATACACTAGTGCTACACCGTCGTGTACTCTGAGTGGGAAAGCTTTCCACCATGTGAAGGAGCCTTTAATAAAATCAGAGCTACTTAAATCAGAGCAATGGCTGATGGGCAATAGGGCTGTGGGGCCCGTAGGCCACAGCGAGGAGGAATGAGTCTACTCTGAAGGATGGGAGTCTGACTGATGACTTTAACAAAGTGACTGGATTTATATTTGAGAAGCATCTCTCTGTTCTCAGTGCTGAAGGGACAGGCATGAGAGGGGATTATAACACAGGGGAAAGGTAACCGTGCTGGAAGCAGAGTGGTTGCTTATGTGCATAATGGGGATTCAGCAGGGAATGCTGTGAGCTGGGTGTGTGTGTGTTTAAGGGGATGGAGTGGGGTGAAATGGTATAGTCTCCATTTACCAGGATGGAGACAACTGTGAGAACAACTCATGTGGGGCTGAACCTGGGAGGCTGCTCTGCTAGGTGGAGCTTGTCTGGTCTATAGAGACCTCTCTGATGCTAGTGATAGTTGTATATAGAAATCAGTCTGGCTAGAGATGAAATCTGGTATTTTTCAGATTTCCAGCGCATTCATGCAATTTAGGCTTGAGACTGGATGAGACCTTAGGAGTACAGATACAAGTAAAGGTCAAGTGCCTGGCCCCTTAAGTCTTAGGTTTCCCAGATGCGGAAAGGTTACGTCCCACGCAGAGTTCATGAAGCTCTTAGTGGGATCCTCACTATTCCTGAATTTTGATCCCAGACTTCTTTTTAAAAAACGATTTTTTTTCCCTTTGAGATAGGGTTTTTCTGTGTAGCCTTGGCTATCCTGGAACTCACTCTATAGACCAGGCTGGCCTCGAACTCACAGAGATCTGCCTGCCTCTGCCTCCTGAGTGCTGGGATTAGAGGTGTGCAGCACCACCACCCAGTGACCCCGGACTTCTTTAGGATTTTGCTCAGCCCACTTTGATCTTGGCATCTTCAGCTTTATGATGTCCTGAATGTTGATTACAAATCAGCTATTTTGCCAGGACATCAGATTCTGACCTAAAGGACCTGGCCCGCACAGCCTGCTCTCCAGAGAACCTTCCTTGCCTTCAGGATCTAAGATGGCAGCCAAGCTACAGGTGACAGCCATAGTCAGCCCCTTTCAAAGGTCACTCTGTGAGTCTTTCTCTAAGTGTCTTTCAGCATGGAAACTGCCTCTTAGGGGGAGTGATCTGGAGAGAGGGCAGCAGGATGCCAAGGCTGGATGCCGCAGTCTCCATAATATCAGAAGCGACATGCCATTGGCTTGTGGGACACTGTTAGAAGTGAGTCAGCAATCCCGTCTCAGGGGACTGTACAGGGCCATGAACACCAGGAGATCCTCACACAAGTCTTGGGAGCTGTCCACCACCTTCTCTGCCCTCCTCCTATTGCTGTTCCTCTTCTGAGTCCCTCCACATGTGCCCGTGCTCCTAAAGCACCCTCCACCACTCAGTCTTTGAGGCTCCTCTTCAGCTTTAAGGCACGTCCAGAAATCTCCTAATTTAAAAATAACTCTTCCCCCTTGAGCTATGACCTTAGGTCTCCTCTCCCTCCTTCCTCCCCAGTCTTCTTGAGAATGTGACCTTTATTCCCTGCCCAGCTCCACCTCCACAGTCTGCTCCACTAGTCACTAGTGACCACCTAAATGCCAGGTCATGTAGCTGCTCTTTTATTTACGCTGACCTCTGCAGCATTTCCTTTTTCTTTCTGCAGCACTGAGGATCAAACCCAGAGCCTCCCACATCCTAGGTGGGTGCTGCAGGCTCGCCGTGCCCCAACCCTCTGCAGCATTAGTGCTGTAGATCTCTTTAGTTCTAGCTGTTTGCTGACCCGTCTTTTCAACCTGCAGTTACTGGAGTTGAAGGGTCAGAGCTGGGGCTCTGGCAGCTTTAGTAGGCCAGGCTTAGTCATCTGCACTCAATAGGCCGATTAAACAAGAGACAGTGAAAAGCAGAGAGGAGCCTCATTCAGTGTGGCCACACTGGGAAGAAGACAAATAATGAGGTCCAGTGAGATCTCCAGAGTGTGTCTGCTGGGTCCTGACCTGAGGCTTTCCGCTTAGCTATAGTGTGGGGTTATGTATGACTAAGCAGCCTCTAGTGGAAGTGTGGTTCTGCCTGTCCTTGTCTGGGCTTCTGTCTCTCCTGCATGGTGGTCTGAGTTGTCACAACTCATGAAATATCTTCCTAGGAACCAAATCCTCCTCTGGCAGGCGCCACCCTTCAGCCTTCTTTCCCAAGCATGGGATTCCTGGGGGGAGGGGGAGGGGGATGGTAGAGATTCCAGTCCTGTGGGCCACCACTTCAGTAGCTGATGGCCACAGGGATTCTGCAGAGCACAAACGGCTCTTTAGATGTCTTCATTCCCACCAGGGTGGCTGTGTTCTGTTTTCATTTACTCCTAAGGCTGAGCTTGCCCAGGCTCTGCCCACCCCACCGCCTTTGGCCTCACTTCTGTCTCTCCACCCCCAGCCCCACCTAGCAAGTCTGTTTGTAAATATGACTGCAACTGTGGATTTTAGTTTTCCAACTCTTCTTGAGTTTA
Organism: Onychomys torridus; assembly: GCF_903995425.1. Lineage (NCBI taxonomy): Eukaryota > Metazoa > Chordata > Mammalia > Rodentia > Cricetidae > Onychomys > Onychomys torridus. The sequence continues at coordinate 7,388,020 of NC_050452.1, read as the reverse complement.
AGTCAACTTCAGTCCGACACTGAGCCCCTTCCTACTGAGGTGCCAGGAAGTTAATCCCAGGAACTGCCAAATGTCCTCCTGTATCCGTGTCTTTTTCTTTTCTTTTTTTTCTGTTTTCTTTTTCTTTTTTTTTTTTTTTTTTTTTTTTTTTGGTTTTTCAAGACAGGGTTTCTCTGTGTAGCTTTGCGCCTTTCCTGGAACTCACAAAGATCCACCTGCCTCTGCCTCCTGAGTGCTGAGATTACAGGCGTGTGCCGCCACCACCTGGCTGTATTTATGTCTTTTCTTGTTGCTGAGACCAGATATCTGACAAGAAACCACTTAAGGACAGGCTGATTTGACTTCTGGACAGATGTGCTAGCAGGAGCTCAGGACAGCCGGTCGCGTGGGCCACAGTCAGGAAGCAGAGGTGACCAGATGACCACTGGTGCTCAGCTTTCCCCTGACTCAGTCCTGGGGTAGTGCCACCCACATTCAGGGCGGGTCTTCCTTTCTGGCAACAAGCTCACAGGCTCACCCAGAGGCGCGCTTCCATGGTGACTCTAAATCTAGTCAAGCTGACCATGAAGACTGACCATCACACCTGGCCTTTGCCCAGAGCTGTGCCAAGGCCAGCTCCTCCTGGGAGCACGTGCTAGGCAAATCCACTGAGCTTTGGGTCCACTGATGGCTGCTGAGATGTTCCCTGCTCCAGCTGAGTCCAGGTTCACGGGTCAACAACCTTGTAGATTAGAGCAAAGGAATTTTCTGCACAATGTGCTCATGGCCCTGGCTCAGCCTTCTAAGTGCCATCTATCATTGCCCCCTTGAAGGCTGCTGGAACACAGCAGCACCCAGATCCCAGCCCTTGCAGACTTGCTGGTATTTTCTCTCTCAGCTCCAGGGGCAAGTCTTTTTGCCCCAGGAACACCTAGCTGTTAGTTATTTAGGTGGCGCTCTTACCCGCGAGGAACACGTCCCGAACACGACAAATCCACAGAAGAGCTGTTTATTAATGAGGATAGAGGATAGAGGTGACGGGCCTGTGTGAAGCTCACACGTGAGTAAGGAGAGGAGAGAGAGAAAAGAGGAGAGAGGAGAGAGAGACCTGTGCAACATGGTGCAGCTTTTTAAAGAGTGAGCCGCGCATGCGTACAGGACCGCATGTGGCTACTCCACGCATGCACGTAGATTACATGGCCCCACGCGCTTTACTCAACCATGTAAAGCCAGGGAGTCCTAGCCACATGAGATGTTCTGACCTGGAAATGGCTATTTTGAACTGGAAATAATTAGGCAGTCCGCCGGGCAAGCTCAACTATGTGGACATGTTATAATTTTCTATCATTAGCCTCTGCTTTCACCTTGTGTAAACATCTCCACAAAGACAGCACAGGCCTGGCCACCTGCTCAGAGTGCCGAGGAGGTAAAAGTTCAGCAAAGGAGCACATGCCTCTCGGTTTGTAGGAGGCAAGGATCCAAACTCAATTACAGAGAGACTCGGTTGGAGACTGTGACTTTGGGTCGGCTTCAAGTGGGCTTGCTCTGTAGTCCAGCCCATCTAGAAAGTCCAGAGAAGCCTCTGAGGGTATGGCCAGAAGGATCTAATGAGAAAGCCCCAGTGGCAGGTCTGTGTGTGCTCAGCTCTCATTCCCAAAATGGCCCATCAAGTGAAATGTCCCTTGGTTGCAGGTTGCAGTGAGGATTTAACCAACCAAGCGTTCTTCAGCAGAACACTTTTCATGCAGTTGGGAACCTCCAACTGGGATCTATGTGGACAAGGCTGGGCCCAGCATGTCTCCTGAGCTGTTGCATAACGCCACATGGGGGCGCCAGGCAGCTCTAATTAAACACCACCAATCGAGTTAGGAGCCTCTCTTCCCAGCCTCCTCTGGGTTTTCAGAGCTCCTTAATGCCAGTGATTTATTACTAAGGAAGGCGCACATCATCTCTCCTCCTCATGCATTTTTTTTTTTTTGCCGACCCCTCCTCCCCTCCAAAAAAAGCTCTCAAAACTCATTTGCCATGTTTCCTCCACCCCAACCTCGGTGGCCGACGGCAGCAACCTCGTCTTCATTTCTGTGCTTGTTTCCCTCAGCCATTCCTGGAAAGTGGAGCTCTGACTACATTTCCAGTCCTTCCACCTGGACCTTCCAACGCTACCTAGTTTCCAGAACATCCATATGGAATGAATAGCTTGGTGATTACTGAATCCCGCTGGCCCTAGCAGACAGCCTTCTCAAACCGAGCACAACCTCCCTTCCCTCCGTCCCCTCTCCCCACCCCCTCACCTGGTGACCATGGCGCAGCTGATTGGTTGCTGAATTCTTAGGGAGTTTGGCGGTGCTTTCCCCCCATGCTCATCTGGAGGCAGGCTGGAGGCAGGCTAGTGGGCCCTGCTGGGGAGCGGCCGCTTCGTGCAACCCCAGGGCCTTCCGCCAATCAGACTTGACCGCCTTCATTTCCTGTGCTCCGGGAGATTAGATACTGCCTAAGCAAGGTCGATTTTTTTTTTTTTTCTTTTCTTAATATTTGAAACTACTAAATACCAGTTGCCATCCAGGTGGGTGGCATTCAGAAATCCCCACTTTCCCGGTGTTTGACTTTTGGTGAGTTTCAAGAAACCAATCTATTTGGAAAGAACCTGCACTTTGTTCTTTGAAGTACTCGAGCAGGAAGTGACTTGGAAACAGGGTTAGACCGTCTTGCCCCATGCCCAGGAGAGGTGGGAGGAAGGAAATACAGGTGCATCTGGTATGGGTGTAGCTGGCTTCACACCGCGGATGCTTCTCAAGTGTAACTGCTTACAGATCTAGCTGGATCAGAAATCAAGAGTGTCAACATACAGGTGTTTATGATGCAGAAAGTTAAATCCTGGTTGAGCATTGGCTCGGCTGGGCATTAGGAGTGCTCGACAGCTAGAGGTGGATTTGATAAGCTCTTAATCTGCTGCAATTGTGGACTGAAGAACAGCTCAGGGAACTTCAGAAGAATTCAATGAGTTCTACACTTTTTCCCCCTACAAGTAAAGCAGCTCTTTTGAGGTCTTTCTTTGTGACAAGGTGTTGAGGACTATCCTCCAGGCGGTATGCCACATCTTCATGAGTTAAGCTGTGCCCTCTTGGCAAAAGGTCGTCACAGCCTGTTAACCATTGATGTTCCTTCATAGAAGATTGGGGAGGGTTGGGGTCCACAGAAGATTGGGGAGAGTCATGGGGTCCTCACCAACCAGTTGTCTGCAGTTCAACCCCAATTGCATTTGGCTTTGGGGAGGAGCTGGGAAGGACCAGGGAGAGGGGCTTGGTGTCTGCAGTCATAGCAGAGATATTATCCATGCTTCCTGTAAGCCTTCCCGTGCTGCATGAATCCTAATGGTCTTAATAAAAACCTGAAGCCAGATATTGGGGGTAAATACTGAAAGATCAGAGAGACAAAGGAACAAGCCACTGCCACTTCTCACCTCACCAACTCCACGAATCCTCAGACTGAGTGTCCCCAAATCCTCAGCTGAAAAGGTCCCCAGTTCCTGTCTCTTCCACTTTATATGCCTTTCCCGGCACAGCCATATCACTTCCTGTCTCAACCTTCCTAGTGCTGGGATTAGAGGTGTGTGTCACCACTGCCTGGCTCTGTTTCTTTTAGACTAGATTAATCCCGCGTAGTCTAGGGTGGCCTTGAACTCAGAGAACCAGACAGATCTCTGCCTCCCAAGTGCTAGGATTAAAGGTGTGTGCCACCACAGCCTGACCTCTGTGGCTAACTCTATGGCTAGCTGTCCTCTGATGTTCAGGCAAGCTTTACTAGAGTACAGAATATATCACCACATTCCAGTATGGCTGTCTTCAAGTCACGTACTTGGTTGCTTATAATCTCTCTGTAAGTAAGCCTATTGAACTTATTAGTTCCCCGAGTGAACCTTGGTGGAATTCTACTTCTCTGTCATTTGAACCTCATGAGTAGGGCAGGAAGCAGATGTTGGCTAGTTCCCCCAATCCCCCACTCCCCACCCCCATATCCCAGCTTCCCAGAGAAAATTCTCATAACACAAGGCAAGGGCATTTCATGGGAGGTGGCAATCTATTTCGTCGTGCTGGGGAAACAGACATTGGCCTTGTTTCTTGATGCTTGAGATGGATTTCTAGGACAAGAGCTGTTCACTGTAGATCAAGTGCCATGCACAATACCTGACATGTCATTTCATGTGTTCCCAAAATGATCTGTTGAATTCCACTATGTGCCAGGAACTTTTGGATTGCGTCTTTTAATTCACCGAGCTACTTTTTGAATGAAGTAGGATCTTTTATTATAATCACCATTTTTAGACAAGAACAATGGAGATATGAGAGATAAAGTAGCTTTATAATACTTCACAGCCTGCAGGCAAGGGTAGCACTAGACCTGGGCCAAGGCAGGGTGACTACAAGACCTCCTAAACTCCTTACATGGCTTTCTCATTGAAATAGGGGTTGCAGTTTCCATTGTACAGCTGAGGAGCCTAGAGCCATCTCAAATCCGTGCACTGGGGTTCTGGGGGTCCTTGGGATTTGATCCCAGGCCCTCACACTCGTACAGCAAATGCTTTCACACACTGCGCCATCTTACGGGCTTCAAAACAGAATTCCTTAGGGAAATCGTAAGCAAGCATATCTAGCTCATTAGCACCGAGATTATTTTCATCTTTAATAAATGGTAAAATTATGTGTACCAAGAATTGTTTAAAACAAATTTATGATTTACTAGGAGTAAATATTCTATTCATACACTTATTTTGTTAGCCTACACACCTCTCTGATACAGGGTCTGGCTATGAAGACTGGGCTGGGTTTGAACTCATGATCTCCCTGCCTCTGCCTCCTGAGAATTACAGATGTACCCTTTGGCTTCCTCTATTTCTAAATGACATGCTTATACTGGTCTACATTTTCCAGTTTTGGGTATTTTCTAATTTTCTACTTATTACCACAAGATGAGACTTTCACTCATGTACTGACCTCCCTCATTCTCAATATAATTTTTTTATTTTGGTCATTTCAGTATTTTATTCACATTCAGACTGTCAAGATGGCCCAGCCTGAGGCAAAGCCTGAAGACCTGAGTTCTATCCCTGGGACGCACATGCTGACAGAAGAGAACCAACTCCTTAAAGTTGTCCTCTGACCTGCATGCATGCCTGTCCACACGCACTAAATGTAACAATTAAAAAAAAGACTGACGATTTACTGTAGTTACACTTTTTAATTTAGCTTTTCCATTTTTCTGAAATTAAAATGTGCCATTTAAAATTTTACTTGTGTCAGGCATGGTCCCAGCACCAAGCGGAGGCAGAAGGGTCACCGCAAACTTGAGGCCAGCCTGGTCACATAGCAAGTTTCAGGAGAGCCAGGGCTCCGTAGCAACTGCCACGAACAACTTGCTTGTTTGCAAGATCATCGGCAGACATGCTATCCTCAGTCCATCAGGTGCTCCTTCTCTTCTTGCTGACGGTGCTCCCAGACCCCCGTCTTTCAGCTCCCAGCTGCTGTGACAGCTAACAAATGCTACACATCTGTCGTCCGAGAGATGAACATCTGCCATCCGGGAGATGAACTGCTCTCAAGATACGGAGAGGCCTGATGACCTTTTGGAATGTCAGGAGCCATTATCAAGAGCTACTGTGGGCCGCAGGATTATCCAGTGAGAAATTCAGCTGTCCTAAAAAGGCCAACCCACCAGAGCCAAGGGTTCTGATGGAGGATTTAAACCAAGAACACAAAGCGTATTGGCATTAATTGCCTTTTGAATGATTTGGCTGTTTCCTGCTGTGGATTTCTTGTGTGAAGCCCTACGCTTTTTCCATCAATTACAATTTTGAGATTTATTCCCATATAGCAATGTTTTGATCATTTACTGGGCACAGTTTCTCCTAGGTACTGTATATTAAGTGACTCCCCCCTACTCCGTGGGACCTCCAGTGGGTGAGAGAATTTAGTCACAAAGTCAATAACCTTGGTTCCCACAGCCTAATCTCTGCTCCATTCCCTGAGACATACATTAGAAGCCAGCTCCCTGAAATTATCTGCCATTTGGCAGGACATGTGGTCAGGAAAGGAGTCTTCCAAATACATCACATTAGGGACCTTCAGAGATAACGGAACATCCAAGCTCATTTGATTCCTGGTCCCTCCTGATTATGGAGATTGAATGACCTAAATTCTCCTGCAGCTGACTTGGGAAAGTACTAACTAACCTCAGCTGACCTCCCACTCTACTCTAAAAAGCTATTAATCCCACTCATTCTAACCACTTAGGTGATAGATGTAAATTGTGCACATTTATTTATCACTAACCCCTAGTTTAATTAAGCACACCCAGGAATGAAGCATCATGCACAAACTCCTTAGAATTGAGAAGCCAGGAGCTGGGAGTTCATGGTTCACACCTTTAATCCCAGCATTCGGGAGGCAGAGGCAGGTGGATCTCTGTGAGTTTGAGCCCAGCCTGGGCTACAGAGTGAGTTCCAGGACAGGCACCAAAACTACACAGAGAAACCCTCTCTCAAAAAGACAAAAACAAAAAATAATAATAATTGAGAAGCCTTTAATAATCAGACTGCCTCTTAACTGCTGCCTGGGCACCCTTCTAACGCTGCCTCCCCAGAACCATCTCGGGACAGCTTCTATCTGCTTATGACCCTGAGGGAAATTCTAGCTCTGTTAACATTACGATTACCAAAGAATTGCCTTTGTTTGGGTGTATATATAACTGAAACCCTTGCAGCAGAGAAGAGGTAGAAGAATAAAGAAACATGGGCGGATAGAACAGTGTGAGCAGATTCATTCCTTCAACCTCAGATATTAGCTTTTCCCTTGAGTATTGTGGCGTCTCTTTTGGACCCTAACACACGGCTTTAGAGGCTGGCACCTTAAAAGCCCTTGTTATTGGAATATTTTCATGTCTTAGCTACTCTAAGGCTTGCAAGATAAGTGTTTCCAACTGAAACACACACACACACACACACACCTGGTTCTGGGGTTAAGCATCAAGTTACAGAGCTTTTAGTGGTAGAGCAGCCTGGCACAACACACCATCATTGCTGCTGACTAGGTAAAAACTTCCAGAACCAGTTGGTGCAGTGAGACATGCTGGACTCTGCTGCACACTCTAGCTTCTCTCCTAACTTGGAGAGACGGTTGAGTTCTCAGACTTTGACCCACACTTCTGGGGTCTGCTACCAAATAGTGAGGCATTTGGAGATGGTCAATTTTTCCTCATTTGTAAAAAACAGTGATGCCTCAGAGAATCTTGAGGATTGTCAGCGTTGTAAAGGGCCCACTGTAGAACTAATACTTCCCAGGATGTAATACTTTTTCCTGCTGGAACCCTATAATCTTGTTTCTGTACCATGTTGGGGTGTATGAGACATGGGTACAATAGGACTTGCCTCTCATTTGAGCAAATCTTTTTTTTTGTGTGTGTATGTGTGTGTGTGTGTGGGGGGGGTTCAAGACAGGGTTTCCCCATGTAGTTTAGGTTCCGGTCTTGGATCTCACTCTGTAGACCAGGCTGGCCTGGAACTCAGAGATCCGTCTGGCTCTGTCTTCAGACTGCTGGGATTTAAAGGTGTGTGCCACTGCTGCCTGGCTGGAGCAAATCTTAATACTCTGTAGTTCAGTATTCAACCTCAGTCCCCTCTGAGAATTGATGCCACCTGATCAATTTTAAAATGTCCCAATCAATGATTTTTGTTGCTTATTGGCTTTTGATTTGCTTATTGATGACTGATGCAAAGATTATTACTATTTTTTTCCCTAGTGACAAAGGAGTGTCTTTGCACTTGACCTGTCTCCTTTTTCATATAAACTTCTGGCTTTTCTGGAACTGTTTGGTGGAGCAACTTAACATTACAGAACAAAGGCTAATGGCCCAAGGTTGATCTGACCTTTTGGGAGGCCCTCTTGTGCTGTGGATTTAAACTGTAAGTTACAAGTCAAGACTGGTAGGAAAACTCCTCAGTGAAATCATAACTAGGATTTTTTAAAAAAGGAAATAAAATAACCTGTTACAATAGTAAGGAAAGCTATTTCCTCAACTTAAATTCTTACATTTTATATGCAATATATTCACATGTGTATATATACAGGCATTAACTTACATTAGGAAACATACTTCTAAGGGTTATTATTAAAGTTTGAAAACATATTTTAATGGCCTTTGTTTTGTTTGCATTCTTGTATCTTAGCCCATTAAGTCTTCACAGTAGTGTATTAAAATCAAATCTTGCTGCCTTCCCAAACCAAAGACGTGCATTTTCCTCTTCAACATTCTCTGAGCTTTCTCTACAGGAAGTGCTGTTGTTTTTCACCCTGTGAGACAGATTTAGCTCAGGCTAGACTGGAACTGTGTAGCCAAGGATGACCTTGAACTTCTGCTCTCTGGCCCCCACCCCCTAGTGATAGGACTGCAGGTGTGTATCACCAGGCCTGCTTTATGAAGTGCTCAAGATCAAGGCCAGGGCTTCCTGCAGGCTAGGGATGAACTCTATCAACTTCCAATTCTATAGGAAGAATCTTGAATAAAGGTCATGCCTTAGTTTGTTTTCTATTACTGTGGTAAAACACAACTATCCTGTCAGGGTAAACAAATAGGAAAACATGTCACAAGTCTGAGTCATTTCAATGTTAAAAGGTACACCAGAGGCCTGCATAATGTCATTTGTTACTAAAGGAGGTATAAGAACAAATGAAGTCCTGTAACTTGTACTTCTAGGGATGGGAACAAGAATGACAGCATCTTCCTTTCAACACCTAACATGGATGCCTCAAGCAACTTTTGATGGAAGTGTGGACAAGGACTCCCAAAAAGGACAGGACCTGGAACTTCTTTAAATTTAGAGCAGATTTGCAAATTGTGCTACAGCTTGCTAATAAGTAAGTGACTGTGTAGGAGGCAAATTGAGTCTGAGCTTTGCTTTCTTATTAAGTAGCTAGTAGATGCTATTTTCTACCACAGACAACCCGAGTCTTAAATGACTAAATAGATTGTCAATTTGAGAAATAAATATGTAGTCTTCTTGCACTTCCGAAATACTCCCAAATAATATCACTCAAACATCACCCATTATGAAAGTAAGTTTATTTGATTACTTACTCCAGACAAGTGAAGCTCACGTGTACAATTATAACACAGGACAAAATTAACATCTAGCACAGCTATCTAGAAGGGACAGCAGCCACAGTTATTTCACAGAACACTGTGGTGTGATATAGCACCATTGCCAAAGACACTCTCTATGGGTCTTTTTGAATATCCAGCGATAGTTTAAAACTGTAACAAATTCAGAGGCTCGAGAGACGGCTCAGCAGTGAGGGCTGCTCGAGGCAGTTCCAGAGGTCCAAGTTTGGTTCCCAGCACCCATGTTGGGCAGCTCACAGAAGCCTGTACCTTCAGGGGATCTTCAGGACACCCTCTTCTTGGTTCTGTGGCACTGCACTCACATGTACATTAACACACTCACACTCACATAATTAAAAATAAGTCTTTAAAAATTTTAACATATTTGATAATCTTGTGTTCAATTAATTTCAAATATAAAATTATTAGATTATTTCCAAAATAGAGAAATTGGAAAGGATATGACCTCATATAATTTCCTTAGAAAATTCTAAGGAAATAGTTGTTACTAGAGTCTAATTTCCTTTGATCATTTGTACAAATTCTAAGCTCTGTATGATTTATTAGGTAGTAATTGATTTAAACAAATTTGTTTATAAAAATATATATGTTAAAAAAACTAAAGCATTTATATTTATTGGTATGTTTAGTGAGTTCGGAGGAGCAAGGGAGAACTTTCATGCCATAGAACTCAAAGGATTCCGATTTTCACTTCTCTCATCTTTAAGGATCATTCTGAGCTACTGCATTTTGAGTGACCTTAATAACATGGAAGAGCTGATGATGGCAAACATTTTTCTAAATACCAACCACACTTCCACCCAAAATATATAAAGTACCTAAGAAATACAGTGTTTGAGGTCCTCTTTTATTAGTTAAGAGCCACACTGCATTCAGAAATCTACTGCAGCAAAATAAAATGGAGTAAATTATAAATATTCTAGGACTCTTCAATCCTGGTGGTCCCACCCTCAGCCTCCTTTGTGGGGCATGAACTACTCTGAGAAACCAATAAACACTACCTTCCCATGACTAGAAAAATGAACAAAAGCATCTTTTACACAATTCCAAAGGGTTCTCAGATACTCTTGACTCTCAAGCTAGAAATTGTTATTTCAAAACCAAAGGACAAGCAGGTGTGGTGCTGAGGAGGGAGGGTCCAGCCCACGCTGTATGTAAGGCAGCATGGTCTACACAGCAGGTGTCAGGCCAGCCAGGGTCACAAAGTGAGACAGATCTTGGGGGTGCTGCAGAAAAAAAGACTTGGCCCACTTGATACTGTCCATTTTGAGCTAACTGCTAATTAGTAAGCATTTTACTAACACCACTGAATGGCTGTCTTCAGACAAAATCAGTCTTATTTTAAGCATCAATAAACTTTAAAAAGCCTGGCAGTCAGAGGTGGCGCACGCCTTTAATCCCAGTACTCGGGAGGCAGAGGCAGGCGGATCTCTGTGAGTTCAAGGCCAGCCTGGTCTGTAGAGCAAGATCCAGAAAGGCTCTAAAACTACCTGTCTCGAAAAATGAAAAATAAAATAAAATATACTTTAAAAATGTATTATTCTCCCCAGTTTTACAAGGTGTCAAACCAAGTACTTTCTACCTCAAATTGGTTAAATTCTCAGAGTACCTTAGGGAAATGAATATGTGCCTAGAGGCTGGAGGTTATAAAATACATTTCTAGCTATAGTTACGCACTTGAAAACAGATAGCAAGCATAATACTGAATCTCAAATGTTTTTATTTACTGGGAACCAGTCTGACAGAGACCACCCCCTATTGTAGTAATAGAATGTACCAAAAGTCCCCCCTACTGGTCAGGACAGGAAGCTCTTTAACCTTTGAAGGAACCCACCATATCAAAACCCATCTAATTAATTCCTCAGTTGTCAGACAAGTTGATGAAGTCCCTCTTTGTAAATCCTAATGCTGAACCATTGACCATGCTGAATGGACCCTTAGCCTACGAGAAAAAACTACTATATGGCCAGGGACAGGCTTGTTCTTTCTCGGAATAAGATTTAATTAAATCCCCCATCAAATAATTTTTCTAGGTTCAAGGTCAGGTGTCAGTCCTTTTGTAATCATTCAATTTTGCATATTTATAGGACAAATCCCAAACATTTATTTAAATTCAAGAAAAAGTTAACGATGAAAATGGCTTTGCCAAGGAAGTTCTCCAACTCCTCCTGGCCTTTGATCCGGAACGTGAGTGGAACAACCCTTCTTGTTTATTTCTTGCTCTTCACTGTACACGTCAAACACTAGAACTCGCCCTTCTGACACCCATGGATCAGAAGGGGAGACGGAGGATACAATACAGCACTCTGACAGTCACAACTAGGATTTAAAGTCAGTGGTAAGGGGCTTGCAAGTGGAAACGGATTGCTCTTTCTCCAATGACTGTATGACTTCACATGTGTCCTATGAAAACCACGGCCAGGTTATTTCCCCTGCACTACTCAAATGTCCTGTCCCCTTCTGGACCTACTACACAGCTGAGTGAGAGCTCAAGAAGGTGGTATGTATCTGGCTATGCTTCTGAGTTTCATTTTAAATATATTAATTAAGTGTATTTAAAAAATTAAAGACAGACAGTAAAGGTTTTAAAGTTTCTCTTTGAAAAGATGATATCTTACAGTACATACAAAAATACTCTGAAAATACATACGACTTCATTTACAAAACACGGAGTCAACAGATTACAAGAATTACATGGTTGTGGATTTTTAATAAACTGAGCATGCATTCATGAAACTTAAAAAATATTAAGAAATGCACTGAAAAAAAGCAGTGTAAAAAAAACAACTCATATAGTTAAATAAAAACTACAAAGGTCCTGAGCCAATTAATGGTCGGTAACAATGTCATTCAAAAATGCCTTGAGGTTTCAATAAAATCCACTGCTTATTCCACATGCCTAATCCATGAAGAGACTGCTGGATGTTATGGTGAAGGATTACCATGCTGAGTTAATTTTATACTTCAAAAATACAAGTCTGCCATACTTAAATGAATCTTATCCTTGATGGTGGGATGAATTCTTCCTTTGTAAAAAATACCAATCAGCTAACAAGAATGTCATGAGATAGTAAGATATGTAACAATTTCACCATTCATATACTGACTTTCAGTATCCTGGTTATAGTTTGATTTTTAATAAAGATGCATTTTGAAGGCCTCCATGGGAGGCAAATATAGAGAATTTATGGTGTCCAACTCTGGGGTAGTCACTGGACTAATCCTCCCTGGTAACTATTCAACATCTGGACAAAAGCACACAAATAGTTGAAATATTTATGTGCCAATCTGGAAAAAATAATTTAAATTAACAAAATAGACATCTACACAAATGAAGGAAGCAGAAAAGATACCTCACATTCATTAATCTTGGGTTTTACAAAGTGGCTTCAATGCTAAAGTCAACATATAAACATTTGGAAAATTACAAGACAGGGTTTTTTTGTTGTTGTTGTTGTTTTGTTTTTTTTTTTGTTTTGTTTTTTTGAACTTTTCCAGCTCTATACAATGATTACAACATAAGACTTAAAAAAAGAAAAGAAAAAAAAAGAAAAAGAAAAAAAAGAGAAAAACAGTTAAGGACTTGTTTTATCAGAGTCCAAGTGGCCAAGAACTGGTTCCCATGACAGAGAAACAAACCTCAAAAGTTAAGGCAGTAAAACCTCAAAATGCAAAGCCATAAAATTGTAGGTGACAATTTACTAGCAGGTGATCCTCAGAGAGTATGTAGCAATCAGTGCGAGAATGCCACAGCATCTCAAGGTCGAATGTGAGAGGTCAGAAACCACTGCAAGGTCACTGGCTGTTGACTACTGTCATGCCGTACACCACCGTACGCCACTGTATGACGCAGGCTCACCTGAGTGGAGAGGCACTGCTATTACCGGTTGAGGGTCAGTCGGATGGAGTTTTTGATGACACGGATGTTGCTGGCTGGAACTGGAGATGATGAATCTGGCAGTTCTTTACTGGGTAGTCTCTATTGAAAGACAAAAAAGTGTGTATGTATGTACACACATCCATGGACACCGCTCCCCTCTAATGGCTCATCTGATAATCAGCCATCCAACTCATCTTGGGCTATTTCTCCAAAGCCCCATGCGCTAACATTCACAGGCGTACTCAACAGCTCCTTCCCCACGTTAGTACTTTCTACTCTTGGGTCTCCCCCCGCCCCCCCAGTCAAACCGAGTGGGGAAAGTAGAAGTGGCAGCAATGTAAGGAGGGCTCTGGAGAAGAGGACTCCGTTAACTCAATCACCACTAGAATGTATAAGAACTCTACCCTCCCTAACGCTGAGCAAGGACACTGAGCAAAGTCTCAAGAATGTGAAGTAAAAAGGAGTATTACACAGCAAGATCTGGTGCCTGAGAGTTAGGTCCCTCAGTTAGTTTTTGTATTGTGTAATAGAAACAACATACAACTTGTCAATAGTTAAATGCAAAGGATGTGGTCAGTGGTAGATCACTTGTGTGGCATGCATGAGGTTCTGAGTTTAACCTCCAGCACCATAAATAAGTAAATGAATTGGTAAAAAGTTCAGACTTACACGGAAAATAGGACAATGAAGATTTATTTAGCATAACCAAACTTCAGACACTATACAATTCTACTCACTTATCCTTTATACTTGAATGGTTTTTTGTTTTTGTTTTGACACAGGTTTGTCTATGTAGCTCTGGCTTTCCTGGAATTCAGACATTTACCTGCCTCTGCCTCCTGAGTGCTGGGATTAAAGCATGTACCACCACCCCTAGCTGTATCTGAAATATCTTAAAATATAATCATGCCATTCACTTTTATATTTTAATTTTCACCCCAATATTTCCCATCCATTATCATATTTAGTATATATTTTTGTAATGCGCTCTTGCAGTAAAATTGCCTGTGAAGATATTACTTTACTTTCAAAAGTCCTGACACAGTAAGAACTGATGACAGCGGAAGCAGTTCCTCTGTGGAGGGAGAAAAGAAGCCATCTGTTCTGTATACTCTCAGGGAAGGGCTTCCCATGATCTATACAAAGCTCCTTTCTAACACTTGCCCATTAGCTTTCCATGCTTAATGTATTTGATTTCTAATAACTTCAATTGTTTTTTTTTTTTTTTGAGCTGAGGATCGAACCCAGGGCCTACTGAGCTAAATCCCCAACCCTAATAACTTCAATTCTGAAAGCAGTGTATATAAATAACAAAAGCTGTCTTTGGCATTAGTAAGAAACTCCTGTACTGAGGAGTTGATGGAGAATAAAACAGACTGAAATCTAAGTAGGTCACAAGGTCTTCCTAACTATTTCCTCTTCTGGACTCTTGAGAAATGTCCACTATTTGTCATCTCTAGTCCTCACCCCAACCACGCTGCTGGTCACTGAGAACAGGGACATAATCACACCCTTTCCTGGGCCTAGGTTGTGTTTCTTTGAGACAGGGTTTTACTCTGTAACCAAGGCTAGTTTTGAACTTGAAGCAATCCTGCCTTAGACTTCTAAATACTTGGATTTAGTTTTAGTGTAAGTCTTTTTGTACTTGTTTTTACCTATACAATCTATTACCTTTTTGCGTGATGTATCAATAGTTGGAATGGGCATAGATTCTCCACCAATGACATCCTAAAAATAAAAGAATTAAAAACACAGGTTTTAAGTTTTCTTACCATTTACATTCCTACTTAACGTGATGGCTCTGACATACTTTCTCTGGTACTTTTCACAATCTATTGCTCTTTAAGTTCACATTCTGAGTGCAGGATTAACATATTTACCATTGGTTTTCTCTTCCTATCCTCGGCAGCATGGGAATCCTTAAATGCTGACTCAAGTCGAATGAACTAAGACATAAACAATAAAAATGAGTTGCTACCTATATATCTGCAAAGACCATACATATCAACATAAATCAGGAGATTAATCAGTTATCATCGAAAATGACAACTGACTTCAATGAACTACAACTAAAATTAGATTGAATTCAACTGCTACCCTTAATTTCTGCACCTTAAGTGATCTTTTTGGTTAAATCAATTCAGAGTCTAACAAAATATTTTATTACCATCTGCTGGAAGCTAAGAAGATCCACATAACAGAAAAAAATAGCACATTTACATCTAGTCTCCTTAGCTTTTGTGTAAGTCAAGAAACTTAAACCAATCAAGTAAACTTTTGGAAATCAATAATTTGAAGTTAAGATGAACAACAAATATTGTTCCTGAAGAGTTTGAAATATTCTTTTCAAACAGAACAACTCCCAGTGGAAAACTTACATAGTTAAGGAAAATTGCCAGCTTCTTTACTATTATTTGAACTTAAAAAGAAAAAAAAAAAATCAATGAGTGATCACTATTAAAGTCCTAAATTTACCTTTTCTATGTCTTTCAACCTCTTGGAAGTCCCATCTGTAGGTGGTGAATGGGATCTTTTGGGTGTAACATTCTTACTTATGTTAGATAGTCCATTTAGATGTGGTTGTCCCTGAACAACGTTGTGGGGTGTTGTGACTCTAGGAATAACATTACGTCCTACTACAGTAGGAATGGTGCATCCAGATGGGGAGGATATGGCTTTGACTGTAGGGTCAACCTCTGAAAAGTACAAAAACAATTTTAGTAATCAACTAGTTATGTAGCAGAATTGTTAATAATAATAAAGTTTAGATACCTACTTGCACCAATGACTGGAATAGATAGCCCTTGAGCTGGAGGGGCACTTGGCAGCTTCTCCACAATTACGGTGGCAGGCTCAGTACTACTCCTAGTTAAAGTATAAAATTATCATTATTAATTTATTTCACTATGACTGATTTTAAAAGCTCTCACTTTAACATTCAGGATTACTTCTTTCTAGTATTTTAACTTTACTAGAAGAACAGAGAAAGTCAGATAACATGAAGAAAATCAAGAGGAAAAAGGTCTAAGTAGAAACCTTGCACATTTGTCTGTACTGCACAGTTCCAGGAGCCCTTGGTCCTGGAACAACCTCTGCAGCACTGCAAACACTGCAGAGTATTCCTAACAAGACACTGGAACCAGTGAGAGGCCTCTCCTAATAATGAGAGCAGGCCTCATGAAAGCTACACAAAGTTCCCGTCGACCTCCAGTAGCGGCCTGCAGGGACAGTTTGGATGCGCACCTTTCTGCTTCTCCTGAGGGGCTGTTTGGGTTGGAAGGCTTATTTGTAGACATGGGCGAATTAAAAGGTGTTCCACTATCGGTATCCCTGGAACTATCCAGACAACTGCTGTCCAGGGATGACCTTTTGGACTGAAGGCCACCTGAATTCCGGCTTACGTCAGAAAGGCTCTGCCAGAGAGAAAGACAGACACTATTAGGATTTCAAAAGCAAGTGACAATATTCTGAAGCATCCAAAGCAACTCGTCTCCATTTTAAGGTAAGATTTCAGACCAACTGTCTACACCCTCTTTCCCAATAGGTTGGGAGGAGGAGTAAAGTTCAAATTTGGTCTCAAGACCAACTTTTTCAATGGAACAATACTAGAGAATTAGGACTACAGACCCACCTTTTTCTTCTTTTGAAGAATCTCTGCGGGTAGGTAATGATGAAGTTGTTTTTTCTTTACATGAGTAGCTTCAATTTTCATTCCATCCTTTAGCATGTTTATATTGTTTGCTTGTCTGTACACTATAACAATGTTAATATGTTAAATGGGACATTACTTTCTGAACCACAAGCTGTTTTCCTTTTCGGAAATGTATAGACCCCTTATCACCCATTAAGCACACACCCTCTTATGAACAAATGTCTCTAAAATACTGCCACTGTGTCACAGTACTGTTTAAGGATTGATTGGTTCTGTGTGTGTGTCTTCTAAAAGCTTATTTATTTATTTGATTTTTTGAAGCAAGATTTCTCTATGTCCTGGCTGTCCTGGAATTCGCTTTGTAGACCAGCCTGGCTTCAGACTCACAGAGATTTGCCTGGCTCTGCCTCCCAAGTGCTGGGATTAAAGGCATGTGCCACCACTGCCTGGTGTTTTCTTATTTTTATTAAGCCCTCATGAACAAAATAAATATACAGCAAATTTTTTTTTTCCAAATCTTATTCTTTGCTATTCTCAAACTGGCAATGTCTCCTCATAATTACTTGTCTGAGTCAAAGATAATTCTTTTTCTTATTATGTATGTACAGGTGTTTTGCCTGCATGTATGTCCGTGTGCCGTGTGCAAGCATTCCTGGTGCCTACAGAGGTCAGAAGAGAGTACTGGATTCTCTGGGGACTGGAGTTACAGGCGGTAGCTGTAAGCCTCCATGTGGGTGCTGGGGCCCAAGTCTTAGGCCCTCTGGAGAGCAGCCAGCACTCTGAACCTCTAAGCTGTCTCTGCAGCCACCTAAGATATTTCTTATATCAAATATCCAAAAGGCAATTCAAGTCCTCCTTCTAGCCTGAGACTATTTTATTATCGTAGCCCACATCAGACATAGAACATCGCAGTTCAGAGGCCATTTGCAAGTCTATCTGAAGTGTATAGATGGAAAAATTTGTCTCAGAAAACCTGGAACACCTTGACTGCATCAGGGGACATATGGCTCTGGATTTCTGTGCTAAGTGCTTTTCACAGCTTGTGAAGAGCAGCTGTATTACCATACTAAGTATTCTGTGTCTAGTCGATTCAACTTTAAGTGTACTGAAGACAGGCAGGAGGCTGTTCTGCACTGCAAATGATATGAAATGTGTGTGGCACATTATTTAATACTGTGGGACCTAGAATGTCAACGTGTAGAAAAGAATATTCCAAAACTAAGAAATGAGTATCTCAGTTTTCTCCTTTTTGAGACATCTGATCCCTAGTTTGTATTCATAATTTCATTCTAGATTCTTACGATCATCAGGAGTACTTGTACAAATTGGAGATTCTCTGGTTCCTTCCTCAGAATGTGATTTAGTAGTTTGAAATTGAAAGATAAGAATCAATATTACCATGATAAGCATGAGGACATGCTAAAAAGAATTTTTTTTTTTTAAGAATTCCAAGTATTTTTTTGTTTTTTTTTTTTTTTTGAGTCAGGGTTTCTTTGTGTAGCTTTGCGCCTTTCCTGGAACTCGCTCTGTAGACCAGGCTGGCCTCGAACTCACAGATACCCACCTGCCTCTGCCTCCCGAGTGCTGGAATTATAGGCGTGCGCCACTACCGCCTGGCCTAGCTAAAAAGAATTTTGAAAACACCTATGTGCCAAGAATAGTAACAGCATGAATATGCATTCTACTCCAGATCAACACTAGCCCAGTCTATAACAGATACTCCAGGGAGATGTGGCTGGGGCTAGATATGATGAACAGTTTTTGTTCTGTTGATCTTGGAACATATTCTGCAAATCTGTACCTACTGATGATTATTTAACCTGAAAAACATAAAAATCAATTCATTCTTATGGACTGTGATTATAAATTCTGATTGAAAACACAGGTAAGTCACCTTTGGAGTTAGTTTAGTTTTATTTTAAAACAGAAAAATACATTAAGATGGTACAAAATTTAGGTGATTTAGGAGTACCTAACCCCTGTCCCCTGGGCACAGTGGCTGGTTCCCAGACTAAGAAGCAACCAGTAGTGCCTTTAAAACAAAACCCAAACCCTGCCGGAGATGTCCCCTGCACTTGTAACTGTCTCCTTCTGCAAACCAATGGCAGTAGTGCCCTGTCCATTATTCTGCAACGCCCTTATTACGTGTCTCATCATTCTTTCCCCTCTTTCCAAACAGCTGCACCGGTGTCTACAATATGGGTTAATTTAACCAAATCGAGAATAAAAAATACCTCCAGGCTACACAGAGAAACCCTGTCTTGAAAAACCAAAAAACAAAGTTCTCCAGCTAGACCCTAAACAGATGGTACTGAGTTACAGGCATAGTTGAGAATCACAGCCCCATGAGTAAGAAGTCTTACCTGTATCAGTAAATGACTGTATATCATATGTCAAGTCTATATTAACACTTTCTGCATTTTCTACTCTCCGAAAAATTATCCCCAGGAACCACATTGATACATAATTGTTGCTATAAAGAAAGAGAAACCATTTCCATTATTATTTTTCAACCTAACAAATGCTACTTGAAAATTAAAACTTATGTTTCTATTTCTCTACCTTATTAATAGTATAGCCAAATTCAGTGGTATAGCCAAATTCTTAAAACTATATCCAGAACACTGGTGTAGTTGCTTAGTATTGTTTTCTTTTCTTTTTTTTTTTTTGAGCTAAGGTTCGAACCCAAGGCCTTGCGCTTGCTAGGCAAGCACTCTACCTCTACCACTGAGCTAAATCCCCAACCCCTGCTTAGTATTGTTTTAAAAGAAAATTAAATAGTACTGAAGAATGACTCATTGAACATAAGATGATGTTCCAAATACTTATGGAGTTTTTGCTGACTATCGCAGGGTATACTTCTTTAAAGCTCATCTGAAACAATGCGTATGTTAAATAACACTTTTTTTTTTGGTTTTTTGAGACAGGGTTTCTCTGTGTAGCTTTGCGCCTTTCCTGGAACTCACTTGGTAGACCAGGCTGGCCTCGAACTTACAGAGATCCGCCTGGCTCTGCCTCCCCGAGTGCTGGGATTACAGGCGTGCGCCACCACCGCCCGGCTTCAAATAACATTATTTAAGAAATTTATTTAAGGACAACTTACGCTTTATGATGTTCTTTATTTCCTGGGAATGACTGAGGATTCACATGGGCAAGAGTAATAAATTCATTCCGCTCCAAGTTTCCAACAAGTACACGGATTTTAGATTCTACTAATCCAACCCTGAGATAAATAACAAGAGTTCTATGAAGTTATATCAAATTTGACAACTATACTCAAGTAAACCAAGTAATACATCAACTACCACCAAGCTTTGTATGTTCACTTAAAAATGCAGTCCAATTATAGTAGGATTTTTTTTTCCTTTTTTTTTTTTGAGCTGAGGATCAAACCCAGGGCCTTGTGCTTGTTAGGCAAGTGCTCTACCACTGAGCTAAATTCCCAACCCTTATAGTAGGATTATCAAAATTCCCCTTGAGGTAGTGACAAGCCTCAAAAGGTCAAAGTGTTTGCCATGCAAGCCCAACCACCCAAATTTGAGCCATGGATGTCAATAGTGGAAGGAGAGAACCACTTCTGAAGGTTGTCCCATGATATCCATATACATGCTGGGGCATAAGCAGACTCTCTCACACAGAATAATAATGATAATAATAAAATAAAACATCAATCAGGCAAATGTCAAATTTATGACTTTCTGTTTACAGAAGAACTGATCTAAACTGACTACATTTCTGACTATAATTTTATTAGACAAAAAAGGAGAAATGTGGTGATAATTTTATTTATGCTGAAATGTGATATTTTATTTGTGTTTTGATAAATAAAGCTTGCCTGGAGATCAGGGGGAAGTCAGGCAGCACATGCCCTTAATCTGATCACTTATCAGTCAGGGTCTCTGTGTGTTCAAGACCATACTTGGGAACAGAGCCCAGCATGGTAACACATGCCTTTAATCCCAGTACCAACCATAGAGACCTGAAGGTCTGTAGAGACAAGACAGTGACAAAGAAGTGAGGTAGCTGGGCTAAGAGCCAATGAGAGGGCAGAAAATCAAGGCATATAAAGGCGTGGGTAAACAGGAAATAGCTCGCATTTGGAAGCTGCAGAGTTGGTGAGGTGAGGTTGGCTGGTGGCTTTTCCTATTTCCCTAATCTCTAAGGCTTTCACTCCTAAAAAGTCTCCAGTCTTGGTTAAGGCTGCAATAGAGAGGATTTGAGCATAAATAAAAACTCCAATTTAGTGTAGTCTTCAATCATTTCTACTTTCATATCTTTATGTGTAAACCCTAAACTACCTTTAAATAATAACAAGAAAAGCTAACATAGGCACATGATTCTTGAAATAAGCATACTGATTTTCATAAAATACTGGATTTGGCATTTCAAAAGTCACTAAATTTAAATCAGGTATTAGAAAAACATACAGGTTTCACCAGATTTTTACAACTTAATTTTCTTTCTCACTTAAAATATATGACTGTCAGCTATGCATTTATTAGTGACTGTAAGTCAGAATAATTTCAAGAATACTTTTAAGTGTTTTCAAACACTTATGAAAGCTGGTATAATTGAGTTACTGCGGTGCTGTTACCTAATGAGAAGTAAACTTCTCTATTAGTACCACACAGTACATCTTTTAGGCTGTTTAGTTGTATAGTCTCTGGGCAACTATTTACTTTGCCATGGAGCAGAAGTAGCACTCAACAACATATTAATGAAGGCTGTATACTCAAAAGATCTCCTAACAAGCGGCAGACTGCATTTGTCATAAGCTACAGTTTCCTGATTCCTTATCTAGACAAATTAAATTCTGCATCAATAAAAAATTAAATGACCAGAGAAATAAACCCCTAAAGCAGCAAGCTGGACTGGAGGAAGAGCTGGGAGCCCAGATTCTGCCCAGGGGACCCTGGATATCTGAGGCAGACGGATGGATGGATTTAGATGCAATACAAAGACAGACCTCAGTAGCTTGACCAAAACTACTGTCTACCTATTGAGAGAAGCTTCAACTTCTGACATGTGTGCCTCCTCCTCCTAAGATAAAACCACACATAAAGGGGCTTCCCTTGAGTTCTGGAGGGAAAGAATAATAGTAAGCTGCAGTTGGGCGTCAGGGACACCAAGATTCTTCAAAATTTCAAGCATTCTGATTCTAAAGATAGTAAGTACAATCTGCATCAAAGCCTATCACTGCTAATGCTGCACTTGACTTCTTAATCCCTGACATTCATGGACAGTCACCAAGTGTCATGTGACTATTGTTAGCATCAGACAGTGGGTAAAGGAACTTGAAACATAAATCTTACCATTCTAGATGATTTTCTTCTGTTGATGCACTGGCAGTCAATACTATATAATGTCTATAAAGGATGTGCAGCAATAATCAGGGAGAAGAAAAAGGCCAGAAACACCGTTAATCTCATTTTTCATTTATTTTTCTTTCTTCTTCCCAATGAACAAAACAATACATGTACAGAGTTTCTAAAAGTTAAAATTATACTCTATTTTCACAAAACTGTAGGCCCCACAATTAAAAATTAACTCACTTTAAAAAATACCACTGGAGCCGGGCAGCGGTGGCGCACGCCTGTAATGCCAGCACTTGGAGGCAGAGGCAGGCGGATCTCTGTGAGTTCGAGGCCAGCCTGGGCTACAGAGTGAGTTCCAGGACAGGTGCAAAGCTACACAGGGAAACCCTGTCTCGGAAACAAAAACACAATCGCTGGCCACTACTAGGATTTCTACTGGTCTACTTTCTGCAAGGCTTTGCAGTCTGAGTGACACCCGTCATCTGTCATAATCACTTTCTACATTTAAATTCTTACTGGACTGTGCTGGCTCACACAAAGAATTTTACCACTTGAGAGGGTGAGGGAGGAGAATCACCCTAAGTTCCAGGCCAGCCTGGGTTACACAGTGAGTGAGTTCCAGGCCAGCTTGGAATACAAAGTGAGGCTCTGTCTCAAAAAACAAAACGAGGGGCTGGAGAGATGGCTCAGAGGTTAAGAGCACTGACTGTTCTTCCAGAGGTCCTGAGTTCAATTTCCAGCAACCACATGGTGGCTCACAACCATCTATGAAGAGACCTGATGCCCTCTTCTCACCTGATAGCATACAAGCAGACAGAACACTGTATATGTATAAATAAAATAAATCTTAAAAAAAAAAAAAGAGTTGGGCAGTGGTGGCACACGCCGCCTGTAATCCCAGCACTCGGGAGGCAGAGGCAGGTGGATCTCTGTGAGTTTGAGGCCAGCCTGGACAGGACAGGCTCCAAAGCTACAGAGAAACCCTGTCTCCAAAAACAAAACAAAAAAAACAAAAAAAACCAAACAAACAAAACGAGGGTCCAGCACAATGGTTTATTAGATAAATGTGCTTGTTAGTGGGTCTGATGATTTGTGTTTGATCCTAAGACCATGCAGCTCTACCTCCTGAAAGGTGTCCTCTGTCCTCCATGTAAGCACTACAGCAGACATACCCAGTCATATGCAACCTATCTCCCTTCAAAATAAACATGTAAAACAAAAAACCCCACAAAGACAAGACAAAAAGGTGACATTTTTCTAGATACACATACACAAAAATTGCAAAAGTTTAAATACCTGTATTTTTGAAAGAAATTTGGTGGCTCTAATAGTTTGGACCAATCTGATTTCCCTTGAAGAATTTCATCTGTAACTGCAAGACCTAAGCAAAAACAAAGGGTTTTTAGAAACTAAGTCTAATTTTGAAAAATGACCAGCTCTACCCAAACTATCTAACCTAACAAATGCTTGACTTAGAAATATAAACACATTATGTTGTCTCTTAGAACACAAAAATAAAATTCCACTATACTGGACTGGCTCAATTTTGGCCTTAATATTTTGGAAAGCATTTGAAGTTTTACAAAGAATTAAGGGTTACAGAATTCTAACTGCCAATCATAGCTCGTGTAGAATAAAAATGTCAACCAAAAACTTGGGAATATGTAAGGAAAAATAGGACCAAACATGTTTACCTTGTTTAAATTCTTCTACCATTACTGTTCGAGTAGATGTAGACACATTATATGTAGAATTCTGTTGTGGGTAGGCAGGGGTAATTATGGGCATAAGATGATATCTATCTGATGGATTTACCTGTGAAATCAGAAGCAGAATAATTACCTATTCCTCTAATTGAGTAGTCCTCACTTCATTTCCCCCAAAGTCTGAAGAATATGAAATATAAATTTAATACTAAATTCCTCCAATTCTAGGAGTGTATTTCTCTCCCGAACTGCACTTCTTTCTGAAGACAGATATATTTGTCAAAACTCTGAGGAAATTAATTTTTCCTCAGCAACGCTATCAAATAATGTATCTTATAAGCAAGTCTTTCAGAATTATGGAAATATAATATCATAACTACAGAGACATTATCTTCAATTATATAGAGAAATGAGTGCTTACTCTTATTAAATTGGAATTTAAAAATTAAAATGGAAGCTATGTGAGAATTATGAATCTGCTTTAAACTGTACAGCAAAGTATTATTTTTATATATTTCAGTACTTTATTATAAGTAGCTACTGTGACAGTTTTTTTTACAATGGGTTATGATACTGTTTTGATATACTCACTTATCTGGTCATATATGGGCAATTTTTAATGATATAACATTTTGGATGAGTATTAGAAATTTAAACCACCTGCATAAAAATACACAGCAAAGGGAAGAGAAGAGCTATTTCTGCATAAGAAAGGTATGCATGAAGCAGAGGAACAGTCCTTAGTGAGACTATGATTAGAGAAAGGCCATTCTCTACAGTAAATTCTCATACCCGAGGATCCCAGACAGGCAAATTCAAGTTGCTTTCTTCTGGTTGCTTCAACAGCACAGGATTTGGCCATTCCCTAGCATAAATAAAGTACATTAACTCACATAGACTCTCACTTCCAATGCTATATGAAACATTACAAGTATTAAGATGGACGGGTGGTGGTGGCGCACACCTTTAATCCCAGAACTTGGGAGGCGGATCTCTGTGAGTTTGAGGCCAGCCTGGGTTACCAAGTAAGTTCCAGGAAAGGCACAAAGCTTCACAGAGAAACCCTGTCTTGAAAAAAAAAAAAAAAAAAAAAAAAAAAAAAAAAAAGTATTAAGCTGTCCCAATCTTCACATGGCAAAGTACAAAATACAAGAGGAAGAATCTATTTGCCCTTTCTCAGAAATGGCAACAGTTGTGTTAGTTGGAAGCAATTTGTACCTGAATTTGCCCCTTCCTTCTTACCTGTTTTCAGATTTGATTCTGATGGTATAATAACAGCAATAGTAACATTTGCTGAAAATACTAGTGCATAAATGAAGCAGCTACCATTATCATCTCCATTTTACCAGACGAGCTTAATGTACAAAGCCAAAAAAGTCTGTGGGGCCATTACTGTCTTAAGGCTCACATTCACAAACTCCTCAAGTTCCGTCTTACTGAGTTATTGAAAAGGGGTATGGAGTGATTAGTACTGACTGCTCATCCAGAGGACCCAGGCTCAATTCCCAGGATCCATATGGAAGGCTCACAATTGTCCGGAACTCCTGTTCCAAGGGGATCTGATGCCCTCTTCTGACCTCTACAGGCAACAGGCACACAAGTGGTAAAACATACACTCATCCATACACATAAAATAAAATCAAAAAGTGTGGTGGTACACAACTGTGAATTCAATCCTTGGAAAGTTGAGGCAAGAGGAATGCAAACTGTAGGCAAGCCTGGGCTACAAAGCGAAACCCTTCCCAAAACACTGGTAGAGGTGGAGAGACAAAATTATGTCACTTGTGATAACATGGATGGTACTGTCATTACATTAACTGAAATAGACAAGGCACAGAAAATCCTTCAGGATCTCACTCTATGAGGAATCTAAAAATGTCCATCTCATAGAAGGTGAAAGTAGAATAGTAATCAGCAGAGACTAGGAGAACAGGGTAGAGAAGTTTTAGTGTTCTATTGTACCGTAGGGTGATTACAAGTAATGTTAGTTGTACTTTGAACTTCAACAAGCTAAAAGCCTTGTTTACCATGGAGAAATGATAAAGGTTTCAGGGGTACACATGCTAACCTTGATCTGATTGCCTATCAAAAGAGCCGGTGAGGGTGGTGGGGTGGTGGTGGTGCACGCCTTTAATCCCAGCACTCTAAAGCAAGAGGCAGGGGGATTTCTGTGAGTTCAAGACCAGCCTGGTCTACACAGCAAGTTCCAGGACAGGCTCCAAAGCTACACAGAGAAACTCTGTCTCAAAAAACCGAACCAAACAAACAAACACCCCACAAAATATCATGGGCACCTCATTAATATATACAACTTTTATATTTAAATTAGAAAAAGAGAAGAAAGAGTGTCATCTGGATGTTTGTCTCAGATTAAATATATTTTTAAAGCTTTTAATGAATGCAAAACAATACATACACACACACACACACACACACACACACACACACACACACAGGTTTATTTTTCTTGAAATAGGGTCTTCTCTTGACTAGGATGGATCATGGAGCCCACTGTCCTCAGATTCACTGCACTATTCCTGCCTAGAGCTCTCAAATGCTAGGATTATAGGTGTGAGGCACTACGCCTGGCTGCTACAGTCCTTAGACTTTTTTTTTTTTATACATTCATAGAAGTTAACAATTAGTTAAAATATATACTTACCATTTGGAAAAAACTAAAAAAAACTTGTGAACTAAAGTTGAAGCTGCTGCATTTGGATACAGTTGGCAAGTTCTGGCAACCAGCATTGCCCAGGAGACTCCACCAAGAAATCCCAGCATATTGGAATAAATACCACGACCTATGAAAACAAAATTTGTTAATTATTATTCAGATCTATTATGCTTGAAATCCAACAGGCTAACTTCATTCATTCCCAAGACTGAACACAAAATGGAGATGATGAGCAGAACTAGGCTGAATCAGTCAGTTAACTGCTGGTTTCTCCTTCTAGCTCTTCTGCTTTGTCCTCTAGTGCACAATGGCTCAACTCTCTGATTCACTGCCAATTGTCCTGACTGACTGCTGTATGATACTTTGTTTGCGTTCTGACAAATAAAGCTTGCCTGGAGATCAGAAGGTGGAGCTCACCACTAGTTAACCATAGGAGCCAAACAGTGGTGGCTCACCCCTTTAATCCCAGGACTTGGGAGGAGGAAGCAGGAAGATCAGGAGTTTAAGGCCACCCTGAGCTACAAGAGATTGAAAGTCTAAAAGAGAAACAGAGCCAGGAGGTGGTGGTGGTACCTGCCTTTAATCCCGACAGTTGGGAGGCTCAAGCCTTTAATCGCAGCAATTGGGAGGCTCATGTCTTTAATTCCAGCATTTTGGAGGCTCATGCCTTGAATTCTAGCACTTGGGAGGTAGAGAGAGGAATATAAAACGGGTAGAGATAGAATCTCAGCCACCTATTCAGTCTGAGGGTTTGTAGAGACAGAAGCCCCACCCATTCAGTCTGAGATTTTGTAGAGGTAAGTCTCTAGTTGCTGGCTGCTCTGCTTCTCTGATTTTTTCAGCTTTCACCCTAATATCTGTCTCCAGATTTTTTAGATAATTAGGATTGTGCATCAATTGATAATGCTACTGAAATTATTAACCCCTCCCTGCCCCCATTTTGAAATATCTGAAATTAAAGAGAGAAACAAACATAAGGAAAGACACCTAGCGGTAAGTAGGTAGGTAAGAAAGGACATTTCACTAGTAGAAATTACGTACATGGGTAGTATTTTTTAACCAAGCATAAAATTGGCAACAAACATCAGTATTTCACAGAAGTTTGATATCTCTCCATTGTGAACAATATACCAATGACATTAAACTCACTTGTAAAATGTTTTTATAGAAATCTATGGGAAACTATTACCATACCATTAAACCTCATATGCCCTTATTACACATTATAACATTATTTTATGTCCCATATAGAGAGGTAAAAAAATCCTATGAAATACCAGTTTAGACATGTTAAGTATAAAAACTGTAAAATTGACAAAATATAGTGTTTAGTTTATAAGGAGAGACAAAATGTTCATGTCGTGCTTTTAATATAAATTACATTATCCTGACTATTCCAGGCCACAGGCAAACACCACTTGCTTTAGGCCTCCTCAATTCACACACTATAGAATGATTCATTTAAACTACACAATTCAATGCCTTTTGGTGTATTCACAGCTGTGCAACTATCATAATCCTGTCTAGAACATGTTCCTCTCCAAAAGAAACCTTTAACAGCCATACCACCCCTTTTTCTGAATCTGAAGACCTATGGGACCACTCATCTACCTTCTGTGCTTTATAGATCTGTCCTAATTATGGACATTTTCATAAAAATCAAAGCATACATGTTGTCTTTTGAATCACTTCTGTCACACTCAACAAAGTGGTGTCAACAATCATATGCTGTGCCTTTTGTCATTACTTCATTCCTTCTTCTTGCAAAATAGTATTGACAATGTAGACATACCATGTTTGCTTATTCATTATCAGTGTATAAACATGTGACTGTGTTTACTCTGGCTATTAGGAATGACAATACTATATATGTACAAGATTTTTATGTGAACATTATTTTACCTTCTGTTGGGAATTACTTAATGTTAAAGTCAATGAAATAAAACACATTTAAAAATTTAATTCTTTAGTTGGACATTTCAAGTGTTTACCAGCCACAGAGTTAACTGGCTCTGACAATGACATATAAAACATTTCCACAGTCAAAGTTTCATGGAGAGATCTGTAGCTGTGAAACCTCGAGCCTTAAGTACACCGCTGCTTCAGTGTGGTCACAGACCAATGTTGTCAAAAATGTACCACAGGGTTGGGGATTTAGCTCAGTGGTAGAGTGCTTGCCTAGCAAGCACAAGGCCCTGGGTTCGATCCTCAGCTCCAAAAAACAACAACAACAAAAAAGAATGTACCACATACATGATGCAGGCTTTAAGATTATAATGGGGATGAAAAAATGCATAGCTGAAGAAGAGGTAAGAGAAGAGCAAACACCAGAAAAAAAGAAAGAAAAAAAAAAAAAACATCAAGAAAATTCATAGTGACGTTGGGCTGGAAATCAGGCTGGTTCTAACTGCTGTGCGCCAGTGAGCATCCTGAGGGTTCCAACGGGGCACTGGCAGGAGCCACCATTCCTGCTTGCGTTTGTCAGGGTTTTGTTTGTTGGTGGTGCTGGGTTTTTTTTGTTGTTGTTGTTTGTGTTTTTCCCAACAGGGCTTCTCTGTGTAGCTTTGGAGCCCGTCTTGGATCTCACTCTGTAGCCCAGGCTGGCCTCGAACTCAGGGATCCACCTGCCTCTGCCTCCTGAATGCTGGGATTAAAGGTGTGTGCCGCTATTGCTCAGCATGAGTTTTGTTTTTTAAGATAGAGTTTTGTTAGTCTTGAATAGGTGACCCTCCAACCTTAGTCATCTAAACACTGAAATTATTGTGGGCATGTGCTACCATGCCCAATTTGTGCTACCATGAATTAAAAAGCTTTAAAAAATTAAATTTACAAAGAAAAAAATTACAGTAAGCTAAGGTTAATTTATTATTGAAAAGACTTACAAATCGGTGAGACTAAAGTACACAGTGTTCATAAAGTCTACAATAGTAGACTTAACATCCTGGACATTCACAGTCACTCACTACTTACTTAGACTCACTCAAACCAACTCTGGGTTCAGCAACTCTCATTTATCATATCTGTTTCACACAGATCTTTTTTTGTGTCTTTGCTGTACCTTACTGTGTTTAGGTATCTTCTACATGAAAGTAGTTAGCACTGCATTACAAAGGCCTACATTATTCATACAGTTAAAAGGCTATATAGTTTTAGGAGCAATAGCTTTTTAGAGCCCAAGTTTACAGTAGGCTGTACCAAGTAGGTTTATGTGAGCACATTCCATTTTGGTTGCATGGCCACAAAACTACCTAACAATTCACTTTTCAGACCATTATCACATTCTTTTTCTTTTAAAATTCATGTGCGTGTGTTTGTGTATGTAGTATACATGAACACATGTACAGGTACATGCACATGTAGGCCAGAGGAGGCCTCTGGTGTCCTGCCTGTCCTCTCTCCCTGCCTGATTCCCTTGAACTTCATCTCAGTGAACCTGAAGCTAGGGTAACAGCCAGCAAGCCTGAGATCTTCCTGTTTCTAGCCCTATGGTGCTGAGGCTGTGGTTACAGGCACACACACCCATGCCTTGCCTTTTGCATGTGTATTAGAGATTCAGATTCAGCCCATGAAGCAAGTGCTCCTATCTACTGAGCCATTTCCTCAGCCATCATACATCACCATTCTTAAGCAGTGTCTGAATATAGTTACAAATAATACAGAATGATCTATCAGAACTAGACATAGGGCCTTTTATCGCGCGCATGAGTCTCTCTCTCTCTCTCTCTCTCTCTCTCTCTCTCTCTCTCTCTCACACACACACACACACACACACACACACACACACACACACATCCATCCATCTCCATCCACCTACACATGAAGGACAGAGAGTCACTTATAGACCATTACACTTGAGAAACAGCTTTTCCAAGTTTATTGGCCATCAATCCTCAACAGCATCAGTAAGTCAGAGTCTTCATATGTACTTCAATTGCTGGCAACAGAAAATTAGAATTTCAGAACAGACCCATCAAAGACTTGGGATACTTACGTTTTGCCCATAATTTGACTGCTCTTAGAGTGAGTCTAAAAGTTTCTTTATTTGGCACTAAGTGCAAAATTTCATCAGTAACTCTACACCCTGAAAAAGACAAAACATTAATTTTTCACTAAGGAACAAAACTCAAACTCTCAAATGATAAGGATGTATTTAAAGGATGCATTTAAACTTTTGAAACACATGTGAAAAAGTCTTTACTTTTAAGGAATTGAAAGTACATGGGTAATGAAATCCACTGTTGAAGTAGAGATGGGTCTGAGTTCCTTTTCAGTTTCTTCTACATCTGACTTAATCACAATGCCCCCAAGTTATAAAACTGCTATTGTTTCAATACAAACCTTTCCATAGAGAAGTTTAATTTACTATTACATTCAGAAAGACAAAATAAGGTGAGCATGATGGTGCTCATCTTTAATACCAGCACTCAGAAGGCAGAGGCAGGCAGATCTGAGTTCCAGGCCGGCCTGGTCTACAGAGTGAGTTCCAGGACAGCCAGGGATACCCAGAGAAACCCTGTCTCAAAAATCAAAAATTGACAAATGAACAAAAAAACAAAGATGTAAAACAAGAGACTATAAATCAGTGGCTCTCAAACCTGAATAATCTGTGAGGACAAGTCTATTTTTATAAAAGTACTAATCTTTCTTTGCCATCTTCACAGTCTGTTACTTTGCACTGATGGGGTAATGGCAATGATGGCTAAAACTACTGTCACCTTATGGGTCAATCATGGCAGTGGCAACGAAGTGTAGAAATAATGTATCTTTCTACTATGCTAGTTAAGAAAAAACAGACAAAAGGAAAGAAGTGTGACATCATTTCAGTGGTTATTGAAATTAAAACAGCAGATAAACAAGATTACACAGTGGGTATTCAGTAGACAATCCCTGAAAATAAACTAAGTAAGTCCCTTGCCTCAAGGAAAACAATGATACTATTTATTGTGGATAAGAAAATGTAAGCTTTCAAGTTATATTAGTTATAAATCATTGTATCTGCTATGATGAACCTCACAGCTTACTTTAAAGACTCATGACAGAATTGGTGCTAATATTAATCAATAAATTTAAAAACCACTTTTAACAAAGTCTGTGAAAACATTTGGCAGACAAAAATAACTTTGCGAACTAACATTTTCCAAACAGTCAGATCACTGGACATTAACGTGACAAGGTAATTCCATTTCTTTTCATATTTTAACAAAAATAAGGTATTAGATAGCAGGCTGACTACAGAAGCAGGTAAGGCAATCTGAAAATCTGTTTTAGACATAAAAAATATATTAATTTATAAAAGTTCTTTATTTCTAGTGAATTATAAATATTCAAAACCTTTATTTTTACTTATGATATGGTAAATATTGACATATAATACAGATGAACAAATGTATTTTGGGATTATCAATAAATGTTAAAGGTTTACAGGGCTCCTGAGACTAGTTAAGTTTATGAACTTCAATTCTAAACTTAATCTTTCAAATAAATGATACTTTTTAGGATGTTTAAATAGGATCATACTATTTTTATAAAGAAAACTGACTTTAAATCTTCTGGATTTGGGATGGTATGCAAGGCCTCTCACACACTAAGCTTGTGCTCTAACACTGAGCTGTACTCTAACTATTCTTAATTTGTTCAAGCCTTAAAATAGTCATAATTCTGCAAAAAGGCTCTATTTATTTGTTTTCAAGCAGGCATCTAAGATTTCTTTAGAAACTTACCATTTAAGCTGCGAATACACCGTATATCAAGGCTTCTTAGGCGAGAGTCGTCTCTTAGATCTAAATTATCTGATATGGTTTGTATTGCCAGTCTTGCAAAGACTAGATCAATCTTTGGAAAGAGGTAAAAAAGGAAAAAAGAGACAAATATTACTTTCTATTCTCCTCAGCCCCAACTCCAAACGTAGAAAGTTCCAATTACTAGTTTGAGACATTCTATCGAAACATCAAAAGGCCTATGAAGGTGATCTAAGGTGGGACAATTACTCTTAAGTCTTGAATTAAAGATGGAAGATCCAACACACATTTATATTCACTCCCTCTTCAAAGTCAACTAAAGTATTAGGGAAAATGTGCTTTGTTTTTTTGGTTTAGTTTGTTTTGATTTTATGGCATAACCTACTGGGAAAATGAGACAAAATAAACAACAGCAAAAGGCATGGAAGCTGGAAAACAGGTGGACAGAAGGCAACAGACCCAGTAGACCTAGGAAAACAGACTGAAACATTTTATTCAGGAAACAGGACGCAGTTGCTAATTAATACACAAATAAATTTAAAAGAACATTTAGAAAATATAAAAAGTATTTTTAGAAATTAAAAATAGGGCAGTGGAAATCATTACAAAGCTTCAAAGACAAGAAAACACCAAAAAGGCAGAATAAAAATATGAAGATGTGGTTAATATGTGAGAAAGAAGAATTTGTGAGAGAGTGTGTGTGTGTGTGTGTGTGTGTGTGTGTGATTTTATTTATTTATATTTATAGAAAGCTGTTCTGAAGACTTAACAAATGTTAAGATTCCATGAAAAAAGACACGTGTATAAACAAAGGCAGGAAATCCATGAACTCAACGAACGTTCCAAGAACTGAAGGAGCTTCCATACTAAAAGAGGACTATTGCATGCCAAGCACATCAGTTAAAAACACACACCAAAGCATAGCATCATCAATTCTACAAGTATGAAGACAAAATAAAAACAACACAACTAAATGAGACAAAATTGGTCACACATAAAAAGACTAAAAATAGTATATTTTTCAACAGCACAGAAGCTACAAAACAATGAAGGCCTTAAAGTATGTAAAAAATCATTTCCTACCTAGTATGACGTACTCAGCAAAATTATGAATTCAGTGATTTTTAAGCATGCAAGATAAAAAGAAAACAAATTCTTTTTCAGGAATCCAATGGATAAACTCCAGTAAAATGGTACCACATCTAGAGAGAAGAAAATTCTAGAGTAGGAACAGAAACTTTCAGGAAGATGCTACAGAGAACACCAAGATGCCAGCTGTGCCCTAAGATGGGCAACGGTTGGCTGAGACGAGAAAAGAGGTGAGAAGATTCAGTGATGCAGTGGACATTTTCTCAAGATGCCGAGGACTCTTAGCTTAGACAACCAGAAGAGCCTGGGTTTAAATTAGACAAAAGTACAACCACCAAACTAACAGAACTAATAACCACTAACACCTGAGGAAAAATGCTCTTGAGCAAAGGAATGGTAACTCAGCACTCAGTACTGAGCTTTGAAAACTGTTTTTAAGATAATAATGTAAGCAGAACACAGCTCAAAATGAAAACTGTAACAGAGCGGATTATTTTAGATGACTATGGGATGAGGAAGGTGGAGGTTGGACACTGTCCATGGTGAGTGGTCAAGAGAAATGGGGAAGAAGATAAAAAGACTACTATTTAATTCCTTAAACTATGGGGTTAGTGCCGGGCAAGCTGGTACACACCTGTAATCTTAACTCCCAGGAAGACAGCTAGAGTTACATAGTGAGATTATTTCAAAACCCAAGCCCCAAACCAAAACAAACAAAAACATGCCAATGACAGGTTTGATTTTGAAACAAAACTTACAGGTTAAATATTTCAATTGTCAAATATAAAGCGCATTAAATACTTACTTCAATACCATCAAATTCAAACTTTATAACAGGCACAAAGGCATCTTCTACAGCCTATAAAAAAGGAAGACAAAAATAACACAAGGGTTATCCCTTTAGCCTTCCTAACTGCCAACACCTTATCTTCTAATTGGTATTTATTCAGTAAAAAAAAAAAAAAAAAAGTAAAAAAAAGTTTTTGGTCTAATATGTAGGTTAAGGCCTTCTTTTTTATAACTTACGTTATTGAGATCACACAAAATGTCTCTGCGCCTATTATGTAATTTACCCTGTTAAGAATATCTGTCAGGGCTGGGTGGTGGCAGCGCACGCCTGTAATCGGGAGGCAGAGACAGGTGGATCTCTGTGAGTTTGAGGCCAGCCTGGTCTACAGAGCAAGTTCCAGGACAGGCTCAAAAGCTACAGAGAAACCCTGTCTCAAAAAACAAAAACAAACAAACAAACAAACAAATCTGTCAGAAACTGGAAAGTAGAACTGTTGTTGTCTGGGTACTATTTATGGGGTCCAAATGGAAAATTAATTATTACAAAAAGCATTAAGTGTAAACTGTATGGGTTACCCACTCCTGTTACCCTGGTACTCAGGAGAGAGAAGCAGGGGGCTCAAAAGTTCAATGAGTTTGGGCATGGGGTGCATGAGATGTCTAAAAAAAATTACATAAATCATTAGTATTAAATTAAAAAAATCAGAGCTCTTATATAATCTATCAAAAAAGAATGCTAGGGGCTGGCTCAGTCCAGTACCTGACCTGCAAACATGGGACCTGAGTTCAATCCACAGAACCCAATATGGAACACAACAGTGCATGCAGCTGGGAGGTACCAGGAGGATCCTTAGGGCTCTGACCAGTAAGTTTACCCTAACTAGGGATTCTAGGCCAATGAAGACTCTTGTCAGGAGGTAGACAATGTTCTTGTGAAGGACACTCAAAGTTGTCCTGTGGCCTCTATAAGCAACATACAAGTGTATCACCCCTACACACTTGCAAATACATACATAAAATATTATACTGGTAGAACTGAGGCCAGTGTTTTATAGATTGCTAGTATGGAAATGTTACTTGCTAACACAGTGTCATTAATTAAATTCTTACACATAATATCACCCGCAATTTGATAGACATCAATCATTTATCAGATATTATAACAAGTGGTTTGCGTCTACTATCACATTAATCCTCAAAAATATCTCATAAAAGTTATCACAAGGGGCTGGAGAGATGGCTCAGCGGTTAAAAGCACTGCCTGCTCTTCCAGAGGTTCTGAGTTCAGTTCCCAGCAACTGCATGGTGGCTCACAACCATCTATAATTAGATCTGGTGCCCTCTTCTGACCTGTAAGCATACATGCAGACAGACTACTTAATAAATATTAAAAAAAAAGTTATCACATGCCGGGTAGTGGTGGCCCACGTCTTTAATCCCAGCACTTGGAAGGCAGAGGCAGGCTGATCTCTGTTGAGTTTGAGGCCAGCCTGGTCTACAGAGTGAGTTCTAGGAAAGGTGCAAAGCTATGCAGAGAAACCCTGTCTCAACCTCCCCACCTCCCAGCTGAGAAAACTGAGGCTCAGGCAGATAGCTACTTGACTCAGCTCGAAGAACTGCAGGTGTAGTCTAGATATAAAAGCAGTCTACAGAGCTAGGAACTCATGTTCCTAATTTCTATATGTGATGGTAACAAGATAAAGCATCTTAAGAGGTCTGTCAACAGTCCTAAGTCCATGCTTTTACAGCTGTTTCTAATTTCCAAATATTAGATGCCAAAGGATACTTACTCTTAAGTTTCTAATGCCATCTTGATGTTTCAATTTTTCAAAAAAGGACTGAAAAAAATCTGATCTCTCCACATGTCTTGGGGCTACACAGAGTGCATCAATATCAGCTCCTACAGAAATAAAGTGATTTCTTAAGAAGGATATCTTATATTTTCATTAAAGTTCACATAGAACTAAGTATGGAAAATGAGCATAAGATAACGTTAACAATGGTTATTAACACTTAGGAAGATAATGGGAACTATGGTCCGTACTGAGTAACTGTGAACAACTAAAACAGTTTACTGAAAATTCTTATCACTAGAACCTAACTAAACAGAAGTTACCTTTGGTGTGTACTCCAAGCCTGTAAGATCCAAATGTGAAAATTTTACCGCCAACAGTAGCCACAACAGAAGGTGGGAGATTCTAAAATAAAGCAAAAACCATTCAATCATTTAAGTTATTCTGCATAAAGACCACCTAAGTATTTATTATCTTTTACTGAACAAATGATATACTATATATTTGTCAATCTTGGTTAAGAGATGTAGAAAGTACTTTAAGACTCCTTTAAGGAACTAACTCAACTATCAAAATCTAAGTCAAAATCATCTTCCCTTTAGTTTTTATTACAAGTATGTTTAATTGTTGGATATTAGCTTTTCAGCTTTCTTCAAGAATGAGGGGCTTGAGGATTTAGCTCAGTGGTAGCGCAAGGACCTGGGTTCAATCCTCAGCACCAAAAAAAAAAAAAAAAGAATGAGGTCATTCTTGATGGGAGCACCTTACAAGAGATAATAGAAAGACTTCAATTTAGTTTCTTTAACTGTATCATAAAAAGCGACTTTTTTTCAGCCTGGTGGTGGCTCATGCCTTTAATCCCCACACTCAGGAGGCAGAGGCAGACAGATCTGTGAGTTCCAGGCCAGCCTGGTCTACTGAGCAAATTCCAGGCCAGCCAGGGCTACACAAAGAAACCCAGTCTCAACAAAACAAACAAACCCGCTACTTTTTAGCCTCTCAGAGCTGACTCCAACTGCTTCTTCTCAGGTGTTTTCACTTGTACTCTGGTCTACTTAGTATCTGTCTCAAATGTTCTTCCTCTGCTAAAAACCAGACAGCCTTCTGTTCACTACTTCTCTTTCGGTTTTATGGGTGAGTTTTTGTGTTTGTTTGAGACAGGGTTCCTCGTAGCCCAAATGGCTCCAAATGAGCTGCTAGTCTTATGGTCTCCACCTCCCAAGTGCTGGGACTACAGGCCTGTACCACCACATCCAGCTTGCCTTGCTCATTTTTGTAAGTACTGAGGTTACCGGAGTATGGGACACAGTCCTTTGTTAAGTCAGGTTCTAGGGATCTGAACTCAGGTTCTCATGCTAGTGTGGCAAGTACTCTATCAACTGAGTTCTCTTTGCAGAGACATATTTTTAATAAGTAACTCCAAGCTCTTCAACTCTAATTAAATTTGCCAGAGGTGAGAACTGGATCTGCTACTGTTCGCCATCCATAGTTCCTGATTATAGGTGACTAACCTGAATAAAATTATCTGTACAATAAGACACAGCTATTTTCTGTTAAGTGCATATTAATGTTTCAAGAGTCCCACAACTAGCTAGAAAGAAGTCAATAAATTTATTAATGACTTACAGTAATAAAAAGGCTAAGTAAGCCAGGACATTTAAAAAATCTCATTTTACTTTTCTATGTTAAAAAAAAAAAAAAAGGTAATCTTTGCTAGGTGGTGAATACCCAGTTCTGGAGGGCGGCGGCAGGCAGATCCCCTTGAGTTTATGGCCCGCCTTGTCTGCAATAGAGAGTTCCATAATAGTTGGGCTGACATAGTGAGATACTGCCTCAAAAAAAAAAAAAAAAAAAAAAGGAAAAGGCAAAGGAAAAGGGTGATCCTTTCATGTCTATGAGAAAGTGATATGCTGAATTACAGAATAAAATATTTTTATGCAGCCACAGAACTTATCTAAAATTATTTTATCTGTGTTTTAGACTAGAGTATGGCAACAACTTTCAAATCCTTCAGTTATTTATTTTCCAAATTGGAATATACACAAATGAAAGTATAACACCGATATAATGACTAGTTACTGCATCTACTAGATAGATGTTAAGATTGACTTTTTAATTATTCACCTCCAGAATCTAACTTATCCAACAATCTTAGCTACTGATATAACCCTCCTTGAGACATCAGAAATGAGCCAGATACAATAAAGGAAATTCATAGCCAGGCAGTAGTGGTGCACACCTCTGATTTCAGCACGCAAGAGACAGAGGCAGGCAGATCTCTGTGAGTTTTTGAGGCCAGCCTTGTCTACAGAGGGAGTTCCAGGACAGTCAAGGATACACCAAGAAAGCTTGTCTGGTGGGGGGCGAGGGGGGCAGGGGGATTCACAATTCAAAACCCTCTAAAAAGGCAGAAGGATGAGGTAAGTTGCAGGGGGGTATACAGTGTAACTATAAACTAGGGTTTGCAAAACTCTGATGTCCTGACGGGTCAAGCAGGTGCAGTAAGAGAACTCCACATGAGAAATACAGGAACTAATAAATGGCGGTCACCGAGTTAGAAGAGAGACAGTGGGGCTATGAGGCACCGTAGAGCAGGAACCTAATCTCATTCAAACCTCTCTGTCCTGTGCTTAAAAGCAAGCCCGGTGCTGCCAGCTGGGACACTTTGTAAGAAGTCTAAAGTTTGTCTTTTTAAGTAAAATCTCCTCAAACTGAAAATTCTAGCCAGTGCATGTGAGTCAAACCAGACATTTTTATAGACTTGCAGCTACACTTGGCTATCTCTGGGGTAAAAACCTTATTTATTTAGAAATTCAGTTGTCTAGATCACTTTATTCCCAAATATGTCAGAGAGCCTGGTTTTTGATGTTACTGTTGTTCAATATGGAAGCTAGTGGCTAACTTACTGTAAATCAAAATGGAGAGCTACAAAATTACAATATCCATTTAAAATTAAATACTTACACAAAGATTTTGATATAGTTGTAAGATATGAAAGTCAAAACCATGGATCGAACTTTTATTTCATTTGCTCACAATCTGGCACATTACTACTACTGTTCTGCAAAAGGACAATCCCAACAAAGAAAAAGACAACTGTCCTTTGCAAACAAAGCAAAAAGCATCTTTCCAAAAGATACAAAAGTACACATCCATATATTGTATAAAATTACTACTGGACACAAATGCAGATGCCAAAGTATTTCAGGTAATTTGATTCTTACACAGCATTGCTGGGATGAATGGCTAAAATATGAAACAATGAATTCTATACAGTTTCAATCTTACCTTACTTTCACTGATGTCGGAAATCCATTCTTTTACTAAATTGTTCAATTTACCAAGAACAACCAGCCTATAATAAAAGATGACACTTTAAGACAAAATCCAAAACTAAACAATATAAAAGAAATAAACACACCGGTAGAAATTTTGTAATGATACCACATTAAATCCACATTATATATGTGCTAATGCACATCTGTTGATACATAGCAAACCAAGAACACCAGACATGATAAATGTGATATTTTGGTCTTTGAGTTGTCTTCAAAACTTAAAAAACCTAATATAAATCACAAAGTTACCTTCAATGAAGCTACAGAGATAAACTGAACTGTCAACTCTGCCTTATAGAATTACATCAATGCAGTGTGGTACTAGAGACTAGCATTCTCTCTCACTAGTACTCATGGTTTTTTGTGTAATTAAAATAGATAAGTTAATTATTGGCTACTTTTTTATGAAATAGTACTTAACTAATGCAGTTTGGTATTGTTAAATTTAAAACCAATGGCATAAACATCCAAATTAAAAAAATATATATAAGTGTAGGTATCTTATGAGTACACGGAAAACTATCTTCTGATCCTTATAAACTGGCTTCCTTCTCAGTCTTCCCCACAAAATGGAACTTCATCCAGTAAGATGCAGGGACTGAAAATCTTGGACCCAGCTTTGGAAACTGTTTCTATTTGTCATTAGATGACCCTACCTTTAGTACATCTAGACGAGACTGCTTTCTATTGCTACCCTAAGGTCTCAGGGGTTATTTCAAACCTGGGTTATTATAATGACCTTTGAACGAGTCTCTCTGCTTCTGCTCTTGATTCCAACACCATGGCTGGAGTAACTATCAAAACATGAGTCAGATAATGCCAATCTTATACTCAAAACCAAGATAGGTTTTCAATTTCCAAACATCTGACAGTGCCCTCGTCCTAAGTTCCTTCCTAATGCATTTTCCCTGTCTTAATTTCTCCCATTTACTTGCTCTGCTTTAGACACCCAAGATCTTTTGCTTATATGCTCCTCAAAAACACCAATTACACATTCACCTACCTTAGGCTTTCTGCCAGAACACACTTCCTTCAAATATCCACATGGTTCCCTTCCTCAACTTTAGTTTTCCTTCAGTGTCTCTTTCAACAAGATCTTCTCTACAGACTTCTACCCTTAAACTTATTTTCCCACCAGTACTTCCCATATATAACACTATACTTACTTATTTGACTAGTTGTTAGTCTCCTTTCCTAATTCCTATTAAAAATTTAAGTTCCAAGAGAGCCAAGAGTTTTCTTTTTTGGCATTTTTATACACGTAGGCAGGGATCATTAAGCATTCAATATGTATGAGTTAGGTGATTAAATAGCATACTGTAAAAATATTTTATAGTTTCAGTGACATACCTGTGGTTCAATTCTTCTTCATCTTCAAATACTCCAAATGGTTTCATAGCATCAATTAATTTCTGTGTATAAATATGATCAATTTCTTTAGGACATGCCAAACTAATTGGAGAAGTAATGCCATAATGTTTTTGTTGACGCTGGCTGTCCAGCATAGTGTTTCTGTTCAAGAAAAAAGAAACAGAGGAAACAATTTTTAAAGTATTGTTTCATACCAATACACTTAACCTCTTAACCTTAAAAGTTTATTGAATATTACCAAAGAAGCCACTTTAAAAAAGGGAAAGGTGGGCATTTGGTCTTCATGAAGGACTTTTCACACAGCCTTCAGCTTTCATGGTTGTCTTTTCAAGCCCAAAGCAGTATTGCTGGCATCAGGACAATTGTATCAACACCACTCAGTTCAAATGCAAAGAGCCTGAATGGGACCAGTGCCAGGGATACCTCCACTACACCCTGCAGACGGAGTCAAGTACCATCTAGATTATAAAGTCTTTGAAAAGCAGTCAAACACTTGAAAGACACTCTTAGTAAAAACAACAGTTTTCAAACAAGTAAAAGAACAAAACAATCCATCATAAGGTCCTTAGGACATACTCTAACCTTAAAAAGAAATCACAACTAGGCTAGTCCTTGGGAAATCTACATTAACAAACACCTTTTCCCTGAATCAGAATTTATAGTTCTATTATTTTGTAACTGTAGTTAATATTCTCTTCATTTTAGATTGGAACTCATACGTTTTCACACTCAATGATTGTTGAATTCTTTACACTGAATAGAAACATTTTAAAGAAATACAAGTGACTCTTAATAGACCATAGCCAGTTGGAAATTACAATCTTGAATAAAGCACCACAGATTTCTGACTACATCTATGACTAAAAGATGTGGAGTAAATTTTGTTGCAAAAGTAAAAATGAGCATATACTCTAACCTGATAACCACTTTTCTTGATACTAGCATAAAGAACTATTCATAACAATAAGAATATAATCTCAAAATAAAAAGCAGTCTTTTAACTTTAGTAAATTAGCCTTTTAAAAAATAACAGAGGAAGAAAAGAGGGAGGTTAGTAAATGGGACAGCCATAGTCCATGCC
Organism: Onychomys torridus; assembly: GCF_903995425.1. NCBI lineage: Eukaryota > Metazoa > Chordata > Mammalia > Rodentia > Cricetidae > Onychomys > Onychomys torridus. The sequence goes on along the minus strand of NC_050452.1, from coordinate 7,346,444 downwards.
TCCAATCCCTTCATTCAGAAAGCTGAAGTAGAAGAATCTGAGTTCAAAGCCTAGGCTACATAACACCTTTGCACCAAAAAAAGGTTTAATTGGACACTAGGATTTCTTTCTTTTTTGAGGTAGAGTCTCATTATATATCTCTGACTATCCTGAAACTCACTATGTAGACCAGGCTGGCCTCCAATTTAGAGATCCGCCTGCATCTACCCCATGGGGCTGGGATTAAAGGTGTGTGCCACTTTGCATGGCTCTAGGATTAATTTCTAATATTCTATAACCCAGCAGGGCAACTGTAATTAATAATTGCATTGTACATGTTTACATAATGATCAGCAAATGTAACAGACATGCCAATTACTTTAAATTGATCATTATATAAATTATGTACAAATGTGTCAATTTAAAATTTTAAACACCACAAAAATACAACAGTGTTTAATTCTTTTTGCACTAACTGCTTAAAACAGTGGCGTGGGGTTGGAGACACAGCTCAGTGTTTATCTAGCATGTGTAGGGCCCTGAGTTCCATCTCTGCACCAAAAACAAATGAAACAACAGTGACTTATTACTAGTGAGTCTACAAACTATGGTATGTTCTTCAGCTGGAGATTTTATTAGCTGGGGAGAAAGAAAGGATAATATAGAAGGTAAGATAGCTTAGCTAGGTTTGGTGGCACAGGGCCCAACCCCAGCAGTCCAGAGGTTGAAGCAGAAACAAGTTCATGGCCAGTCTGGGCTGCTCGAAACCTCATCTCAACAAACAGCCTATACCTTTGAAATGATTTAATGAAAACTACGGGAGTGCCAAAACCAACTTTAATTTCTCCCCCATTTCCAACTTGCTGTAGAACAAACAAAACTTCAATTAATTACTTCAAGTTGTATTTCTCCCTAATGATCTGTTTTTTTTAATATCTAAGAAAGGTAAAGGTGTTTGGGTATGTTTGTGTATGACAAATATATGACACAGACAGATTCCCACACAATCAATCCCAACAGCTCTTGAGGTAGAGGTGGGTCTCAACCTCTTTCTTCCCACCTCTCCATTCTCCCTTCACAACTTCTTCAGCTTTGACTAGAATTCCTTGATGCGCTCTACTTGAATCCTCAAAAAGTTGGCTCTCTAGGAGTCTACTGGGCTCCAAATTCAAAGTCTAGGGTTCTGAACCTCTCTTGTGGGACAATGGGGAAGTAAACGACATATCCCCATATACCCTTCAACCTATCAACTTCACTCACAAAAATTTTACTGCAGGTACACAAGATATGTAAATAGAATGTTCACTGACAGTCTGTAAAAAAAAACACAAAAACTTTTAAATAGCCTAAAATAGTCACTAAAAGGACTGCACTGGGATGTATTTATAAATGGAATACATTAATTATTAAGAGTTAATTAGAAATGAAAATAATAAGATAAAGGTCAGAGAGAACATGTTCTAAAGAATCAGGCTGCAGAGTAGTACCTGTGATGATACTTATAAACAGTTTAAAGCAAGTACAATGGGTTATGGACACAAGAATATATACTATTAACATTAAAAATGCAGCAACAATAACTACCAAATTCAGTACTTGGGGGCCTTGGAAGAGCGACAGGACTGGAATCAGGGAAGGGATAGGCGAGTCCTTCCAATGTATTGGAATGCTTGACTTCTTTTAAAGAAAGAAGATTAAAGAGGCAAGAACACACCCCATGTTATTCTTTGGGAGGAATGGGTGGTGGCTACACAAATGGTGTTGTTTTGTTTTTCTGTGCATTTTTCTGTATGTTTAAATCATTCCCAGATAAAGTGAAACGTAAGAAGCTCTAACAAATTCTTGGCAAGTACGGAAACTGCTTCCGACTTATCAAAGTGTGAGCGGGGGACCCAGCCCGGTAGACACTGCGGGTCTGTGGGAGGGCACGGGGCAGGGGTGACCCCTTCTCTCGGGCTGGGCGGGGAGGAGGGGGAGGCAGAGGGATGCTATTTGCGCCAATGCAGACGGGAGCGGACGGCTCGGACAGGGCTGGGGCAGGAGAGTGACCGACCGTTTTCTCCTCAGCCACACGCGCCTTTCCCCCTCATCCTGGTCTGGGGGCGTCCTCAGGCGGGCGGCGGGGGGCTGCCGGCGACTCCCGAGTCCCCGCGGGGCGGCCAGGTGAGCCGCGGGCAGGGGAGGTGCCCTTGCCGAGTGGCGGGCAGCGGGAAGGAAGCAGACGTCCCGGCCGGCTGCGCAGGCTGGGGGCGCAGGGCTGCAACCGCGGGCTGCCCACCTCAGGCACCTCTCCACCTCGCCCTCAACCGCCGCCCCCACTTACGCAGACATCTCTTTCATCGCTTCCTGCGTCTCCCTCCAGCGAGTGTCTTTCGCTCTGGGGTCCTGTTCTTGCCCTCTCTTCCTTCCTCTGTCCACTTCCCTCCGCGCGCTTGTAGCTCGCTTGCTCGCTCACTTCCCCACTCACTATGGCCGAGGCAGTCAACCGAGTAGTGAAAACACCACAAAACCGGCTCTATTTATGACAATACAGCGCGGCCGCCGCCAATATGGCGCTGCTTCCCAGGCTGCCTCTCGCCCTCTGCGGCCCCGCCCCTGGAGTCGCGGGCCCGCCCCCGGAGTCGCGGGCCCGCCCCCGGAGTCGCGGGCCCGCCCCCGGCCACGCCCCCAGCCTCGGGCTCCCGGCTCCCGCCCACCCGAAGTGTGCGCTCGGCTGCGAACGCATCTGTCCGGTCGTCCCTTTCTCTGGGACTGTCAATCCGGCCAAACCTCTAGGAAGATTATTTGTCAGTTTTTCCTTGTTTCTGCAACGAACGCATCTAGAAAAGACCACCGCTTTCCCTAACACCGTTTTAACCCACATCTTTAAGTCATAGACGTAATCAGTACAGGTTGTGAAGATTTTGTCGCCAGAGCGTCACACCCAAGAATGTGAGACTTTAACACAATCATTTCAGGGAAGAAAGCTTATAAGTAAATTAGTCTAGCTTGTTCCCTTCCACGCAGTGCCACATAAATCCAAGTCCCGATTTATGACTTTTTAGCACTTAGCTGAGAGGCTGAACATAATTGCTACCAGTTAGCCAAAGGGTAAATCCAAGACATTCCCGTCCCCCAACACACACACACACAATCTCACATTTTCAAATAGGGAAAATCATGTTCTTTGTGATTATGAGGGTGAAAATGAGGGAGAAAGTTACCAATTTTAAAAGGATAAAGGATAAAAGTAATTTCAAACCATAAGTCTTTTTCTTCTGGAGTTAAGCTTGCTTGTTTGGGGGAAGTGACTGGTCACAGGGAAGGAGGAATTATTCATTTATTGATTTAAAATATGTATTGAAAAATCTGGTCTGTCGGTTTGTCATGCTCCAGTTTATTTCTGATGCATAAAAGACGTGTTATTTGACCTCATCAAGTTCAGAATTTCTCCATCAGAAGGTGGAGAAAAACTTCAAATGCAAATGATATTCACATTTGAATGTGATACATATGTCACACACTGTAGAAACTAGATTCCCTACCTTAAAGAGTTTACAGTCTAGTGGATGATAACAAATATACACAGACTATTAAAATATAGATGGGTTCAGTTGTCATGAGGGGATCAATAGGGGGGCCACCTATATATGGTGGAAAAGTCACCAGTAGCTTCCTAAAAGAGGGGATGCTGTATAAATTAGCAGGATTTGAAGAGTAGAGATTTCAGTAGGTGATGAAGAGAAGAAGACAAAGTCTATTTGGGAGGTATTGAGTAGTGGCTAGAGTGGGATTTGGCTCAAGTAGACCCGCATTTGCTATTTGCTAGCTCTGTGACCTTTAGAACTTTAAAATAAATGTTCATCTTAACCCTGGACTTTTTCTTCTTAAAATAATTACATTTCTTTTAGCCTGCAGTGGGGTCAGAGGATAACTACTAGGAGTCTGTTCTCCCTTTCTGTCATGTGGGTCTCAAGAATCAAAATCAGTTCCTTGGGTTTGACAGTAAACATCTTTATCTACTGAGCCCTAATAGTAGTCCCAACTTTAAACTTTTCAAAGTATTTTGATATGTGTATTTAATAAGAACACTTTGCTACACAACCATAATGTCACCACATTCAGCCACCATTGAGACTCAGGAGTCACATCCAAGTCTTGCGATTCCGAAAAGCCCCTCAGCACTCTTTCCTCCATCTACTGTGACCAAGTGGCTTTGATTGTTCTTCCCTGTGAACGGTGGAGGACACCTCCTAGCATCTCCTGCCTACACCTATAATGTACTGTCTCCTCAGAGAAGAAAGATTGCTGTCTGTGGTTTAGTCTCATTCCACTGCCCAGTTAATCCAGCACTGCTTTTTAGCATAAATCCCTGGGTTTCTAGTGTAAAGTCTCTGTGGCTGGTGCAGCTGTGGTCAAGCCTCATAGCCACAGACCGTATCTTCAGAATCAACCAACCTCACAGTTAAATTAAAATGTTCTAGGTAAAATTCTATCTACAAAGAGGATGAACACATTTTTTTTTCTTTGTTATCCCCTAAACTAGGTTTTTGTTGTTGTTTCTGAGACAGGGTTTCTTTGTGTAACCCTGGCTGTCCTGGAACTCACTCTGTAGACCAGGCTGACCTTGAACTCACAGAGATCCACCTGCCTCTGCCTCCAGAGTGCTGGGATTAAAGGCCTGTGCCTCTATTGTTCAAGGTACTATAAATAATCTAGAGATTATTTAAAGTATAGGAGGATGTCTGTAGGTTGTATGCAACATTAGACTTTTTTTCTTGGTCATCATTCCCTATTTACATAGCATTTTACATTGCTTTAGGCATCATAATTAATCTATAGATAGTTTAAAATCTATGGGATGATGTTCGTAGGTTATGTGCAATTGTAGTGTCATTTTATAGAAGGTACTTGAACCTGTCAGTGTTGGAACCAGTGAGAAACCCTGAAACGAGCTCCTTTTACCTTAGGATGCAAAGGGGGACAAATGTGTTTTGTTTACACAATTTGCAGCTTTTTTTTTTTTTTTTAAGTCAAGTTGGTGCAGATGAGGGAGCAAGACAGGTATCCATTTACTTTCCTGTACCTAGAATATATACAACTAGGAACATAATTTGAACAATTCAAGAGCGTTTTGGTTTTGTCTTCTAGATATACCTTTTCTATGTGTATGTATGTGTGTCTGTATGAAGATATAACCACATGTGTGCAGGAGCACTTGGGGAATGCCTAGGAGCCCTGGAACTGGAGTTTTAGGTGGTTGTGAATTGTCTGATGTAGATGCTAGGAATCCTTCTCTGACAGGCTGTGCTTTAAACCACTGAGCCATCTCTCTAGCCTTTACTGATTACAAAATATAGAAAATAATGCAAATATGAAAAAATGAAAAAAAAATTGATTTATTATTTGTGTGTGTCCATGTGTGGTGTCTCTCCTTCCGACTTATATTAGTTCCAGGAATAGAACTCAGGTTACCAGGCAAACATTTTTACCTGCTGTGGCATCTTGACAGCCCTCAAAGCCTGTTGTTTAAGACTTTCCTCTAGAAAGGATCTCCGATACCAAATCTCTGAGTTTGCATGGTGTACACTTGTGAGTTGAGGTTCCAGGGGTCTCTGAATAATTTTTTTTTAATTAAAAAAAAACTTGCTAGCATCGGGCATAATGGTGCATAATCCCAGCACTTAGGAGGTAGAGGCAGGAGGATCAGGAGTTCCATGTTCTCCTTATTTACATAGTGTTCAAGGCCTACAGAACCAAACCTAGCGTCATTAGCAGACGCTTTGCTCTGTAAACTGAGATGTGAGATGCAGCAAACAAAGCAAGGTAGTAATCAACAGCTTTCCAGGGAGGTGTCTTCAAGTTAGGAAATTCAGCATCCCCTCTAAGTGCTTGGAAGGAGGGGAAAGTCTTTACAGCAATTTAGAAATGTTCCCCCAGAATTCAGGGGATTGGTATATAACTTCAGAGGACAGGGGGGTAGATTTCTTGCTTCTCTCCAGATGGAAGCTGAGATTAATTATGGTGCTCACCTGTTCCTGGAAACAGGTTGGATAATGGTGACTGCCAGCGCTAGGCGGACAGCCTCAGCCCGCAGTTCTAAGTGACCTTGCTTGCTTTGATCAATCCGTTCTTTCTCAGCAGGCCTGAAATGGAAACACAGGACACAGTGCTCAGTTTACAATCATGTTAATTTTGCTTTTTGTTTGTCTTTAGCAGTTGGAGATTAACCAGTAAAAAGGAATTTAAATTTTTAACCAGCCTTCTACTACTCACTTGCACATTGTTGCTGGCGGGTTTCATCACTTCGATTTCCCTGATTCAATCACGTACACAGTTGCTTAGTCTAATACAGGTTATATTGCAGAAAAAGACAAGCTTCAGAACTTCAGCTGCCACTCTGAGTCCCACAAAAGCTGTTGTGAAAATATGCCTTTGTTGGACTTTTCATACTATTTTAGCTAACATTTTAAACACATCAGACATTTCTAAAGTGTTTTACAAAGACTATTGCTACATATATTTTACATAACCAGAGAATCAAATCAGCTTATATATTTTAGTAGCGTGAAACTTTATTCAGAATTCAGAGTCTGGAAGCATGATCTTGTTGCTATTCCAACTCTGGACAGTTTTCTGAACTGAAAGAAACAACATCCATTCTACTTTAGTAACAAAACCACACACACACACACACACACACACACACACACACAGAGAGAGAGAGAGAGAGAGAGAGAGAGAGAGAGAGAGAGAGAGAGAGAGAACTATAGCCAATTCCCTGATGAACATAGATGCAAAAATCCTTAATAAAATACTTGAAACTGAGTACAAGTGTTTTTCGAAAAGATCATCCATCGTGATCAAGTTGGCTTTATCTCTGAGATTCAGGGATGGTTCAACATATGGGGACCATTACAGGAATCCACAACAGGTCAAAATGCAGAACAACTGATGGGGAAGGGGGTGGGGGGGTGACCAACATTTGTAACACAACCCCGATACCCAAGGCTCAGGGAACATAGTGGATAGATGTAAGATCCAGAGGGCCAGGATGTCTGCTGTGGGGTGTGTCTTATATACATGACAGGGAAGCAGAACCTATGAAATCTAAAATCTAAACAAGACCTCCATATTGACAACACCAGTTGATGTGATAACTGGTGATGGGAAATCACACAAGGCCTGCCTAGATGAAGAACTACAGGAACATTTCATTTTATTAATTTGGGTCTTTTTTCTCTTTGTTTTAACCAGTTTAGTCAAAAGTATGTAAATCTTTTTTTTTTCTTTTTTCTTGAGATTGAAGGTGTTCACTACCATACCAGGTAAACTATAGAAAATTAATGGCTGCTCAGAGAGAGAAATGTCTTCTCCAGGGATGAGCCCCTTGATGTGTTATCAATCCCACGTTGTCATCTCTAGACACATATACATATGGACAACACTAAATGGACTCAGCAGCCTATATGTAACAATCCTTAAAGGAGAGGTTGAACAGGGTATGGAGGCACACGCATTTAATCCCAGGATCCAGGAGGCAAAAGCAGGCAGAGTTCTGAGTTCCAGGCCATCCTGCTCTACATTGTGAGTTTCAGGACATAAAGAGACTCTGTCTCAAAAATAAAAAACAAAACAAAGCCCCAAAATAATGACAAAGAAGATACTGAATTTGAGAGGGAGTAGGGCAGATATGGAAGGAATTGGAGGGGAAGGAGAGATGGAAACGATGTAAACACAATACTCATGGTGATGGTTTAAATAGGAATGGCCACCATAGGCTCATAGATTTGAATGCTTGGTCATGAGGGAGTGGCACTACTTTGCAGGGATTAGGAGGTGTGGCCTTGTTGGAGGAAGTGTGTCACTGGGGGCAGGCTTTGAGGTTTCAGAAGCTCAAGTCGGGCCCAGTGTCTCTCTTCCTGATGCCTATGGGTCCAGATGTAGTACTTCTCCAGCACTGTGTCTGCCTGCACACCATCATGCCTACCACCAATGCAATAATGGACTAAATCTTTGAACCTGTAAACCAGCCCCAATGAAATGTTTTCCTTTACAGCGTTGCCATGGCCATGGTATCTCTTTACAACAATAGGAACCCTAACTAGGACACTAACGCATGAAATTCTTTTTAAAGGGTTTTTTAAAGAAATAAAGTAAAACTTTTAAGGACAAGAGAAGTTGGCCAAGCGGCGGCAGCGCACACCTTTAATCCCAGCACCCAGGAGGCAAAGGCAGGCAGATCTCTGTGAGTTCAAGGCCAGCCTGAGCTACAGAGTGAGTTCCAGGAAAGGCGCAACATTACACAGAGAAACCCTGTCTCAAAAACAACAACAACAACAAAAGGGTTGGGGATTTAGCTCAGTAGTAGAGCACTTGCCTACCAAGCTCAAGGCCCTGAGTTCGGTCCTCAGCTCTGGAAAATTAAAAAAAAAAAAAAAAAAAAAAAGCAGTAAGGCCAAGCAGCTACCAATTGAAAACTCTGAAACTATAAGCCAGAATGATCTTCCCTCCTCAGAAACTGTCCTTCTCAGGTGTGTGTCAAGGTGACAGAAACCCATGTTTATAGATGCTACCCTTTACTGTCTCTGCTTGAGGAACTGCTTCTCCCTCAGTGTGGTACCAGCTCCCCACACAGTCCCAGGTTCAAGAAACCCTCACCACAGGACATCCAGGCAGGAGGAGGAAACTTCATCTTGGTATATACTGGTGGGCAGGTGCGTTTTTGAGTTGTCCAGTTATCTCAATGTGTCATGGCTTTTCCAACTATCTCTAGCCTTGGTGATATATGGCACCCATTTCTTAAGTCTACCCAAACTTCCCCTTACCTTCCCCAGTCTGAAAGGGTGTCTGAAAGGTGGTCTTAGGGGCTGGTGTGAGGGTCCCAAGAGTATGACTATACATGGAAAATGAAGAGTGAGCACTACATCATGGGGATGGAGACAGCAGGGAGCTTTGGGGCTGGATTTCTTGGTGCCAGTGCAAGGGTGGAGAGAAGCAGGCTAGCTGTGGTACTTGTGAGTTGTGCTGTAGGGTGATAAAGGTGGCCACATTGTTTACTTATGGGATATGTTCTGAGACGTTCATCATCATGTGATTTCATCACATGGCAACAGAGTGTATTTGCACACACTGGAAGGCGCCACAGCACTAGAAGACATAGAAGTAGGAAGCCTTTGAGAGAAGGCAGTCTCGTCTAAACAGAGTGGAGCCTCATCAGGGACGGGGGTAGAACTGCCTAGTTGGGCAGCTCTGGGGTTACTGACTCACAGAAAAAAGAGTGATAAAGGGGTTTCACTGCTGGGACGATGTGTTATATAACCATAGTGTCTGGAAAAGCAAAAGAGGGCTGGAAAGCAAATCTGACTGCATCCTGGGCCGTAGATGATGCCAGACTACAGCTGAGGAAAAAAACTTGTCATGGAGAGTTGCTACAATATATTTAAAGTAAGAGTATTCATCTAGCAGTTAGACGTGACTAAACTGTTTATCTAAGAAATCCAAGATTGGATCAATAGTGACAGGTTTATAAATGGATTAAGTATATGTGTAGAATAAAAGGAATATATCAGTTTAGTAGATGCAGAGGTGATTAATAAGCTTGGATGTATAGCCATGATACTGAAGACAGCCAGTGTCCAGGGACAGAGAATACTTTTCATAAAAATTGATTCTACAAAAAAAAAAAAAAATGTAGAAAATATACTAAATAGTAAATTATCAAAACCTTTCTCCTTAAATCTGGGAATGAGATGAGGATCTTCACTATTATCATGAGTGTTTAATATTATCCTAGCAAGTACAAAAGACAAGAAACAAAATGTATAAGGCTTGAAACATAAAACATAAAAAAGGAATGAAAAAAATTTTATTTTTTTGAGACAGGGTCTCTCTGTGTAGCTTTGCACCTTTCCTGGAACTCATTCTGTAGCCCAGGCTGGCCTCGAACACACAGAGATCCTTCTGGCTCTGCTTCCCGAGTGCTGGGATTAAAGGCGTTCGCCACCAACGGTCGGCAAAAATTTGTTTTTTGTTTATTTGCTTTTCAAGACAAGGTTTCTCTATGAAGCCCTGGCTGTCCTAGAACTCACTCTGTAGACCAGGCTGGCAAAAATATTTTTTAAATCATTAAAACATTAAAATAATAATAATTAAAACACCTAGCCAGATTGCTGGCTACCATATTAATATATTATAATCAATTTGTTTTCTATATACTATTAAAAACCAAAACTAGCCGGGCGGTGGTGGCGCACGCCTTTAATCCTAGCACTCGGGAGGCAGAGGTAGGCGGATCTCTGTGAGTTTGAGGCCAGCCTGGGCTACAGAATGAGTTCCAGGAAAGGTGCAAAGCTACACAGAGTAACCCTGTCTCAAAAAACCAAAAACCAAACCAAAACAACAACAACAAAAACCCCACAATACTATTAAAAACCAAAAATGAAACTTAAAACATACTACTACTTAGTTTGATATGAAAAAATATCATTAACATGTCATTGGAGTACATGGAGTAAGGGGAATTTATTAGATTGGCTTACTGGATACAGTCTGCGTAGTCCAACGCCTGGCTCACAGTGGAGAGACCGAGAACCTGGCGCACAAGGCTGGATGTCTCAGCAGTCCAAATCCGGACCTCATGACCCGGAGGATTCCTGGGAAGCCGGTCTTCAAACCCTGCTGGAATCCCGGAGAAGTTGCTTCTAATGTCTCTGAAGGAACTCTGCAGCAAGAGAACACCGAGGCGAAGCGTCCTCGATAGCTTTTATCAGTGCTGTGAGGAGTACCGCCCACACCCAGGGTGGGCCTTCCAATCCTCAAAGATCTCTCACAGGAGTCCTACAAGCTTGCGGGTTAGTTTTCAGTGCATGCAATCAATTGCAAGATCAACTATCAGAACACCCGTCATCCCAGCAGGGGGCTCAAAACAAGTTTCAGACCTAGCCTGGTGTATATATAGAATTAGACCTGTCTCAAAAGGCAAAACCAAACCACCTCAGAACATTTCAAATTAGACAAATAAACAGCTTTGTAGCTGAGAAGCCTGGAAGATCTTACCACCTTAACCAAATTATTAAAATTAACATTACTAGCCTAATGTAATGGCAGCATACACCCTGTAATCCCACCACTGCAGAGGCAGACAGTGGGGCATTGAGAGTTGGAGGAGAGGCTGGGCTGGGCTGGGCTGGGCTGGGCTGCATAGCTGCATAGCTGCATAGCTGCATAGCTCATTCAGCTGGGCGGTGGTGGCACAAGCCTTTAATCCCAGCACTCAGGAGGCAGAGGCAGGCCTATCTCTGTGAGTTTGAAGCCAGCCTGGGCTACAGAGCAAGTTCCAGGACAGCCAGAGTTACACAGAGAAAACTTGTCTCGAAAAAAAAAATGGCATTAACTGCCAAGGGAAAATTTGACATTATCAAAATTGACATACCAGGCACCAAGAAATACATAATACCCCTTTTGTGGGTTTTTTTCGTTCTGAAAATGCACAATCTAGATTTAAGTATGAGAAAATATCAGATTAGTCTGTCAAGGATATTCTTTTTCATAATTGCCTCTATTTTAAAGAATGTTGCTGGGTGATGGAGCCCCTTTAATTCCAGCACTCAGGAGGCAGAGGCAGGTAGATTTCTTCCTTCCTTCCTTCCTTTCTTTCTCTCTTCCTTCCTTTCTTTCTCTCTCTCTCTCTCTCTCTCTCTCTCTCTCTTTCTTTCTTCTTTTCTTTTCTTTTTTTTTTTTTTGAGCTGAGGATTGAACCCAGGGCCTTGCGCTTGCTAGGCAAGCACTCTACCACTGAGCTAAATCCCCAACCCAGGCAGGTGGATTTCTATGAGTTTGAGACCAGCCTGGTCTATAGAGCAAGTTTCAGGACAGCCAGGGCTACACAGAGAAACCCTGTCTTGAAAAAACAAAAACAAAAACACAAAGAAAGAAAGGGAAAGGAAAGAAGTGTCGAGGGAAGGACTGCAGAGGACCAAATGGACAGGACCTGGTGTAATATGAACTATATTTGGCTTTTCTATTGTTTCTACCATAGAACTCCTAAAATATCCCAGAGTTTCCCAAGTGTTAGGCATATCTTTTGTTAGTAACAATTCTACCTTTCAGTTAACAGTCCTGATTATATGCTTTAAAAGTGACTTGCGGTGCATCTAGGCATCCTCAGGATGGGGCCAGTGACTGGGTAGACCAGAGGCTTAGGGTTGGCCATTTCAGACACATCTAATAACCTCCAGACAGGGGCTGGGACAGAAGACCAAACATTATAAAAATGCTTCAGATTCGATGAGCTTCTGGCTCGCTAAACATGTGGGGATGCTGGGAGAGCGGCAGGGCCAGAGAGGGATTAACCATACCTCTCCCACACCTTCACCATACCTGTCGTGAGCCTCTTCATCTGGTTGTTCTTCTGTGTGTATTATATTTGTCAGGGTTCTTTAGAGCAGTGTTCCTCAAACTTCTTAATGCTGCATCCCTTTAGTACAGCTCCTCATGTTGTGCTGACCCCAACCATAAAATTATTTTCATTGCTACTTCATAACTGTGATTTTGCTACTGAATGGTATCTCAATTTCTAAGGCCATCAGAAATATGTGGTTTTCTGATGGTCAGGACCCACAGGTTGAGAACTGCTGCTCTAGAGTAACAGAATTTATCAGAACTTATAGAATGAATCTCTCTCTTTCTTCCTCTCTCCCCTGTCTCTGTCTCTTTCTCTCTTTATATGTGTGCATATATATAATATTAAATATATATAATATATATTATACATTATACACACAGGGATTTTTTAGAATGACTTGTCAGGCAGTGGTGGCTCACACCTTTAATCCCACCACTTGGGAGGCAGAGCCAGACGGATCTCTGTGATTTCGAGGCCAGCCTGGTCTACAGAGCAAGATCTAGGACAGGCACCAAAAAAACTACATAGAGAAACCCTGTCTTGAAAAACAAAAAAAAACAAAAAACAAAACAAACAAACAAGCAAACAAAAAAAGAATGACTTACAGGCTGAGGTCCAGTGCTAGGAATGTGGTAGGAATTTAGCTGAATATGGTAAAGCTATACCTGGAAGAATCAGGGAATTCTTCCAAAGGAACCCAAGTCTCAAGGAATATTTTGTGTTATTCTGCTTTCAATGTATCAGCTGTTTCCTACTATGAATTTTCTGTACGCTCTCATGCCTTCCCCAAGAACTTCTAACAGTGTATTTTATCTGATATGCTTCTCTAGCATCCAAAGTCAAAGGCAGACAGGACAAACTCACCTGCACATACATACTAACAAGTAGATACATAAACCTATGCATAATTAATGATAATTGATGGGTGGTGGTGGCCCATGCCATTAATCCCAGGACTCAGGAGGCAGAGACAGGCAGTCTCATCTGCAAAGAGAGTTCTAGGTAAGCCATGTATATCTTTTGTTTGTTTGTTTGTTTGTTTGTTTGTTTGAGAAACCTTATCTCAAAAAACTAAACTCAAAATAAAAAAGTATAAAAAAAAGACAAATGTTAGGTGCATAGGTTTGTTTCTTATGCAAATTAAGCTCAGACCCTCCTTTTTTATACAGCCTTCATGGTAGTTGTTTGTTTTTGTTTGTTTGTTTACGAGATAGGGTTCCTCTGTGTAGTTTTGGTGCCTGTCCTGGATCTCATTCTGAAGACCAGGCTGGCCTCAATTCACAGAGATACCTGGCTCTGTCTCCCAAGTGCTGGGATTAAAGGTGTGTGCCACCGATGTCCAGCGCCTTAGTGTTATTTATACTAACATTATAGACTAATTCCTTCTAGGAATGTTGTTTGAGCATATAAATTCTCTTTTGCCGATATATTAACCAATTTTAGCTCTTAGTTGACCTTCTCTGTTAACCACTTCTCTTTTGGGTTGTAAAAAAAAAAAAGCCTGACCGTCACTGCCTGAGGAAAACTCTTGTCTGCCTTGATGACCATGTAAGAACTCAAGCCTGGTGACCTTGCCTTAGCCAGAGCACTGCTACTGCAGGGTTATAACTGTAAACCTTGGAGACTTGGAGAGACTGGATGGAGAACTGGATGGAGAAGTAGAAGGACGAGATGTGGATGAGGAAGAGCCTGATGGGGAAGAACTAGGCGGGTTAAATCGAGATGAGAAAGACCAAGAAGGGGCAGAACTAAGATGAAGGAATTGAGATAGCACTTAGAGGGAACAGCAGAAAGATGTAGAGAGAATCAGGCAAGAAAGGAGCTAAGTGTGAGAGCAGAAAAGAAGCAGTGTAGAGAGAGAACTGACTCAGAGAATAAAGTGTGTGGACTAAAGAGTTTCATGTGCATAGATTTATTAGCAAACCCCTCAGATTAATCTGCTGTTGGTAGCATCTCTTCTGGAACTCTGGATGAAGGCTATTGAGGGGCTATGACTGGCTATGAATGGAAAGTCCGAGAATTCAGAAGCTGCTCAAGCAACAAAGCTGGATGTCTCAGCTGGCCTTCAGTTATGCTGGAATCCTGGAGAAATAGGCTCCAATGCCAATGAAGGAATGGACTTGCTGGCAAGGCCAGAACAAGCAAACAATGAGCAAAAGCTTCTTTCTTTCATGTCTTTACACAGTCTTCCAAGAGAAGGCATGGCCCAGATTAGCTCTGGATCAAAGGTGTGTCTCCCTCAAAGATCCAAATTAGAAATGGATCTTCCCACTTCAAATTAAGCAGAAATTCCTCACAGATGTGCCTTCCATTTTTGGGTTTTAGTCAACTTCAGATGTAGTTAAGCTGACAACCAAGAATAGCCACTATATGTATCTAACATTATTTATATTAAACAGGCAAGTATAAGTCTTTGAGTTCTCTGTAGTGGTATCCTAGAAATTCAAATAAAACCCATGGAGGAGGCTGCAGGAACCTAGTTGCTGCCAGTCAGTCAGAACTACTGGTGTCCTGGACTTGGGACTGATCTCAGCCTGTGAAATCTGATCATATCCAGACAGTATCTGAATGGAACTGAGCTACAAAACATTGAACCAGGGAGTCAGGGTGGGGGCCTTAGGAGAAATCCCCACATATTTTGGTGAATGGAGATCACTGGAGTATTTGTGTTGTCTGTGAGGCTAGAGGAGAAAGTGGTTTGTGTTTAACTTTTACAAATAAGTGAAACAGGTGATTCTAGATTTTATATTGCATCCTGAACCAGAAAAGCAAGTGAGTTAACTTTCTCCTGCAGCAGGTATTTGTGAGATAAGAGGTGAAATTTTAATAAGGTTGTTACAGTTTGAATAGGAATGTTCCTGAAAGACTCTTGCATGAAGACATGATACCTGATGACTTAAGGTTCAGAAGCGGGCTTCTGGAAAAATGAATCATTAAGGCTCTCATTCCATCAGTGGATTAACTCATCGATGGGTTCATAATTATGAGAGGTGGTAGGAACTGTGGAGCTAGGGCCTCATTAGAGGGAGTAAGTTACCAGGGGCATGCCCTGAAAGAGCTTATCTCTCCCCTGACCTCACATTGTTGTCTCTTGCTCTCTCTGCACGCTGGCAGCCATGAGGCGAACACTTTTCCTCTCTCATATCCTCCTGCCACGGGTCCAGAAACAAGAGAACCAAGTGACCAGGTACTGAAAACTATGGACGAAAACGCATCTTTGTCCAGTAAGTTGATTTTCTCAGACGTTTTGTAAAACTGGTTGTCAGGGTTTGAATATGAAATATTCCCCTCAATAGGGCTCATGTCTTGTTAATTGGGTTCTCAACTAGTGACAATATTAAAAGATGATTGGATTATTAGGGTGCTAACTTCATCAAAAGGCTATTAGGAGATGAGATCTGACTAGGAAAAAAGAGGTCAACACCCAGTTAAACATACAGCCCACATCAGACATTTCACCACCACGTTTATGGCCTGAAGAATGTGTGCTCATATATACCAAAAGGCATACAGAGGTGTTCTTCATAGTCACTCCAGATGAGATACAACTCCAAAATAGAATGGATACATTTATTTATTAAAACCTGTGGCATTGTCATACAATTGAACATTATTAGCAATAAAAAATTAATTATTTTTAACTATAGTCAAAAACACAGATGAATTTCCCAAATGGTGTTGAGCAAGATACAAAAGAAAGAAAATGTGTTGCATATATTTACATACAGTTCAAAGCCAGAAAACATCAACTCTTTAAAATAAATTTTTAAGCCAGGTGTTGGTGGAACACACATTTAATTCCAGCACTCAGGAGTCAGAGGCCGGCAGGTCTCTGTGAGTTCAAGGCCAGCCTGGTCTACAGATTGAGTTCCAGGACAGCCAGAGCCACACACAGAGAAACCCTGTCTTGAAAAAACAAAAATAAATAAACAAATAGCAATTTTTAAAAATTAAAATGGTTAATTCATTTATTTTTATGTCTGAGTGTTTTGCTTGTGTGTATGTGGATATGCCACTTTCATGCCCTTGTACTGTCTGTCTTTAGACAGAGGGGGTGTCAGATCTCCTGGAACTGGAATTATGAATGATTATGAACCATCATGTAGGTGTTGAGAATCGAACCTGGGTCCTCTGCAAGAGTTTCCAGTGCTTTTAACCATTGAGCTATTGCTCCAGCCCTTAAAAATGTTTTAAATTGAATCATGACAAGTTGGACAAAAGGCACAAATCTTAAATGTTCAGAATTTTACTTAGGAACATCCCCTTCCCAGATAAAATGTGGACTATTTGACCACCTCACAAGGTTTATCCCTATTATAACTTTATACTGTGGTGGTTTAAATAAAAATGGCCTCTGTAGGTGTTTGAATGCTTAGTCACCAGGGAGTGACATTACTTGAGAAGGATTAGAAGGTATGATCTTGTTAGAGGAAAAAGAGGTATGGCCTTGTTAGAGGAAATGTGTCACTTATTGGAGGAAGTGTGGGGGTGTAGTTAGAGTTTTCCTGCCTGGCCCACAGTCAGGACAAATCTCTCTCACCTGCCAGGCCCATAGATGCTCAGACCCAATCAAGTAAACACACAGAAACTTACATTGTTTACAAACTGTATGGCCGTGGCAGGCTTCTTGTTATCTACTTCTTCTATCTTAAATTAACCCATTTCTATTAATCTATACTTTGCCACTTGGTTTGTGGCTTACCTGTACCTTTACATCTTCATTGTCCTGGTGGTGGCTGGCAGCGTCTCTTTGCCCCAGTCTCCACCTCCCAGAATTCTCTTCTCTCTTGTCCCGCCTATACTTCCTGCCTGGCCACTGGCCAATCAGAATTTTATTTACACAGAGTGATATCCACAGCATGGAGGTGGACTTTAAGGTTTCAAAAGCCCAAGTTGGGCCCAGTGTCTCTCTCTCTCTTGCTATTTATTGCCTATGGAACTGACTTAGAACTCTCAGTTACTTCTCCAGCACCATGTCTGCCTGCATGCCACCTGCTCCCCACAATAATGATAGTGGACTAAAAGTTTAATACTGTAAACAAGAACCAATTAAATACTTTCTTTTATAAGAATTGATTTGGTCATGATGTCTCTTCACAGCAACATAACACTGACCAGGACAAATACTAATCCTTGGGGTTGGGGATTTAGCTCAGTGGTAGAGCGCTCGCCTAGCAAGCACAAGGCCCCTGAGTTCAGTCCTCAGCTCCGGAAAAAAAAAAAAAAGAAACCAAATACTAATCCTCACTCTGGCCTATTTTAAATTGTGAACTAGTTTTTCATAGATTACAATTATTATTTCTTGACTTGATTGCTGGTAACATAAATATGCTTTTCTATTTTTAAATTCATTTGTATGTTTATAATTTCTGCACTTCTATGCACTTATTCTGTAGTCTAACAAAAAGTATTTTCCAAGCATGATAACTCACACCTGTAATTCCAGGGCTTGGGAGGTGAAGGCAGGAGGAATTGCTGTGAATTTGAGGCCAGCTATGGCTACATAATAAGACCCTATCTCAAAAAACAAACAAACAACAAACAAACAAACAACACAGCTAGAAAGACAGCTCAGTGGTGGGAGCTCCAGCTGCACTTGCGGAGGACCCAGGTTTGGTTCCCAGTGCTACATGGTGGCTTACAAGCATCCAGTCTAGTTCCAGCTCCAGGGGATCTGATGCTCTCTTCTGACCTCATGAGCACCAGGCATGCACATGGTGCACATATTTATGTGCAGGCAAAAAAAAAATCATACACATAAAACATTTAAAAAATTATTTAAAACACAGAAAAAGAATTTTGTAAAACTGTAGACTACCTGAGTTATATGCTTCGATTCCTTGTAGCAGCTGTAGAGTTCGGTGTGTTCTAAGCACTGTCCCTATCTGTTACTATGGATTGGGGGGCCTTATGTCTTAAGCTTTCCTTTTCCCCTAGCTGTTACTATAGGCATGTTTCTGATTTCTTTTTAAAGTTACATGTATTCACTTCTCAGGTGTGTGCACATGTATCAAGGTGTGTACCACAGTGCACACGAGGAGGTCAGAGAACAACTTCAAGGAGCTGGTTCTCTCCTTCCATCCCGTGGGGCCTGGGATGACACCAAGGTCAAGGCTGACAGCAGGGAGCTTGATCTGCTGACCCCCCTCTTGCTGGCTCCCCATTTCTTTTTAATAGAGCATCACCCTGTATAGCCCAAGCTGGCCTCAAATGCACCATGTAGACCTCCAGTTGGCCTTGAACTCATGCTGCAACACTTTCTGGCTTAAATTTGTGATTATTCTGCCTCCACTTATGGAGTACTGAGATTATAATTATGAACTTTGATGCACACTCATGTTTCATGATTATTATTACATATTTGTTCAAAGAAAAGATGCTATAATAGGAGGGTGATAACTGTTTAAAATTACTTCAAGGCAGAAGTCAATATTTCTCCCACACTTTCCAGTTGTGACAGCTAATTTTGCTTGTCAACTTGATTACGTGTACAACCTACCCAAAGAAGCTGGAAACATCTGTGAGAGGTCTTCTTGACTGGATCATTTGTAGTGAGAATACTCTCCTGAAATCTAGATTGTTTGAGGTCAGAAGACCCACCCTAAATCTGGCCATACTTTCTGGTGGCAGTCCACTTTAAAAAGATATGTAACAGACAGTGGGCATCACAGAAAACCACAATCGAAGTGCAATAAAAAAAATCGCAATAAAAAACAATCAAAATGCAGAGTTGTGGATCTCAGTGGATACATCTACAAAACCCTCCCACACCTAAGACTCAAGGAACATTGTGGAAGAGAGTGCAGAAAGATTGTACATATACATATATATTCCATTCTGTTGCTTTGGAGAACCCTGACTAAAATAATGTGAAAGGCATTCTGAAGAAGTGGAAAAGAAACTTGCCAGAGGTAAACAAAGACACCTTGTTTGAGCCCAGTGTCTACCTGAACATGCTTTCCTATCAATTCCACTTAGATTACAGTATGGCCAAGTCTTGTCTAATATGTTAAAATCAGACAGTGTAATATCCTGGTGCAGAATCTCCTGTTAGATCTAAGAGTATTTGTTGTGAATTGATTGGTTTAGTGCTGAACTATATGTCAGGTGCTCTCTGAGGAAACTCACAGGAGGAATGGATACCAAGAATTGTTTAATTTGTAGTTTTATGCAGGTATTGGCATTTTAGTATTTATATACTCCCCCGACTTCCTCATGATGTATGATGTTAATTATGATAATGTTAAAGGGCTAGTGAAATGGCTTGTCAAGCCTGATGACCTGAGTTTGGGCTGTGTGACCCACATTGTGGAAGGAGAACTGACTCCTACAAGTTGTCCACTAGCCTCCACACATGTGCCATGGCAAGAACGTGCACACATGGACACAGACAGAGTCACAGACACACACACACACACACACACACACACACACACTCACACATGCACACACTAAATATATGTAATACCAAATTTAAAAAATAATGTCTATGCATTGTGATAACCAATGTAAGCAATATTATTTTTTATTTTATTTTATTTATTTATTCATGTATTTATTATTATGCCAGGGCATGTGTGTGGAGGTCAAAATACAACTTTGAGAGTTGATTCTATCCTTTCTTCCATGGGAACTGAACTCAGGTCACCAGGCTTGGCAGCAAGCACCTTTACCAGCTGAGCCATCCCGACAGCCCCTAAGGGCTATTATTATTTTTTTTTTAATCTGAATTAGTTTCAGCTTAATCTCCATTTCATAAAATTACTAAATGAACTGATGATTCTAAAAAGTGATCACTTTTAGGAAGTATTAGCTTCCACACTGTGATTTACTCGGTGTGCCACCATCTCACCACAGCCTGGTGGGTTCAGGTCCTGACACAGGGAAGGGACATCACTGCAAAGAAATGAAGTGTCAGAGCACCAAGTGGCCGGACTGAATAGCTCCAGCCATCTGTTTACACATCAAAAACAAGCATGGTTTTCCACACTAACAAACAAGTTTTTTCCATCCTCCAGCATTAACCTCCAGCAAAACCAAATATGTCAAATATTGTGTTTCCCAACTTTTACATCAAAACATCATTTAAACCAAAAACAACACTTATCATTTTGCTAACTTGGCCAAATATGGAGCCAGGTACATCCTGTCTTTACAGAACTAAAAGGTGATTGACATGGGCACACATTTTCAAAGACAACAATATCATTCAAAACTTACAGAAATAGAGGTCATCTGCCTCCGTTCCTGTCAGCACTGAACCAGGACAGCTCCCGGGTTCTGGCGTGACAGCTGGCATCCCCAGACAGGAAACCTGAGAAGCATCAGCTCCAAAGAATTTTAGGGGAAAATATTTGAGAAGAACGTGGTTTCCAGGAATGATGACATCTGTCCCGTGTGTGACTGACAAGGTGACTCTGAAAACCGCCAAGAGAATCATCAGTATTGTGAGAGAGAAAAGAGTGTGCAGGCCATGCAGTATTCTGTGCTGTTCTGAAGTCCACTGGTCCTTGCTGTGTGAGAATGTCCCCGTGAGCTTTGCCTCATCTGGGGACCCACTGGACAAGGACTCATATGCTTGTCCAAAACTAGGACCCATGGATCCCAACACTAGCGAACATAAAATAGACGCTTATGTTTGAAAATGTAGAATTAATTAATTGCACTCAAATCACGACACTCTCTTGAGGAAAGTGTTTTGCAGACTAAAATTATTAGTAACACTTTGTAAATGGAAAAGAAATTGTTGAAGAAAATGAAGAACTCTGTGACTAGAGCCAGGAAAAGTCTTAGAATTTTTGATTCTTCTTCTTGCACCAAACCACAGACCACAGGCAACTTTTAGAATTCAGCCAGGAATTTAAAAAAATTTCAGGGTAACCTAAATTAGTTAATACACAATGTTAATATTCAATCCTCTTTCACATCTAATGAAATCATTCAACATATACTTTATACAATATATATTAAGATATAAAAACATGTTTTCAGTCTCCAGTTACCTAAGCTCAGAAATTAAATAAAGGTAATAGACATAGGGAAGGAAGAAGCCAAATTATCTATTTGTAAACACATAATTTTATGTTTAAAAGACTCCAGCAAGTTCTCAGACCCAATTAACACTTTCAATAAACTAGTAGGACACAAAACCAAAAATCAGTAGCTTTTTTATATACCAATAATGTACTTCCTCAGGCAGAAAAGGAAATCCCATTTACACCTGCTTCTGCAACAGAAACATTTAAACACAGAAGAGAAGTTTGATCCCAACCACCACATGAAACCAGCGTGTCGAAACAGGCTGTCCCAGCTCTCCAATGCGGAGGAAGGATTGGAAGTCTAACATTGCTTTCAGTGACATGGCACGCTCAAGGCCAGCCTGGGACGGACGAGACTCGCTTGCAAACAAAGAAAAACAACAAAGCACAAATGGCCAATAAATACTTGAGAAAGTGCTAAACATCCTTGGTCATCGAGGAAATTCAAATTAAAATGATGTCGAGAGTCCATCTCACCTGGGCAAATGCTTATTATCAAGAAAACAAATAACAATGAAGAGAAGGAGGAATGTATACACTGCTGGTGGGAATGTAAACTAGGGCAGCCACTGTGCAAATCAGCAAAGACTAAACTAAAACCAGAAACTAAAAATTAGACAACGTGTGATTCAACTGTCCCTCTCTTGAGAATGTTCCTGAAGGACTCTAAATTAGCACACTGCAGAGACACATGTGTGTTTATATTTATTGCTGCAGTATTCACGACAGTGAGATCTGGATGCAGCTTAGACATCCATCAACAACAGAGGAATGGATAAAGAACATGTGGTAGATATACCTTTGTCTAATGGAAATGTATTCATCTGTAAAGGAGATGGAATTATGACATTTTAAAGGAAATTCATGGAAGGAGGAGTCATCATAACATGAAGTAAGTTGGATTCAGAGAAACAGCACCCCATGCTGTCTCTCTTGTGTGGATCCAAATTCATATGTACACATGTACCTATACATGCACATATGAGGGCATGGAGGTAAAAAGATGACCAGAGGGAGACAGAGAGATTTAAAGTGACTGTTGGAACGAGACAGGGCAATGGGATATATGTGGTCTGAAAGCAGAACTATTTGAGGAAGGGAAAAGGCCCTCTGCTAATGACCCATCCTGATATGGACTCAGTAATGGATTTTTAAAACATTTTAAGCAACTTATTTATTTTTATTTTATGTGCATTGGTGTTTTACATG
The DNA here is from genome assembly GCF_903995425.1 of Onychomys torridus. Lineage (NCBI taxonomy): Eukaryota > Metazoa > Chordata > Mammalia > Rodentia > Cricetidae > Onychomys > Onychomys torridus. The sequence continues at coordinate 7,323,833 of NC_050452.1, read as the reverse complement.
CATGCATGCCTATGTGAGGGACTCAAATACCATGGAGGTGGAGTCACAGGCAGTTGTGAACTGCCATATGCATGCTGGGAACTGAACCCGGGTCCTCTGGAAGAACAGTCTGTGCTCTTAGCCACTGAATCATCTCTCTAACCCCCAGAAATGGATTTTATTTCACTGATGGTTAGAGCCCTTCACGGTCCAACCACCTCTCAAGAACTTATCAGCTTCTAGCCAAGCTTTAACAAATGAGTCTTAGGGGAAACACTTTAGACTCAAATCATAAATATGTGCAGGTCTGTTTCTACATTCTCTATTCTGTTCATTGATTCTATTTGTATGCCCCTCCGCCCATATCATGCTTTCTTGGTGGTCATAGCTAGATGGTAATACTACTAAAGTTTGTTTGGAGTAGGTGTGGTGATGCATCTGTAATGAGGGTACTTGGGAGGTGGAGGCAAGAGATCAGAGATTCAAGGTCATCCTTGGCTACTCAGAACATCTAAGCCTGGGCTGGGTTGCACCCTGTCTCAGAAAAAAAAATGAACAAAAAAGTTATTTGAGCTATTCAAAGTTTCAGGATTGATGCTTTTCCATGAAAATTTTAGAGTAAGATACTCTGCGTTTACAGACAATCTGTTTACTTTTCTGTAGAGTGGCTGTGTATATTATTGTGGGTTTTGTTATTGTTGTTGTGGGGGGGCATGTTTTGAGACAATTCTCATGTAGCACAGGCTGGCTGCCTTGCCTCCAAAGTGTTGGGATTACAGCACACACTATCATAGACCTTAGCACTGTGTTGTTAATTTTAACTCTCCATGTTCATCATTAGCGCATAGAACTCAGTCTTCATTCTGCATGGTCATCGTTAGCACATAGAACCCAGTCTTCATTCTGCATGGTCATCATTAGTACATAGACCCCAGTCTTATAGTCTGCATGGTCATCATTAGTACATAGAACCCAGTCTTACAGTCTGCATGGTCATCATTAGTACATAGAACCCAGTCTTACAGTCTGCATGGTCATCATTAGCACATAGAATCCAGTCTTATAGTCTGCATGGTCATCATTAGCACATAGAACCCAGTCTTCATTCTGCATGGTCATCATTAGTACATAGACCCCAGTCTTCATTCTGCATGGTCATCATTAGTACATAGACCCCAGTCTTCATTCTGCATGGTCATTCACCAGGTTTTGTTTCCTGGGGTCCAGCCTCCAGAAGTGCAGGGTTGAAAGGAATGCAGAGAGTCAGCATACTATGACTTTTTTTATCTGAGAAGGTAAGGGGTAAGACACTCATTCTTGATGGTTCCCTTCAGACCTTTTCGTTATTCTTCTTTTGCATTTTCTGATTCTCTATTTTTCCTCTACAGCTTATATATCCCAACAAAATCTTTCAGGCAATATATAAATTACAGTGTGGTTACATTCTAGTTTTCAAGTGAATGATTATAATGAATACAGGTAAAACATGTTTTTCACTCCATTACATGATTAAAACAAAGTCATCCCAAGAACCCACATACATTTACATATAAGCAACTTATTACAGATTAACAGAGCATGAGCAAGCAGGTCATTCTTCTCAGTCAAGTCTTTTGCTGGCAGGCTGTGTTTTATAGTTACAAAGAAAGGACCAATCACTATTATTTTTCCTGAAAGGTAATCTTATAAGAATCACAAACCTAAACTTTTATACATGAAAAACAATCAGTCAGCTCTACTTTAAATCTTTTAGGGTGCATGTCCATTATCAATAGTATTTTTCAAAGATTTATTTATTTATATATATTTATTTATTATATATATAGCATTCTGTCTGCATGTGTGCCTGCACATCAGAAGAGGGCACTAGATCTCATTGCAGATGGTTGTTTGCATGTGGTTGCTGGGAATTAAACTCAGGACCTCTGGAAGAGCTGCCAGTGCTCTTAACCTGAGTCATCTCTCCAGCCCCTCAATAGTTTTTTTATATCAGGAGATTGAGAGTTGAAATGGGTATAAGGGATTAATCATCACCTTTAGTCATCAACCAATCCTAGCAAGAAAGGCACATCAGCTAATGATAATTGGGCTGCTTTGACTGTATTCTCTAGCCTTAAAGAGTTCCTCATTCAGCTATGTGTCTTTCTAAAATTTTAGATCGTCTTCTTGGATTTTTCACCTCAAAGCTATTTGAAAAAAATCTTTCTAATTTTAAGTTTTTTTAAAGCTTTGTTTCAGCTATCATGCACACCGAAACCTGTGACTGCATCTTTAAACATTAAGATTAAAAGAATTTGAGCAAGCCTGGCTCCTAGGACTCAATTGTTTTCCTTAATCATTAACCTGAACCACAATCTACACAGCTTCTTAGTAGAAACTCATAGGCCCTAGCTGTGGTGGTATTGTGTTCCCCAAAATATTGTGCACCCTAATAAAGTTATCTGGGGTCAGGGCACAGAACAGCCACTAGATACAGAGGCTAGAAAATGGTGGTATTCACACTTTAATTCTAGCATTCCAGAGACAGAAATCCCTCTGGATCTCTATGAGTTCAAGGCCACATTGGAAACAGCCAGGCATGGTGACACACGCCTTTAATCCCAAGAAGTAATGACAGAAAGCAGAAAGGTATATAAGTCGTGAGGACCAGAAACTAGAAGCATTTGGCTGGTTAAGCTTTTATGCTTTGGAGCAGCAGTTCAGCTGAGATTCATTTGGATAAGACTCAGAGGCTTCCAGTCTGAGGAAACAGGATCAGCTGAGGAACTGTCAAGGTGAAGAAGCTGTGGCTTGTTCTGCTTCTCAGATCTTCCAGCATTCACTGCAATAACTGGCATCAGGTTTGATCTTATTAATAAGACCATTTAAGATTCCTGCTACACCTAGCTGTGTAACAGTTCCTTTCATTTATTTTTAACCATCAAAACTCTATTTAAACTAACATTGTTATTATTATCAATTAGACAGTACAGCTTAGGAAGGAATCATCTTCATAATAATCCACAGGTAAAAATGCCCAGTAGGGCAGGATGTTTCTATTACAGGCAGTGGGGAAACTCTCCACACCATGCCAAATACCAGAGAAGGATGGCAGCAGCAGATGTCTAAAGGCACAGCAGAAGCAAAAGACATTCTGGAGTCTGTGGTCTTGGGACCTTGTCTATCTGAGATTCACCCTTCAGGGATTCACCTCCTGGTGAGCTGACACCTTGAACTTCAATTGCCACCTGCTGCTTCTCTGACATGGCCACTGGCATGAGCATGTAGACCTCAATCTTGCATTCTGCATGTTTATCATTAGCACATAGACCCCAGGCTTGCATTCTGCATACCTCACCTGACTCACTTGTCCTAAGAGTTTTTTGTTAGATTGTTAGATTCCTTGAGATTTTTGTTAGAAAACCTTAACACCTGCAAATTGGGGCATCTTTATTTCCTTGCCCTTTCTTGTTTCTTCTGCCTTTTCACCCACCAATGGCATTAGTTTAACATTTTGGTAGTATGTCAAATGACAGTGGTGAGAGAATTTCCTGTCAGAGGAAAAGCTTTCAGTCTTTAACTATTAGGCTTTTTTTTTTTTTTTACAGTGTTCCTTTTTGGCTTTTCTTTTCTTCTTTTTAAAAATACTTATTTATTATTATTTTATGTATATTGATATTTTGCCTGTGTGAGGGTGTCAGGTCTTAGAGTTACAGACAATTGTGAGCTGTCATGTGGGCGCTGGGGATTGAACTTGGGTCCTCTGGGAGAGCAGTCAGTGCTCTGAACCACTGAGCCATCCCTCCAGCCCTAGGCATAATGTTAGATGTAGCTTTTCAGTAGAAGTTCTTCATCAAGTTGAGAAAGTCCCACCCACTACCACTAGTTTTTATCTCACATGGGTGATAGATGTGGCTACTTTTTCTCCATTCACTGGTATCATTGTATATTTTGTTGTCGTGGTATATAATTCTTTTCTATATTGGATTAGGCTGGTTTAATTTTGTTGGAAATTAATTTTTTTATCTTATTACTTTGTGTAAACGAGTGTTTGGCATGCATGTATGTCTGTGTGCAGCATGCATGAAGTGCCCTTTGAGTTTAGAAGGGGATGTTGAATCTCCTGAAACTGGAGTGACAGATGGTTGTGAGCCACTGTGTAGGTGCAGGTGACTGAGCCCAGGTCCTCTGAAAGGACAGCCAGTGTTGTAAACCACTGAGCCACAGCTCCAGCTGTGTTGAGAAGTTTTGTGCTGAAATAATATACCCATCTACTGTTTTCTTTTTTATGTTGTCTTAGTTTTGTATCAGAACCTTGTTAGCCTCATGAATAGTCCATCTTGTTTTATGTTGTAGAAGAGTTTGAGAATATTTGGTGTTAACTCCTGGAACATCTGGTTGAGTTTTCCAGTGGAACCCTCTGGAATTAGTGATGTCCCTTTTCAGGAGCTTTATAATAACAAATCCTTTAAGGGCGCCAGGATGTCTACATTTATCTATGTCATCTTGATTGTGTTTTGGTAGTTTGTAATTTTCCTTCCTTCCTTCCTTCCTCCCTCCCTCCCTCCCTTCCTTCCTTCTTTCCTTTTCTTTTTTTCTTTTTTTTTTTTTTTTTTTGGACAGGGTCTCTCTATGTAGCCCTAGTTTTCCTGGAACTGTGTAGACTAGGATGGCTTCAAACTCACAGAGATCCACCTGCCTTTGCCTCCCCAATACTAAGATTAAAGGTATAAGCTTCTAGACCCTGCAAGGTTTTCAAGGAATTGATCTCTTCTCTTCTCTTCTTTTATTTTATTTATTTTTTTCCCTGTAAATGAGTGCTTTGGTTTTTTTTTTTCTTTATTATTATGTGTTTTAAATTTTATACATCAGCCATGGGTTCCCCTGTCCTCCCCCCTCCCGCCCCCACCCCCACCTTCCCCGCAGCCCCTCCCCTCCATTCCCATATCCTCCAGGGTCAAGGCAACCCTGGGGATTCATTTAAACCTGGTGGATTCAGTACAGGCAGGTCCTGTCACCTCCTTCCAGACTGAGCAAAGTGTCCCTGTGTAAGCCCAAGGTTTCAAACAGCCAGCTCATGCACTAAGGACAGATCCTGGTCCCACAGACTGGGTGCCTCCCAAACAGATCAAGCTATTCAATTGTCTCACTTATCCAGAGGGCCTGATCCAGCTGGGGGCTCGACAGCCTTTGGTTCATAATTCATGTGCTTCCATTCGTTTGGCTATTTGTCCCTGTGCTTTTTGCAATCTTGGATTCAACAATTCATGCTCTTGCAGACCCTCCTCTTTCTCAACAGTTGGACACCTGGAGCTCCACCTGGGGCCTGGCTGAGGATCTCTGCATCCACTTCCATCAGTTATTGGATGAGAGTTCCAACACGACTGTTAGGGTGTTTGGTCATCTGATCACCAGACTAGGTCAGATCAGGCTTTCTCTCGACCATTGCCAGCAGACTACAGAGGATATATCATTGTGGATTTCTGTGGACCTCTCGAGCACTCTGCCTATTCCTGTTCTCATGTGGTCTTCATTTATCATGGTCTGTTATTCCTTGTTCTCCCTTTCTGTTCTTGATCCAGCTGGGATCTCCTGCTCCCCTAAGCTTTCTTTCCCTCAAATATTGTCCTTCATTACTCCCACTGTTGTCCAGGTTGTTGATGTAGATCTCATCCATTTCTCTGTCATTGGGTGATCCTTGGGTCTTTCCTAGGGTCCCATTTTCTAGGTAGCCTCCCTGGAGTTGTGTAGCAGTCTAGTCATCTTTGTTTTACATCTAGTATCCTCCTATGAGTGAGTACATACCGTGTTTGTCCTTCTGAGTCTGGGTTACCTCACTCAGGATGATTTTTTCTAGATCCATCCATTTGCCTGCAAACCTCATGATGTCATTGTTTTTCTCTGCTGAGTAGTACTCCATTGTGTATATGTACCATATTTTCTTTATCCATTCTTCAGTTGAAGGGCATCTAGGTTGTTTCCAGGTTCTGGCTATTACAAACAAAGCTGATACGAACATAGCTGAGCAAATGCCCTTGTGGTATGATTGAACATTCCTTGGGTATATGCCCAAGAGTGCTATAGCTGGGTCTTGGGGGAGATGGATTCCTAATTTTCTAAGGAAGCGCCATATTGATTTCCAAAGTGGCTGTACAAGCTTGCATTCCCACCAGCAGTGTAGGAGAGTTCCCCTTGCTCCACATCCTCTCCAGCATACGCTGTCTTCTGTGTTTTTGATCTTAGCCATTCTGACAGGTGTAAGATGGTATCTCAGAGTCATTTTGATTTGCATTTCCTGGATAATTAGGGATGTTGAGCAATTCCTTAAATGTCTTTCAGCCATTTGAACTTCCTCTGTGGAAAATTCTCTGTTTAGTTCTATAGCCCATTTCTTAATTGGACTGTTGGGCATTTTGATGTTTAATTTCTTGAGTTCTTTATATATTCTGGATATCAGCCCTCTGTCAGATGTGGGTTTGGTGAAGACCTTTTCCCATTCTGTAGGCTGTCGCTTTGTCTTGTTGACCGTGTCCTTGGCTCTACAAAAGCTTCTCAGTTTCAACAGGTCCCATTGATTGATTGTTTCTCTCAGTGTCTGTGCTACTGGTGTTATATTTAGAAAGTGATCTCCAGTGCCAATGCGTTCAAGAGTACTTCCTACTTTCTCTACTATCAGGTTCAGAGTAGCTGGATTTATGTTGAGGTCTTTGATCCACTTGGATTTAAGTTTTGTGCACGGTGACAGATATGGATCTATTTGCAGTCTTCTACATATTGACATCCAGTTATGCCAGAACCATTTGTTGAAGATGCTTTCTTTTTTCCATTGTACATTTTTGGCTTCTTTGTCAAAAATTATATGTTCATAGGTGTGCAGGTTAATGTCAGGGTCTTCAATTCGATTCCATTGGTCCACATGTCGGTTTTTATGCCAGTACCAAGCTGTTTTTATTATGATAGCTCTATAGTAGAGCTTGAGTTTGGGGATTGTGATGCCTCCAGAGATTGTTTTATTGTACAGGATTCTTTTGGCTATCCTGGGTTTTTTGTTTTTCCATATGAAGTTGAATATTATTCTTTCCAGATCTGTGAAGAATTGTGTTGGTAATTTGATGGGGATTGCGTTGAATCTGTAGATTGCTTATCCAAACTAACCAAAAGACAGAGAGAGAGCATCCAAATTAACAAAATCAGAAATGAAAAGGGGGACATAACAACAGACAATGAGGAAATCCAGAGAATCATCAGGTCATACTTCAAAAACCTCTACTCCACAAAACTGGAAAATCTAAAAGAAATGGATAATTTTCTGGATAGGTACCACATACCTAAGTTAAATCAAGACCAGATAAACCATTTAAATAGTCCAACAACCCCTAAGGAAATAGAATCAGTCATTAAAAGTCTCCCAACCAAAAAAAGCCCTGGACCTGATGGTTTCACTGCAGAATTCTACCAGATCTTCAAAGAAGACTTAATACCAATACTCTTTAAATTGTTCCACACAATAGAAGCAGAAGGTATATTACCAAACTCCTTCTATGAGGCTACAATTACCCTGATTCCTAAACCAAACAAAGATGCAACAAAGAAAGAGAACTACAGACCGATCTCCCTCATGAACATGGATGCAAAAATACTCAATAAAATTCTGGCAAACAGACTCCAAGAACACATCAAAACAATTATCCACCATGATCAAGTAGGCTTCATCCCAGGGATTCAAGAGTGGTTCAACATACGAAAGTCCATCAATGTAATACACCATATAAACAAACTGAAAGAAAAAAAACCACATGATCATCTCACTAGATGCAGAAAAGGCATTTGACAAAATCCAACACCCCTTCATGATAAAGGTCTTGGAGAGATCAGGAATACAGGGACCATACCTAAACATAATAAAGGCAATCTACAGCAAGCCAACAGCCACCATCAAATTAAATGGAGAGAAACTCAAAGCAATGCCACTAAAATCAGGAACAAGGCAAGGCTGTCCCCTCTCCCCATACTTATTCAATATAGCACTTGAAGTTCTAGCCAGAGCTATAAGACAACATAAAGAGATTAAGGGGATACAAATTGGAAAGGAAGAAGTCAAGCTCTCCCTATTTGCAGATGACATGATAGTATACATGAGTGGCCCCAAAAATTCAACCAAGGAACTGATACAGCTAATAAAAACCTTCAGCAACATTGCAGGATACAAGATCAACTCAAAAAAATCAGTAGCCCTCCTATATACAATAGACACTCGTCCCCATCCTGTGACTTTTACACTCTTTCTGCCCTCCTTCTGCAGTGTTCTCTGAGCACTGGAGGACAGCTGGGGAGGGCTAATAGAGATGCCCCACCTAAGGCTGAGCCATCAGCTACACTCAGAGTTCTGTATTAACTGCTGATCACCGTGGAGAGCTTCTCTGGTCAAACTTGAGGGTGACACTAACCTATAGGAATAATAATCGTAACTGTTTGGAAGGCACTGTGATGTGTTCTTTATCAGAGCAGCAGTAGGTCCTTCCAAAGGCCTGTAAGCTCCAGAGCTGTGGACTTTACATCAGGATCACAGTAGTCTCTGGCCTGGATTACTTCCTTTGGAGGAGGCTTCAAATCCAATTCAAAAGCAGGAAGTCTCCTTCATAACCTTCATGCCACTTGGCAGGAGCCGGCACATTCGTCTAGCAGGCCAGTACAATAACATGCAGGATCAGCTGCAGGGATCCATTGCTGTCTTTTCTACCCAGGTAACCCACATAATATTTTGCTTTTTCTAGCTTTTTGAGATAGGAATACTGACTTGAGATTTCTTTTTTCCACTACAGCACTTAGAATTACAAATTTTCTTATCTAAGGAAGATTTCACTAAATCCCATGTCTAGCTATATTGTGCTTATATATATATAAAACGAAGCTCAATTATTGTAGTTACACTAGTTCAAGCAAAGTATTTTTCTTAAGATTTCCTATTTTACTCATGCATTTCTTAGACGTGTGTTGTTTAATTTCTAAGTATAAGAAGATTTTTTTCTGCTTCTAATTTTCAGTTTAGTTTCATTATGGCCAAAAAATATGCTATGTATGTTCAATCCCCCCTTTTTCTTTCCAATGATGGGAATTGAACCCAGGGAACACGCCAGGCAAATGCTCTCCCACTGATCTATACCCCAGTCCTGCTTCAAACTCTTACATTGGTTGAGTTGTAGTTGATGGCTCAGGATTTGGTTTACCATGGTGAATGTCTCCCTTGAGTGCCTTTCAGAAATGTGTATCCCATTAGCCATTCTGTCAGTTGGCTTGTGTTGGTGACTGAGTTCAATATCTTTGCTTGTGCTAGATTTATGTGGCTCTTTCGGTTGTTGAGAACGCCGTTACCCAACTGTAACTGTGCATTCGTGTCTTTCCCTCGCAGCCGTGCAAGAGTTTGTTTCATGCATTTTGTGGATGATACATTCTATGTGCTTAATGTTTTAAAATTCACTCTGCCAATCTATCTTTCAATTGTCATGTTTAGACCATCTACACGAAAGTCCATCTTAATATGTGTGCTGGGTACTTTGATGTCAAGCTGACACAGGCTAGAGTCATCTGAGAGGAGGGACCCTGAGCCGAGAAAACGCCTCCCTAAGGTCCGGCGGTGGTAGGACATTTTCTAGGTTAGTGGCTGATGGGGGAGGTCCCAGCCCATTGTGGGTGGGGCCATCCCTGGGCTGGTGGTCTTGGTGCTATAAGAAAGCAGGCTGAACAAGCCAGTAAGCAGCACTCTTCCATGGCCTCTGCACCAGCTCCTGCCTCCAGGTTCCTGTCCTGTTTGAGTTCCTGTCCTGACTTCCTTCAGTGATGGACTATGATGTAAAAGTGTAAGCCAAATAAATTCTTTCCTCCTCAACTTGCTTTGGTGATGGTGTTCCATCATAGCAATAGTAATCCTATTGCTTTAACATATCCTTTGGCTTTTATGAATTACTATTTGTTCTCTTTACTTTCACGTCACCTATTTCGCTCATTTCTTTTTTTAAAATTTAACATAATTTCTTTATTGGATCTTTGGGAATTTCACATCATGCACCCCAAATCCACTCACCCCCAGTCCCTCCATATCCTCCCCTCCCTCCTGCAGACCCCCTCCAACAAAAATTTTTGAAAAATCAAAACAAAACAAGCAAACAAAAACAAAAGAACAAAAGAACAAAATCAGAAGAAAACAATAACAACAAAATCCTCTTTGCTCCTCCATCTTTCCCTCCTCCCCAACACCTCTTCATTCATCCTGGTGCTATTGGGAGCCGGTGTGTCACACAGTACACCCTTTTGTCCAATCAGCTTTACTTGCAAACGTTCATTGCAATAATGCCTTTTTTTGTGCTTTATTCTGTCTTGGGATATACTGTCTGTATAATTTTTTCATAGTTACTTAAATATTTCAACATACTTACAAAACCATCCTCATCAGTCATTATTTAATATTAGTCTTTCTATGATAGCAATGACTGTTACAAACAGAACTCTTCCTCATGGATTAGACATGTGAACACTTGTAATGATGGTGTATCACTGAAGCATTGTGTAGATCTTGAAAGGATGCCTTCTGAATATTGTCAGAGAGACTGGATTGTCTTTACACTCTTAATTCTAATGTTTTAGCATCCACTCGCTGTTTTACATAACCACTTGAAAAAAGTTCTAGAAACTTTAACTCAAGAATGGGGCAAAGATGGAATGTAATTGGTTTTTATGATGATCACACACTGTCTGGTTTCCATTTGTGCCTCAGATACCAGGTCATAGATGTCCCTTCAGTGCGTTCCCTGAAGCAGAATGTCAGCAGGCTCTCAATAGCAGCTGTCATGTAGGGAAGTCAGTATTCAAACTTGCAGACTGTGCCAAGTTAGTTGTTTCTTCATTAGGTTATAGCAAGTTAAGCAATTTTTATGCAAGCTTCTTTCAATCTGCTACTCAGGGCTTTACTGTGGTGTTGTTTGCTGGGGTGCACATTATTAAGGCTTTCTTTTGTTTTTTTTCGGGGGTGTGTGTGTTCTTTTCTTTTGTTGCTTTAAAGCATATAGTAAGTCCTGTCTTGGTTTATTTGAATATCTTTCATAGTGAGTAAAAAATAAACAAGGACACTCAAATCTCTCATGTGATGAAAGGGACCCTCCCATCATTTAACCAAGCACCAGTAATCCCATCACACTATTCTATGCCTCAGTTACTAGGTTAAACACAAAGCTAAAGGGTATGAACAAAACCTCAGTTGCCTCTAATTCCTAAAGCACTCTTAGCCTTTATCAGGCATGTTCCACGCAATGTCAAAGTGGTAATTACATGACACCTAATTACTTTCTGTTCTAGTACACTTTCATTGACAAGATTCAGAGTCATACTGATTTTAGGGAGATCCAAAAGCCTGTTGGACACACCAAGAACAACACATGATTTCATAATCTGAAAGCTGCAAACCTGGGGATGTTGGATTTTCTTGAGATGTTCAAGTGTGTAAACATAAAACGGTCAATAAAACACTGCTTTTTTGCACACAGGAAATGAGACTCAGGAAAAGACTCTCTAGTACCCTGTGTTCTAGAAGGAATTCTGTATCTAGGGTTCATAGCTTGGGAAATAGCGAAAGACTTGCCCTCTCATGTATGAAACATAGAAGTTTGGTGAAATCAAAATGCATTTTGGAGAATTTATTTTCTCAAAAGTTCTCCTCTTTAAATGTCACTTCTATTTCTTATTATCTTTGGATTAATTTTGTTTGTGACTATTGTGAAATTTGATGTGGGAGTGATTTTTTTTTTTTTTTTGAGACAAGGTCTTTCTATGGTTGTTTTTGAACTCTCTATGTGTGGCCTTGAACTCATAGAGATCTGCCTGCCTCTGCCTCTGGAGTGCTGGGATTAAAGGTGTGCGCCACCACTGCCGAGCAGCAGTGTCAGATGGATTGGACTGAAAGAGTTCTAGGTAACTAATAAAGCATAATTTATGAGTGTTTCTCCAGAGATAATTAGATCGTGGAGTCTGTCCATTGATGGATTCAGAACTTAAATAGATTATTTCTGATCTGATGGAATGTGGAAGGTGGGGTCTAGTTGGAGAAAGTAGGGTACTTGGGGCATGCTTTTGAAAACTACACCTTATTCCTGGTGTCTGTCTGTCTGTCTGTCTGTCTGTGTGTCTCTCTCCTACCACTAGGAACAGCTATGTTCTACCCATATCTTTCTGCCATGATCTTTGCCTCACAGTGGCCCCAGAACCAGTGGAGCCAGTCAATTTTGGATTAGAACTTGTGAAACCATGAAGCAGAACAAATCCTTCCCTCCAAATAGGTATTTGTCATGACGACCAAAGACCAACTAGCTCACAGTGGTGTTATAGCCACAAGATGTAAATGGTCAAGAAAATGCTCTTTTCTTTAAAACCTCTCGGCAAAAAGGAATTAAATAATTAAAACTTTAAAAATAATAAAGCAGAGCCAGGCGGTGGTGGTGGCGCACACCTTTAATCCCAGCACTTGGGAGGCAGAGCCAAACTCCATGAGTTTGAGGCCAGCCTGGGCTACAGCGCAAGTTCCAGGAAAGGCACAAAACTACACAGAGAAACCCTGTCTCAAAAAACCAAAAAATAAAATAAAATAATAAAATAATGTTAAAGCAGGCAGTTGTTCAAAGCTAGTCTATTGGCAGATTCTGATTGAGTGTATGCTTAATATTATGTTTATTATATGACGTGTCCTACAGTGGTAATAGATCAAACAAATTATAGTATATATGAAAATTGAACAAAATCAAAGCACAAGATAAAACTGCAATCTCCTTTATGTAGTTTAGCATAAAGATCTGAAAACACTAACTTGTTTAAGATATTTTTAACCTGGGAGAGAACTACTCTGAGGTATTAAACTGTGGTGGTTTGGGAGGAGCAGATGACCAAGAAGACAGCAGATGTAGTAAATCTAGGGGTTCTTATAGACCGATTTGTGTTCTGATTGCAGTCTAGTTCACAAGCTACTGTGGAGCCCACAGAGGCTTCCTAGGGAGACCTTACTCAGGGTCAGAGAATCTAGCTTGCTTCACCCAGCAGGGCTGCATAAGGGGATGATTTGACCATGGTGTGGTTATCAGGTGTTTGGAAGGGTCTGCACTTGGCTGTGTGGTGTGCTTTGATCTAGCAAGGGGGAGGTCTTTTGCTCTGCCCCTTGGCATTGTTTTTTTCAACTTTTTTTTATTTTATAATTTTTTTTTAGATTTATTTATTTATTATGTATACAGTGTTCTGCCTGTGTGTCAGATCTCATTACTGATGGTTGTGAGCCACCATGTGGTTGCTGGGAATGAACTCAGGACCTCAGGAAGAGCAGCCAGTTCTCTTAACCACTGAGCCATCTCTCCAGCCCTTATTTTATAATTTAATTTTACATATCAGCCACAGATTCCCCTGTTCTCCCCACCACCTACCCCTCAGCCTCCCCCCCATTCCCATCTCCTCCAGGGCAAGGACTCCCCTAGGGATTCAGCTCAAGCTGGTGGATTCAGTCCAGGCAGGTCCAGTCCCCTCCTCCCAGGCTGAGTGAAGTGTCCCTGCATAAGCCCCAGGTTCCAAACAACCATTGTTATAAAAAGCCCCTTTGAAGAGGCCAACGGGTTTTGACCCAGGTCTTCTCGAAGCTATCCTGTGCTTCTGTATTTCCTCTCATTGTATCGCTCTCTTTGTACCTAATATTTCTTACCCCTCTCTCCTCCTCAGAGGAACCCTAGAAAAAGTGGGAGCTGGCCTCCCACAGATGGTGCCCTGAATGTGAGACCCCACAAGCTACTTCTACAAATACTAGAATTCTACTATTTTAATAATAGATTGATATAATAGTCAAGTTTCTCTTATTCCACACTATATTATTATTTAACTTTTTTCCACAACATAATATTTTAATTAATTATTTGGGAATTTCATACCATGCACCCAGATCCCTCTTGCTTCCCATTCCTCCCAGGTCCACCTTCCCACACTTTCAACCCCCCAAATAAGAGAAATACACCAAGTCCAACTTATGTTGCCCATACAGGTATTGAGCATAGTCAAACTCCCAGTTCCCCTCCCCCACTTAAAGGAAACTGAGTCCTTCTCCACCCTCACCCCTGCTAGAAGCCATCAACTGTGAAGAGCATCTTTATCACAATGTTTAGTCTTGTTTTTTTAGCTGAGGATCGAACCCAGGGCCTTGCGCCAAGCGCTGTACCACTGAGCTAAATCCCCAACTCCACAAAGTTTAGTCTTTAACAACTTCCTGTCTGGACTGTTTCTTTTTGGGGGCCAGGGAGAGGTTGTCACAGAAGCCTTCAATGTCTCTCATTTATGAGTGTGCAGTCATCAGTACCACTGCAACAGAAACTTCCTGTACATAGCAGGACCACGGGCATCAGCATGGCCTCCAGCAGCAGCGTGGATCATGGACATCAACATGGCCTCCATAAGCAGCACAGACCACAAGGGTCTTTGGAGGAGGCTCAGTCCAGAAAATGAACCATTCCTCATCTAAGACATCTTGTCATTGCTCAGAGTCAGGGTGATCATGTGGTTGGTAGCATGTTCAGGGGGGCAGAACCTGCACAAGCTCCAGGCTGCTGCACACCCAACCCTGCGATTGGTCCACCCTGGGCACAAGCATCGTGTTTGCAGCCCACGGGCAGTGCTATTGTCCCGTGCTCTCCCCCAAGAGTCACAAGCAGTAACAGTGGCTTCTCCATGCTGTCCAAGGACTGGCCCTACTCTGCAGCGACATGATATATGTCTGCCACAGCCACCCTCCTGTACCTGCTGCCACCCCCAAATCTCTAGTTCAGCATCTCTCCTCTGCATGCGCTGCTCTGTTCCACCATCTTTTCTTCTAGTTCCATGAACTACTTTTTAAAAGCATCTTTCCAAAGATCTGCCTTTTTTGAGTTGTTCCTGCTGCCGAGTCCCCCTCAAAGCCTCCATAGGTCTCAGCCTTCTTGGAGTGGCCCCGAGGCCTGGTGGGCCCGCTGCCCCCACCATCTTGAATCTCTTATTATTTAACATTTTAAGGAAATTGCCGGGTTGGGGATTTAGCTCAGTGTCAGTGGTAGAGTGCTTGCAAGTGCAAGGCCCTGGGTTCGATCCTCAGGTCAAAAAAAAAAAAAAAAAGGAAATTGTCTCAAAAAGAATATAGAAGAATATAGTGATCTACAGCTACTACAATCTTTTCACATTTTTATACTTTTGGCCAACCTGTGTCTTTAGTAGTTGAACAATTAGAAAGCTGAAATTGATTTTTGCTTTGCTTTGTTTCAGTGCTGGAGATGGAACCCAAGTGTCATGCGCTTATTAAAATTGATATTGCATGTAAAATTAGTGGCCTTATAGACACCATTGATTATTATAACAGTTTACTGCTTCAGTAATACACAGTTGTATTTTGTCCAAGAGACAGAACTTCCAATTACAAAGCACAGGAAGAAAAACTTACTCCAAATTACATGTAAAATGTTCTCATTTTGAAAACAAATATTGCAACATAAATAGTGAAACCAAATCACATGCTTCCACATGCAATTTTGCTGTCACATTGGTAAAATGGTAACCTATACTTGAGCAGAATGATGGATCGTTCAGTTTAAGGAAATCATAAATAATGTTAAAGTAGGAACTTGGTCAAAGCCAAAATCAACTGATGAATTCTAAGTGGAGTGTGTGTGTGTGTGTGTGTGTGTGTGTGTGTGTGTGTGTGTGTGTGTGTAGAAGAGAGGTCACATTTATTATGGAAGTGGAGCTCTCTCAGCGGGTAAGAATGGATAGTGACCAAAGGGATTACTTTGCTAATTTACATTTTAGACTGACTTAGACTGTTTCTAAGGTCTCTAGGCCTTTTCCTAGGGTGATGGACACAATAGAGATGAGAAAAATGCAACTGTAACCAGGTAGAAACACTAAAATGTGTTGCTGGGATCATGTTCTAGATTCTCCTAAGCTTCCTGGCCACTGTGATCTCTGCTAAAGACTTCAGGAGATACACAGTGCATAGTACAGAGGATGGGAGCAAGCAAAGGGACCATAGGTCTGACTGAGCGTTGCGACTAACGCCAAATTTCAGTGTGTGCCTAATATTTAGTTAGTATATAACACGTCATACTATAGTCATATATCATATATACTGTAAAACACAAAGTTTTTAAATAAAAATTTAAATATAAATAGAAGTTGCAACCTTTACACCCTATATTCCAGTGAACTTTCTTGCATGTAGCCTGTGATATGTTTTCCCTCTCTTGGGTCCTATAAGATTAAAGTACACAATCTTTTTTTTTTTTTTTTTAGGGGGGAGGGCATGTTTTGGGACAGAGTTTCTCTGTGTAGCTTTTTGCACCTTTCCTGGGACCCACTTGGTAGCCCAGGCTGGCCTTGAACTCACAGAGATCCACCTGGCTCTGCCTCTGAGTGCTGGGATTAAAGGCATGCGCCACCACCACCCAGGCTACAGAGTGAGTTCCAGGACAGCCAGGGCTACACAGAGAAACTCTGTATTGAAAAACAAAAATAGGCAGAGGCAGGTGGATCTCTGTGAGTTTGAGGCCAGCCTGGTCTCCAAAGCGAGTTCCAGGAAAGGCACAAAGCCACACAGAGAAACTCTATCTCGAAAAACAAAACAAAACAAAACAAAACAAAACAAAACAAACAAACAAAAAAAGATTAAAGTACAAACAAATTCCTTTATCTGGGGTAATGGAGTCATTAAGGCCTGGTTGCTGTTTTATCTGCCTTTTCTCTTTAAGCCTTCTTCCCACAATACTGAAGTGCTTGTAGTTTCCTATGCCTGATCCTTTACTTGGGTTATTGTCTGGACTCAGCATGCCATTTTCTTTGGCTAATATCAGTTACCCCTTCTACCTCATCTCAGAGGTCCCGCTTTCCAGGGTGTTTCCTGTCGCACCCCCTTTTTTCCCTACTATATTTTCTCTTGGCTCTCAAGCCTAGTAAGAAGATCCAGTTTTGCACTTAATTGTATATTAACCATCAAAGGACACATTGTAGTTTAGCTTATGTCTCTGTCCATCTCATGAGGACTAGGGCAAGTTGGCTTATAGAGAAGAAGGAAAAAAATTATTTTATGAAGATGTGAGAGTTTTCATACTGGGGTTTGAACCTGCCACTGTTGTTCACTTTGGCCACAAGTGAAGAACACACACACACACACACACACACACACACACACACACTGTCTTAGGGTTTTCATTGCTGTGAAGAAATACCATGACCATGGCAACTCTTATAAAGGAAAACATTTAACTGGGGATAGCTTACAGTTTGAGGTTTAGTCCATTATCATCATGATGGGGACCATGGCAGCATGCAGACAGATGTGGTGCTGGCTACATCTTGATATGCAGGCCACAGGAAATCTCCTGAGACACTGGGTGGTATCCTGAGCATATGAAACCTCAAAGCCCACCCCCACAGTGACACATTTCCTCCAACATGGCCACATATCCACTCTAACAAAGCCATATTTCCTAATAGTACTACTTCTTGTAAGATAATGGGGCCAATTACATTCAAAATGCCACATTCTACTCCTTGGCCCCTTAAGCTTGTAAAAATATCATAATGCAAAATTCATTTAGTCCAACATTTTAAAGTCCAGAGTTCAAAGTCTCTTCTGAGATTCATGCAATCTCTTTAACTGTAATCACTTGTAAAAATCAAAATCAAGAAGCATATCACATACTTCCAAATTATAATGGCACAGGATGTACATTACCATTCCATAATGCAGGAAAATGAGCATATCAAGGAAATACTGGACCAAAAGAAGACCAAAAAACAGCTAGGAAAACTCTAAATTCTGCATCTCCATGTCTGATGTCAAAACACTCTCCACATCTCCAATTCCATTCAGCTTTGTTGGCTGCAACACAGTTCTCTCTCTTGGGCTGTTAACAGCTTTTCTTAGCAGGTGTCCTGCAAACTCTGGCACCTCTAACATCTTGGGCCCATAACTCCTTAACTCTAAACTCAGAACAACATGGCTGAAGCTGCTAAGTTCTGTTGCTTGCTGGGGCTGGAACATGGCCCCTTGTTCAATTACATCTTTATCAGCTTTCTGGTTTTTTTTTTTTTTTTCTGGAGCTGAGGACCAAACCCAGGGCCTTGTGCTTGCTAGGTGAGCACTCTACCACTGAGCTAAATCCCCAACCCCTCAGTTTTCTGATTTTGATAGTTTCCTTCACTGCCTAAGCTTGGCTGTTTAGAAACTTGCTCTGTAGACCAGGCTGGCCTTAGACTCAGGGATCCACCAGCCTCTGCCTTCCCAGTGCTGGGACTAATGGTGTGCCCCACCACACCAAGCTCTAAGCTTTTCTTTAGTTTCTTTTCACAAATTGGAAACTTAGCTGGGTGGGATCTTGTTCTGAGGTCACCACTCCTTTTTGTTGTTGTTGTTCTGTGTAGCTTTGCACCTTTGTAGACCAGGCTGGCCTCAAACTCACAGAGATCTGCCTGCTTCTGCCTCCCGAGTGCTGGGATTAAAGGTATGCGCTGCCGCCGCTGCCACCACCACCCGGCTTATTCCATTTCTTAATCTGATATCTCCTTGAACACAAGACTTAGCTCCAGCCCACTTCCTAGTGCTCTTTCTCCTCAAATTTTTCATTTTGTAATTTACTCTGCTTAGTTTGCTCCTTTTCATTATAAATCTTCATTAGCGTTACCACCAAAAACCACATGACAGAATCTATACAAGGCTGTTTTGAGATGTCTTCTGCCAACAGAAGAGAAAAACCTTCATTTTAGTCTCAGGCAGACTTGGCAACATACTAAAATTCTTCTTCTCTGAAACATCTTGAATGAGCCCCCAGTAATTCAAATAACTTTAAGCACCACTGCCTTCCCCACTCCTACTAGTATGGCCCATTAAGCAGTGCTTAAAGCATTCCAATGTTTTCCAAACCCAAAGTACCAAAGTCCAAATTCCCCCAAACAAACACATTGTCTGGTCTATCAAGGCAATACTTGACTCCTGGCAACAACTTCCGTCTTAGGGTTTTCATTGCTGTGAAGAGACACCATGACCATGGAAACTTTAATAAAGGAAAACATTTAATTGGGGTGGCTCACTTATAGTTTCAGAGGTTCAGTCCATTATCATTATGGTGGGGAGCATGGCAGCATGCAGACAGATGTGGTGCTGGCTACATCTTGATAAGCAGGCCACAGGAAGTCACCTGAGACACTGAGCAGTATCCTGAACATATCAAAACCTGCTCCCACAGTGACACACTTCCTCCAACAAGGCCACACCCACTCCAACAAAGCCATACCCCCTAATAGTGTCACTCCCTATGAGATTATGGGGCCAATTACATTCAAACTACCACACACAGAGATGACACACAGGAGAGAGACACAGAGACAGACAGAGAGACAGAGACAGAGAAGAAAGATTTCTAGAAAATATATAGCATTGTTGAATAAAGAACACTGAGGAGTCCAACTGACTTCTTTTGAAAAGTGTCACCTGTATGGAATTAAACCACAAGGGACCGTGCATCACCCAGGGATGTTACTGCAACCTCTGCTCCTTTCCCAGGCCAGCAGGGATCAGAGTGATTGGTAATAGAATCCCAGAGTCAGAGAGTCTGGATGTTACTTCAGAGAAACAAATACCCTGACCTTGCTGCCCAGTATCTGGATGCTACCAGAACCCACCATCCTTGGCTGAATGCAGCTGGAAGCCAGAGAACCAAACAGCCTGTTGGTGTGGTACAGGGCACAGAATGGTGAGGAAGGTAGGTCAAAGGAAGAGGGAATACAGACAGCATTCAGCATAGCATTTAATCCACAGTACCTTGAACCCTCTTTTTTGAAATAAAATAATGGAATGGTTTTGTTTTGTTTTTTTATGCTGAAGCATTTATTTAATTCTTTATTCTGGAAAGGCCGGCAGTGAGCTATTGAACTGTGTCAGTTCAGTTGAGTGATGGAGATTTATGTAATGTAGTTTCTCAGTGTAGTTTTGGATTCCGATTTGCTGGTAACTATTATCAGAGGTTGGTATCTGGACTGGGTGTTTTTCAGGTTTTTGACATCTTATTCAAAAAACTGGAAAAGCACCCACAGATTTCAAAGTTGCAAGGAAAGTGTTAGTTATTTGGCAGTGCTCTTACCCTGCGAGGAAATGTCACAAAACACGACAAATCCACTAACAAGAGTTTTATTAGGATAGGAAAGAAAGGGACAGATGTGAACAAGCCTGTGAAAAACACTCGTGGTCAAGAGAGGAAGTGGAGCTGGGAAAATGGCGCTGGCTTATAAAGGGTGGGCTGCACCTGCATACACAGACCCATGTGGCTACTCCACGCATGCACATAGATCACATGGTTGTGCTGCGTGCTTTACACAACCAGGCAAACCCATGGGGTCCTGGTCACAAGAGATGTTTTGATCCAGAAATGGCTATTTTGAACTGGAAATAGCTAGGTGGAAGTGTCTAGGTCTGCCGGGCATGCCCAACTTGGGGGCATGTTGTGAATTCATATTAGAAAGTTTATTCAAAAGCAAAGCAACAGCACAGATCAGGTGTGCTACAAGTGAGCAGTGAGCTCCTTGACCTGAAGTATTGCAGAGGTTTTGTTATTGCCTGGAACTTCCTGTTGGAGATCCCAGGAGGATAACTTGGTGACTAAGGAGCATCCTTGTTTGCTTTCGGTTGGATAGACACCACTACTAAGGACAACTTGGGGAGGGAAGACTTCCTTCAGATTCCGCTTCCAGGACTACCACTGAGGGAAGTCAGGGCAGGAACTCAAGCAGAAAACATGGATGAACTCTGCTCAGTGACTTACTCTCTGGCTTATGCTCAGCTAGCTTTCTTACACATATAGTCCCACCTGCCTAGGAGGCTCTGCCTACAGTGTGCTGGGCCCTCCTACATCAATCATCAATCAAGACAATTTTTCACAGACATGGCCATGAGCTAATCTGATCTGTGATCTCAGCTGAGGCTTCCTCTTCCCAGGTGTCTCTAGGTTGTGTCAATTTGATCATAAAAACTAAATAGCACACTCAGTATCTCTGTCTCTGTCTCTACCTCTCTCTCAGTGGGTCAGGATGTATTACTGCTCCAGCGCCATGCATGCTGCCATGTTCCCTGCCATGATGACTCTCTGAAGCTGTAATCAAGTCCCTAATTAAATGCTTTCCTTTATAAGTGTTGCCTTTGTCATGGTGTCTCTTCACAGCAACAGAGCACTGCCTAAGGCAGAGGCTGGTGCCCGGTACTGGTGTATTACTGTGACAGACCTGACTATGATGTTTGTTGGAGGAATATGGAAATCTTTGGGACTTTGGACTAGAAAATCAGTTGTAGTCTCTAGTAGAGCATGATGGGCCATCCTAGTAGGATCATGGAAGACAGTGCTGTTGGGCGTCGTGTGGGGTTCTGGGTTAAGAGGCATCAGAGGAGAAGAATGTTAGTAAATGGCCTAGAGACAGTTCTTGTGATGTTTTGGTGAAAAATGTGGCTGCTTTCTGCCCTCGTCCAAAATATTTGCCTGAGGCTAAACTGAAGAGTTTGGATTAAACAGCAGAGATTTCAAGACAGCCTAGTGTTGACTTGGCTGTGTGGTGATTAGTGGCCAGTCTAATACAGATCTATAATGAAAAGGAGCAAGCTGAACAATGGAAAATATAAAATTTACAGTGTGAGGAGACAAGCAGCATCAGGAAGTGTAGTGGAGCTAAGTCCAGGGCTCAGGGAGATAAACAGTTTAAAGGAAGCCTGATGCTAAACGGAATAAAGGGAGTGGTGACCTCAGGGCAAGACCCCACCCAGCTGAGCTTCCAACTGCTGAAAAGGAGTTAAAGAAACTATCAAAAACAGAAAGCTAACTCAGATGTAGTTGAGGAAGGGAGCCCTGGTCTAGCCCTATCAAGCAGAACTTAGCAGCTTCAGTCACGTTGCTTGAGAGTCAAGGATAGAAGAAAGGGGTTGTAGAGGGGTTGGGGATTTAGTGCAGTGGTAGAGCGCTTGCCTAGCAAGTGCAAGGTCCTGGGTTCGGTCCTCAGCTCTGAAAAAAAAAAAGAAAGGGGTTGTGGAATCTCCCTCCATGGCTAAGGAAAGCCACTGAGTCCAGGCTGTGTCAGAGGTGTCCCTGCATGGAGGCCCAGAGAGGACATTGTGTGAAGTTGTAAAGTCTGGATTGTGTTAGAGACTCAATGATATATTCTGTGCTATTGTATGTTGGAAGTATGTGAACTCCTTTTTTTTTTTTTTTTTTTTTTTTGTTTGTTTTGTTTTTTGAGACAGGGTTTCTCTGTTGCTTTGGAGCCTGTCCTGGACTAGCTCTGTAGAGCAGGCTGGCCTCGAACTCACAGAGATCCGAGTGCCTCTGCCTCCAGAGTGCTGGGATTACAGGCATTCGCCACCACCACCCAGCCCTGCTTTTTTATTTTGATTTTACAGAGGTGTTACAGATAAGGGATTAAAGTGAGTCTCAGAAGAGACTTTGGACTTTCAAACATTGTTGAGACTGTGATAGACTATGGGGACTTTGAAGTTATACTGAATGCATTTTTGCATTATGATGTGGCTACAAGCCTATGGGGGTCAGGGAGTGGAGGGAAGTAATTTGAATAAATGGCCCCACTGGTTCATTTTTATTTTATTATTATTATTTTGATACAAGTTTTCTCTGAGTAGCCCTAGCTGTCCTGGAACTCACTATGTAGACCAGGCTGGCCTCAAGCTTGGAGATCCATCTGTCTCTGTCTCCCAAATGCTGGGATTAAAAGTGTGCACCACCACTGTCCAGCTAGCCCATATATTTTAATGCTCAGTTACCATGGAGCAAAACTCTTTGAAAGGATAAGGATTGGGCAATGTGGTCTCATCTCACTAGAGGAAATGTGTGCTAGGGGAGGGCTTTCAGGTTTCAAAATCCATGCTGAGCATCTCTCTCTCTCTCTCTCTCTCTCTCTCTCTCTCTCTCTCTCTGCCCGTGGTTACTGCTCCAGTGGCCATGTATGCTCTCATACCGTAAGCAAGTCCCCAATTAAATGCTCTTTTAAAAGAGTTGTCTTGGTCATGGTGTCTCTTCATAGCAATAAACTAAGACAGATGGTAAACATTTTCCCCCTAAAAGTTTACTTGAAAGACACAGTTTGCCTTATTGTACATGTACCCCCAAATACTTTCGGCTGGATTGGCCCCTGTGTCTCATACCTGGATATGATCAGTAAAGCATGTGAACAGGAATGGACTGTATAAAAGGGAGTCACTAATGGCTTCTAGGGAAGAGTAACATCCGTTGTTGAAGTGTTAAATTCAGTGCAAAAGAGGGGACATAGGTTGCTGAGCACATTGTTAGAAGTGTGTGGGTGGTGGTGGCGCACACCTTTAATCCCAGCACTCGGGAGGCAGAGCCAGGCGGATCTCTGTGAGTTCAAGGCCAGCCTGGTCTACAGAGCAAGATCCAGGAAAGGCACAAAGCTATACAGAGAAACCCTGTCTCAAAAAACAAAAATAAACAAACAAACAAAAAGTGTATGTGCTCAGCCCAGGTCAAGTGGGTCCCAGATTGCTAAACTGTCTGTATGTTTGCCCACATCAACTTCTGAGAGACTGTGGTGATAGACTGTTTGTGACTTAGGAAATACAGCTTGCCTGAAGACCAGAGGACAGAGCCAGGCACCGGCTTAAATATAGAGGTCAGGCGGTGGTGGCACACACCTTGAGGGAGGCATGGCCATGTGGTGGTAAGAGAGCAAGATAGACTCCATTTTAGGAAAGAACTCCATTTTAAGCAGGACCTGACCAAAGGCTAAACCTGGTCCAGTAAAACCCCAAACAGTTCCAAGAGAAATCACAAACTGCTAGGGCCCCTAGGCAAGGTGACCCCACCAGGGTGGGTTGGCCAATGAGGAACTTTGGTAAACATCTGTGGGCTCCATATGTCCTTGTGGCTTTCTGATAACCATTGTCAAAAATTCCTCTAGACCTCAACCAGTGATTTCAAAGGTTAGATACCCTCGCCCAATCCTGAGATGCCAAGGCTTGTACCTACCTGCTTGCAATTTTTCCCTTTAAAGACCCCAAATCCAAGGAGCACAGAGCCATTCTCCTCTACCCACTGCAGCAGAGTGCTGGATGAGGGTCCAAGCTCGAGCTTGTAATCAATAAACCCCTATGTGTTTGCATCAGATATTGGCTCTGAGATGGTCTTATTTGAGGGGGCGTGTCTTGTGACTCAGGCACTACAGTGGTACACACCTTTAATCCCAGCACTAGGAAGGTTGAGACAAAAAGTGATATGGCTGGGCAGAGAAAGGAACATAAGGCGGGAGGAGACAGGAACTCTGGCTCTCTCAGGATGAGGAGTTGGTAAGGTAAGAGGTGGTGACTGTGGCTTGCTCTACTTCTCTGATCTTTCAGCTTTCACCCTGATATCTGGCCCCAGGGTTTTATTATAAGACGTTTTTCTCCCAGTCTGTTAGGGAGTTGAAGATAGAAGGTTGGTCTTCTGGGAACTGCTTCATGTTGAGTGGGGACATGGAGTTGAGTAGGGCAGAAATAGTCTAACCCTAGAGTTGCAATGTCTCTTGAAGCTCCATTGGGAAATATTCATGAAATTTCTCAGTCCTAGTCTGGAGTTAAACATTGCCTGCATTGCTGTTGGTAGAAGACCACTTCTAACCGGACTTGTTGGATCCTGGAAGAGATAAGGTGTGTGAGCTTACTGAGAATAAAGGAGAAGACAGGTGTTCCCAAAGGGAAGAATGTTGACAGTTTCTGTGAGTTTGAGGCTGACAGGCTGCTGTTCAGTTTCAACTGACTCTGTTCCCTGGAAGATAGTTTTGATTTTGTGTTGGACTTTTCAAGATGTATAATACAAAAGGATTTAATAAGAATGATCACAAGAATGTTAGGCTACATAAATAGGTGGACAATAATTGGCTTTTTTTTTTTTTGAGCTGAGGATTGAACCCAGGGCCTTGTGCTTGGTAGGCAAGCACTCTACCACTGAACTAAATCCCCAACCCAATAAATGGCTATTTAGAGGACCAGATATAAGGTAACATTTTAGCTTTCTACAATTATTAAAGTTTTGATTAGTCAATAAGCTTGTGGATACTCAATACAGGGGTGGTGTCTTCTCTGGGAATTTCAGTGCACAGTTTTCTATTGGCCAAGTTTTATGCACATAGAGGTTAAATTCTGTCTTATAGTGCTAGGAAGGCTCAGGATCTCATATAGAGGAGACTAAGTGGCAGGAAGGAAGTCTTCAGGAGAGAGAGATTTTAAAGCCATAAAGAAGACTCACCTGGATCATATCAAATGGATTAGCCATCATGATGTTTTCCTTTTTCTCTGTGTCTGGACATTATGTGTGACACATAGTAGAAGTGTTATGTCTAAGGTTAAAATGAGAACACAGTATGGCCTAAAGAAATAGAGGCAGCAGCTGAAGGAAGCATACATCCTAACTAACCCAAGCGTCCTGCTCCTTAATGTCACACTCCTTAATGACTTCATGTGTTCCCTTGTGTCTGTAGCAGCTTTCTGTACATAAAGTCTTGGCTCAGCCAGGTGTGGTGGCAAACTTTTAAACCCTGAACTTGGAGGGCAGAGGCAGGTGGATTTCTGTTAGTTCAAGGCTAGCCTGGTCTACATGGTGAGTTCCAGAACAGTCAGAGATCGATAGTGAGCACTTGCCTCCAAAATGAATGAATGAATGAATGAATGAATGGATGGATGGATGGATGAATAAATAAATAAATAATGCCTTGGCCAGAAGAGGCTGGGGGTTTGGGCTGGCAAGCAGAGTTAACAAACATTTGAGCAAATGCCCTCATTTGTAGCTTGGCTGGAACCAAGATCACCACTATTTTCACGTAACCACCTAGGAATGTACCAAGAAAAATTTCAAATTTCTTAAAAGATTTTCCAAATATTTAAATATAAAAAGACTTAGGAAATATACAAAAATGAGACTTTGAAATGCTGTTAAAGGGATTTTGAGTTTGGTCACTTGGTGGTACCTAATTTTCATTATAGTTGAAGATGATGAGCTGTTCTGAAATAAACAAAGATATGCTCTCAGAAACAGGCATTGGTCAGAGGCAAGAAATGAGAATGACAGGCATGTGGCGGCACAGCAGGGACATCACTGTGGCGGGCCTCGGGGGCCTCTGATGAGGCATTAGGGGAGAATGGTAATAGAAGCTGGGTTCCCCTGGGAGACATGTGGGCCTCTTAGGAGTGAATTACCCACAGTGTTAGGGTCAGGGCTGGAGTACCCTGGCTCCTGAGAAGAGGGTCATGAAGTCCAGGATGTGGGCCTTCCAGGACATTCTTATCCTTTATAGAAAAGATTTAATCAAAGAACGGCATCATAGTTTAAGCTGTTCTGGGGCCGTCTGTCTCCATACCAAGTTCGCATCAGGGCCAGGCAGTGTGTGTGTGTGTGTGTGTGTGTGTGTGTGTGTGTGTGTGTGTGTGTGTTTTCCCTAAGGTTGTCTGGCTCAAACTTTCGCCAATGATTAAGAACACATGAGAGGGGACAGTGTGTAGAATGGAAGGGATTTCTCTAGACCTGAAATCTAGAGAAAAGAAAATGGAGAACTGCTAGGGCCAGTGGCCACGTCAGAGGAGCAGCAGATGGCAACTGCCTTCAGGGGATGGGCCCACAAGCATGCAAGGCCCTTATGGGTCATCTCGGATAGGCACGGCCCCGAGAGCCTCAGCACCAGAACATCTCTTGCTACTGCTGTGTCTGCAGGTTTGCTGCTGCCATTTTTCTCTGGTATCTGGCATGGTGTGAATGGGCATGGGGGAATCCCCACTGCCCCTAATGTTGTGTGATTATCTCATGGAAATATCCTGTTCTACTGGGCATTTTTACCTGTGGATTATTGTGGAGATGATTTCCTCCTAAGCTGGACTCTTTAACTGAAGCAATGATTTTATACAACAATAGTGTTAGTTTAAATGGGATATTTGATGACTGAGGGTCTTTAATAGATAGATATAGTAAGAGATTATGATAGAGGTCAGTTAAGTGGAAAATTTAACCTAAGTAAAGGTAGGATAAAATGTTGCCCCTGCCTCTGATAAAGCAGAGGCTGCAGAAGATAAAAAAATAAAACAAGGAAGTGTCACAAAGCTAAACTCATGAGTTTCTATTGAGGAGTTGTATAATGTGGCTCAGGTTAATGATTAAGAAAAACAATTGAATCCCAGCTAGCTTAAAGTCTCTTAATCTTAATGTTAGAAGGTGTGTTCACAGATTTCAGAGTGCATCACAGATGAAACAAAGCTTTGAAAATAACTTAAGGTTAGATGTTTTTGTCAAGTAGCTTTGAGGTGAGAAACCCAAGAAGACAATGTAAAGTTTTAGAAAGGCGCAGAGTGAGGAGCTTGTGAAGGTCAGGAAACAAGAGCAGAGCAGTCCAATTAGCTGACGTACGTTTCTTGCTAGGATGGGATGATGATTAATTCCTTGTGCCTGTTTCTGCCCTCAGCTTCCTGATATAAAAAAAAAAACAACAAACTGTTGATGAGTAAGTATGCACCCTCAAGATTTAAAATAGAGCTGACTGGTTCTTTTTCATATGTAAAAATTTAGATTTTTGATTCTTCTAAGATTTTCTATAAGATTACTTTTTGAGATAAGTAATAAAATTATTGTTTTTTTTCTTTGTAACTGCAAAATTCCACCTGCCAGCAAAAGAAGTGGCTGAGAAAAGTTCCTTGCTTGCTCACACTCTGTTAATCTACAGCAAGTTGCTTGAACATGAATGTGGGTGGGTTCTTGGGACAACTTGTTTTTCATCTCTAATAGGTAAAATGTTTAATCATGTGATCCCCTATGGAATATAAGGGGTATGTTTTTTACTTGTATTCATTGTAATCATTCACTTGAAAAATAGAATGTAACCACACTGTAATTTTTATATTATTTGAAAGATTCTACTGGGGTATATAAGCTATAAGGGAAAAAAATAAAGTGAGTTAGAAGGAGAATGTCAAGAATGAGAGAAGATACTAGGAAAGATGTAGAGGAATAATAAGAAAGAAGAATAAAGAAAAAGTCAGAAGGAAACCATCAAGAGAGTGTGTGTGTCTTTGAAGTTGTATGCCCAATCAAGTAAGTCACTGAAATGCTATGATCAGACAGTGTCTCTTTCCGTACAGTGTGGGTAAGGAATGGGAGAGGGAGAATTCAAAAGTGGGGAGGACTGTGTTAGTTTATGTTAGAGGAGAGACATGGCTCCTGAATCCTTAGTTCTAGAGATTGTGTTAAACTAGGAAAGTAAGATCCCCAAAGTTTAGTCATGAGCTATTTGAAGAAGACATGAGAAGTTAAGACAGAGGAAACATTTAAAACCATTGTTAATTAAATAATTAAAGTAAAAACATTGACTTGACAGATGAGCGAATTTGTGCTTCATGAAGGGCCTAATTTTCCCAGTTCTATGGCCTGTCATGAGAGCCTTTTAGTGGTAGACACCCGAGTGGCCTTTAACTGTCCAATGTGTTCTTGCTGATTGACTGCAGACAACGGCAGTTTTATGACACAAGTTGCTAAACAGTAGAAAGAGGAACCCCAGTTAGGAAGGGGCTTCCTCTTGGCTGTATAAAGTCTGATATTTCTACTGTCCTAGTTAGGATTTTTTATTGCTGGGAAGAGACACTATGATCATGGCAACTCTCATAAATAAAAACATTTAATTGAGGTGACTCACTTACAGTTTCAGAGGTTCAGTCTGTTATCATCAGAATGGGAGCATGGCAGCATGCTGGCAGAGGTGGTGCTGGAGCTGAGAGTCCTACATCCTTTACTCAGAGGCAACAGGAAGCCAACTGACTGTCACACTGAGTGAAACTGGATAAAAGAGGCCTCAAAGCCCGCCCCCACAGTGACACACTTCCTCCAATAAGGCCACACCTCCTAATAGCGCCACTTCTTTTGGGGGGCATTTTCTTTCCAACCACCACACCTACCTTCATTTTGTATCTGTTTCCTTCCCCTTGACACTCCATAGCCCAAACATGTGTGAGAACAAATAAAAAGCAAGAGAAGAAAAGGGGAAGAGAAAATGTGTGCGTGGAGTGGGGCACACTCAAGCACTGTGCGTGTGACACCATGGTTTGGTATCAGGCTTGGAGTCCGAGTCATCTTACTAGTTCCTGACATGGGCTTTAAATTCAAATTTAAAACATGGGTAAGGCAACAGGGAGGTCCAATTAAGCTGTGGTCTTGATCATTTCTCAGTTCTGGCTCTCCAAAGTGGTTAGAATCTTTGTTGTTCTAGTGGACACACTGGCTCTCAGGTGATGATTAGGCCTGCTTTGGGGAACAGGTGTTGGTAATCTGTCCCAGGTTCTGCTGTTCCTGGAATTCAAATTGACTTTAAGTTTAGGATAATAGCTGGAGACTTGAAGGGCTCTTCAGGAGTGAGGGACAGACACCATAAGCTGCCAGTATGACACCTGCCTCAGTCAGGGTTTCTGTTGCTGCAATGAAACACCATGACCAAAAAGCAGGTTGGGGAGGAAAGGGTATTTGGCTTATGTTTCCACATTGTAGTCCATCTGATAGATACTTACATGTAATCTACGCGCATGCGTGGAGTACACACAGGAGTCCCTGTACGCATGCGCGGCCCAACCTTTAAAAAGCTGGCGCCACCTTGCATTACTCTCTCAGGCTCTCAGGCGCTCAGGCGCTCAGGCTCTCAGTCCTTCTCCTCCTCCCCCTTCCCCCCCCCCTTCTCTCCCCACCCACGTGTGTTTCACCCAGGCCTGTCACCTCTATCCTCTTTAATAAAACTCTTTCGTGGTCTTGTTGTGTTCGGGACGTGTTTCTAGCGCCAAATAACTAACACCATAAATGAAGGAAGTCAGGACAGGAACTCAGACAAGGCAGGATCCTGGAGGCAGGAGCTGATGCAGAGGCCAAGGAGGGTGCTGTGTATTGACTTACTTGCTCAGCACCTGTTTTCTTATAGAACCTAGGACAAGTAGCCCAGGGATATAGCACCACCCACCTAGGAGGAGCACAGCCAGCTAGCCTGATAAAACCACAGCTGCCCTGTTCCAGGTAGAACCATAGGCATGCGAGCTAGCTACTTCCCACTGAGCCAACTTGGAGTCTGCCACTGTACTAGGTGATTGGTGACACATGACCACGAGAATGCTGGGGCCAAGGAGAAAGAGACAACACAGCTCAGAGAGTCTCTGGCTGCCAATGGGAAACGGGGCGGGGGTGGTGGTGATGGTGGTATAGAGGTTTGCCCCATATCCTCAATAAATGAGTCTGCTGCTTGCTTCTCACCTGACTCCCAGAATCTGTGTCATTTGACTCCATGCCTTCTCCCCCATGCCCCCAAGGCATGTCCAGATAGAGTGACCCACAACACCCACCAAGGGCTTCTCCATTGATCACTAATTGAGAAAATGCCTTCCAGGTGGATCTCATGGAGTCATTTCCTCAACTGAGGCTCCTTTCTCTCTGAGAACTCTATCTTATGTCAAGTTTGACACACAAAATCAGCCAGTACAACCTCTTAGTCACTCTTTGTGCCTTCAGCCTTGAAAGGGCACGACAAGCTGGGCAGTGGTGGTGCATACCTTTAATCCCAGCACTTGGGAGGCAGAGCCAGGCGAATCTCTGTGAGTTCAAGGCTAGCCTGGTCTACAAAGCAAGTTCCAGGAAAGGCACAAAGCTACACAGAGAAACCCTGTCTCGAAAAACCAAAAAAAAAAAAAAAAAAACCCAACAAACAAAAGGGCCTGACGCAAGTTTGGTGCCCACTTTGTAGGCAGGCATCCCTTGCCTGTGCAGAGACTAGGAGGGACATCTTTCCCCAGCACCCCACTTTCAGTCTCTGTGTCTGCATAAACGTGAAGTCATGTTTCTATACCTACCTTACTGCTGGTCTTATTTTCATCCATTTTGACTCCATGCCTTCCAATGGAAGATTTAATCTCTTCACATCGGAAGTGGTTAATAGGAAAGATTTCCAGGTACCGCAACTGTGTGAATTCCCATTTCCAATAATTTGAATGAAAGAAAGAAAGCTGGAAAGGAGAGAGGGAGAGAGGGGAGGAGGGAGGGAGGGAGGAAACTAGCAAGCAAGCAAGCTTACGTTGTTATCTGGTGAAATGTGGGGGAGACTTAAAATCCAAGTGGCGGCAAAGTTTGATTGCACTTTCAAAAGCAGAAGCTGCTGTATCTCGACACCTGGTCACAGGGCTTCTGGATCCCTTTAGCCTGCTGTGAGCCTGTTGTCAGCCTCAGCTAGGGAGGTGCTTGTCACCTCTGCCCTCCCCCTCGTGACTGCTTCATCCCAGGGGAAACCCACAGCTAGCAGAAGGGGCTCAGAGGCAGCTTCCTCCAGTGGGAGCACGGTCATTTCCAAGTGCCTGGGAAACGGGAACACACAAGGCTCACAAAGGTCTACTGTTGATGGAGATGAGTTTGTTAAGTGAATGCAAAGAGACCACAGAAAGGGAGCATTACTACAGGTTGCAAAGGAGGGGCTATTTACTCCACTGTTCAAACTGAGGTGAGGAGCAGGGCAGGTGAGGTTCTGGGTTGCTGGGTACGTTGTTAGAAGGAGGGGTGTGTATACTCTAAGCAAAGTGGATTCCAGTCTGCCAAGATGTCCCTATGCTTGCCTACTTAATAAACTTTAAAAACTTATTACTTGTTGAATTTTGGTATGGCATTAAAGAAAAGCATCCACAATTATCTTAGAAAGCAATTAAAGTCCTCCTTTATTTTTACTATGTAGCAATGGCTGCCATCAGAGCCCACTGGATCCAATCAATTCCCCAAAGCCCCATCTGTGAGCATTGTGGCACTGGGACCAAGCATTCAACACATTAGCCTTTGGGGAATATTGTGGATTTAAACTATAACGGGAAGGTATAACAGATTGACTGGTAACTTTCAAAAGAGGACATCTACATTCTAACTCCTAGAACCTGCGAATGTAAACTTGTGTGGGAAAAGGTCATTGATATCCTTTAAGAATCCTGAGAAGAATCCAGGCGGTGGTGGCGCACGCCTTTAATCCCAGCACTCGAGAGGCAGAGCCAGGCGGATCTCTGTGAGTTCAAGGCCAGCCTGGGCTACCAAGTGAGTTCCAGGAAAAGGCACAAAGCTACACAGAGAAACCCTGTCTGGAATAAACCAAAGATCACCTGGGATTATATTGGTGATTCCTAAATCCAGTGACAGATGTCCTTTCCAGAAAAAGACAATGGGAGAATTGAGTCTGACACAGATAAAGAAGTTTGGGAAGATGAAGGCAGCCATCTAGCCACAGGCCAACGGGTTCCTACAGCCACCAGGAGCTTGAAGCAGCTAGACAGAGCCTCCTCTAGAAATCTTGGTGGGAGATGGGTCTCCTACCGACTGATCTGCATCTTCTCGCTTCCGGAACGGTACAGTGTTAGGATGGTAACTGTGTGACTGAGCTGTAAGGGACTAGGAGGCAGTGGCGGCTCACACTGACTAGCAGGAGTGGGGGATTTTTGTGACACTGGCAAGTTCATGGTCTTGTCTTTATTTTGGTCCACTATGGTCACCAAGTGGTCTTATGTGACGTGTTTTGTCCATGTTTATGTCCGACAGGAGACCATCATGGCCCACCACGGGCCAGGCCTGGCTGGGTGTCGGGAATCACTTTTCTCTTTGGAAGCCAGCCTTCCTCATAGTCTTGACCAACAGACAGAACGCAGAAGCTGCTGAGAATCCAGCTGGGTTTTGACTGAGAGATGATAAAGAGATTTACCACAATATAAAACAATTCCACTCTTCTAATTTTCTTTTTTAAAAGTGTTTTTTTTTTTTTTTCCTTGTGGTTCTGGGGTTGAAGCTGGGACCTCAGGCATGCTGGTATGCACTCTACCACTGACTGCATGCCTTGTTTTTTGTTTTTGTTTTTCATTTGTTTGTTTGTTGTTTTTGGTAATTTTTGTTTTGAGACAGGGACTCTGTACTAGGCTACCTTCGAACTCACTTTGTAGCCCAGACAGGCCTGGAAGGTGAGGTCTTCCTGCTTTGAGTGTCTGTGATTGCAGGGCTGTAAGATCAGGTTATAAAAGATATTCTTCCTAGAAATTTGTATTTATAAGAACATTCACTGAATTTGCTTTTATTACTTAAAAATAAACACTTGAATTTGTTTATGAAGTTATGAAATTCTGTTCTAGTTAGCTCTAACTGTCAATTTGACACAGCCTAGAGTAATTTGAGAGGGGAATCTAAACTGAGGAATCCCAGATCAGACTGGCCTGTGGGCGTATCTGCAGGAGGTTATCTTGGTTGGTAATTGATGTAGGAGGGTTCAGCCCTTTGTGGGCAGCTTCATTCCCTGGGCAGGTGATCTTGGGCTGTATCAGCCTGGGAAATAGCCAGCCAGCAGGACATTCTCTGGTTCAGCTGGACTTCCTTGGCTGATGAGATCCCTGGTTAGAGGTGACACTGTGGAACAGCAGGCAGGCTGCCTTGAGTTTCTCCCCTGACTGGCTTTTTTGGAGAGTGTTTTTATCGAAGCAACAGAGATGAAACTAGAACAAATACATAAACGTCTTCAGTTTTAATTTACAGTGAGTATTGGCAAATACAGCGCACATAAATGAGAGCTGTTTGGAGTCACTAGTCCAAGTGTAAAGATCCCAATGCCAAAGTGTCTGAGAACCAACGGCCTAGTTAATGGTTAGTTTTTATAAATATACCATGGGTGTCTAACTGAGGAGAACTGGGTTCTATAAAGCTCAGGGAATCAATCTTACTCAACATGTTATTCTCATGTACGTTTTAATACCTGACTTATTATTAATAATGTGAGAGGTGAGTTGACGTTTCCTAATCAATCTCTGCAGTTCTCTCAACTTTTTTTTTTTGAGCTGAGGATCAAACCCAGGGCCTTGCGCTTGCTAGGCAAGCTCTCTACCACTGAGCTAAATCCCCAGCCCCTCAACTTTTACTACATATTTAAGATCGCAAGAGTTTTTGTTCACATGTATTAATTGTGCAAAGGGGTTTGCTGTGACCGTTCTGTAATGCACTTCATGTATTTGGATCATATTCACCTTCTGTAATAGGAGATGACATTGTTTCATCATTTAGCCTGCTCTGTGACAAGGCACAACTTACTTATTCCTCCTGGGACTTGATTTTCTTTTCTTTCTGCTTTTATTTATTTTGATTTCATTAAAATTTATTCCTCTTATTTTTGAGATTATAATTATATCACTTACCCTTTCCCTTTCCTTGATCCCAAACCTCCCAAATACACTTCTTGCTCTTTTTCGACTTCATGGCCTTCTTTCTATTAGGTGTTGTTACATGCATGTGTCCATGCACACACATAGATTCGTACATCATAAGTTCAACCCGCTCAGGCTATAGAGTGTTTCTTGCCTGTGTGTTTTTTGGACTGACAGTTTGGTATTGGATAAACAATCGGTGAGTCTTCCGGGGAGACTCTCCCACTTCCAGTTCTCTTAGTCTTGTGTAGTTCTTTGTATAGGGGTGAGGCCTCCTGGGCTTTTTCCTGTTGGACTTGGTTTCCTTAACTGGATCGTGTTACCTTATAAAGCTATCGTCTATGAATACTGCCTGCTGTCGTCACTGTCAAAGTTTAGTGGAGAAGCACAAGAGGACAGCATTTGGATGTAGCCACCGTGGATATGCCAGCCCATCTAAGTAAGGAGAAATAGAAATAGATTTCATATTATATATATATTATATTGTAAATGGCAAATAGTAAGGATGCTAGGAAAAAGGTGGGACTATGGGTTTGACTGGAAAAAGAAGGGACGAGCCTAAGTTTGGGAGATCAAATGCAGTGGACAGCCTAAGTTTGGGAGATCAAATGCAGGCCGTGTGTGTGTGTGTGTGTGTGTGTGTGTGTGTGTGTGTGTGTGTGTGAGATGAGGGTCATGGGGACTGGGCCAGTTTCCCCCGTGACTGCTGAGGACACCAGAACAGAACAGGAGGACCCGCAAGTCTTCTATACTTGTCAGACTGGCAGATGAATGGCTGATAGGGGACCAGCGCCGTGGGACAAGAATTTAATGGTGTCATGGGAGGATGAAGAGGTGTCTGGGATGAAGGAAGCTGGCAGTGTGGGAGCCAGACTGAGTGGGTCAACAAAGGGAGGAAACAGGGACTTTCCATCTGCCTCAGTGGCCCAGGGCGAGCAGGGTGTGCTGCTGGCTGGAAATGGCTGGCTGGAAGATTTCAGACAATATTAGAGACTATGAGGCTCAGAAGGGAAGCCATGGTGTCAACCTCTCAGGACAGCGACAAAGAGGATTTTCTAAGTAATAACAGTGCTCTTGCTGTGGAGTAGAGTCTGCCTTCCATC
The DNA here is from genome assembly GCF_903995425.1 of Onychomys torridus. NCBI lineage: Eukaryota > Metazoa > Chordata > Mammalia > Rodentia > Cricetidae > Onychomys > Onychomys torridus. Next base: position 7,288,481 of record NC_050452.1, on the reverse strand, counting down.
ACAATTTATCATGTTTGCTTTGATCTGCTAAGGTAAACTGAACGTAGGATTTTAGCTCCGAACGGAACAAAACTTTGATTTTATAGTATTTGGTTATGGCTCCCTCTAGTGGTCATTGTGCAGAATTAACCAGAATCTAAATATTTCAAAAATGAATTAAAATTTTCAAACTGAGACTAGAGTTTTCAGCTTTGAGGGACTAACCTGAATTCTAGTATGTGGCCAGGTTTAGTTTGTGGTCTGAAATGTAGCTACGTATCTTGAAACTGACTTTCTGAACAGCATTGGTGGTGTTTTTTTTTTTTTTTTTCTTAACTCTGGGGTAAATCAGAACCAGACACATATGGCTGGCAGGCAAGACAGGTTAGATTCTGTCCTGGTGGGCCTTAAATTCTATCTCAGAAGGTGAGTCATCAGTGACAAGTACACAAGAAAGTGGACATGCTGGTTAGCACTTCCCAGGGGAAAGCAGCCTCACCAGCAGGGAGCAAAGAATGGGGCCTGCCTTGGACTGAGGTGCCCAGGGACACCTTCTCCGAAGAGTTACAGTTCAAGGAAGAGAAACAGGACTGCTCCAGTTAGGGGACCGACAAGAGAGAAGGCTGTACTGCAAGGCAGAGTGTCTGTTCTGTGAGCCCACAGGCAGCGCCTGCCACGACTAGAAAATAGTGAGCAGGTGGTCTGAGCCACGGACTGAGGCCACAGAGGCCACTGAGAGATGGCTCAGAGGTTAAGAGCACTGACTGCTCTTCCAGAGGTCCTGGGTTCAATTCCCAACACCCATATGATGGCTCACAACCATCTGTAATGGGGTCTGGCGCTCTCTTCTGTATACATGATAAATGAATTAAAAAAAAAAAAAAGCAGGTAGGTGGGAATAGGGGCGCAGTTCCTCTCAAAAACTGCTTCCAGCTGATTTTTTGGACGTTGGTTGGCTCTTGGGGGAATGGAGAAGGGGAGTCTTCTGAGGTAGACAGGCATTATGGGATGCTGTCTGTCATCCGTTTGTTCTGGAGACATGTATCCCTCTTGGCTGTGGCTGGGAACCTTCTGTCTGACAAGACGCTGGTGACATAGACAAAAGCTCAGAGAGAAAACAATCATTATTTTATGTTGGTAGATCTGGCCTGTCCAGATGGATTTTGAAACATGTTAAGCTTTATCAGAGACAGATTATTTTAAAGCACCTCATAGTAATAGATGTTTACATTAAAGTCTTTTTGTAGCACCCAGACACTTTTGGGTCTGGGGGTGTAAGTACCTTTTAGTTGTTACAGTTTCTTACTTGATGATCTTTGGACTCTGGTCCTGTGTCATTGGCTGAACAGCGACTTAGAACAGGGAACTGGGAAGAGAAAAGCTTGTGGTGCATGAGAACTTATTTTTTGAATTAGGGACAAGGCAAAGATCATGGCATGTCTGTATGCACATGAGAAACACAGGCAGTAACTTTGAAGTGAGACAATGAGCTCTTATCTTAGTTGGAAATCTTTTTCATTAAGTAACTCTGAAAGTACAATTAAATCTGGTGAGGTAAATAAGGCTGTGCTCTGTACCCAACAATAGAAAGGAGGAGTGACATCCTAAAACTCCCAGGACTGAGTCAGTGGCTCTGGTGTCCAGAAGGAAAGAAATGGATCGCTTCCCTGCTGAGTTCTGGGCTCCCTGCTGTGTCTGTAGCCAAGCCTAGGTTTGCTGGAGGTCTTAGCTTGATGTACCCATGCGTCTTGGCGCCTGGGGCAGTCAGCTGACTGGTTGTCTTTCTAGGAAGCACCTTTAACAAGGTTGTTGATGGGCAGGGCATTCGCTAGCCCATGGCCTTTTTCACTTAAAACAGGGACCCAACAGCTTTCGGGAGTCAGTGAGTACCAGCAATTGGCAACTTTGTTTTTGGGCTTTTATCTCTTCCCTGGCATACCTTAAACACCACAGATGACTCTTTTGCCTGTGGGGTCAGGAACCTTGCTCTCCATATACTTAAGTTTTAGTTGGGGAGGTCTGGGGAACAAGAGACAGATTTTATTCTGTGTCTTAATTTTTTTTCTGATGATTGGTGGCTTAAGGACAGATTTTGGAAGATCTACCAGTAGGCAGACTGTAAACCGACCCTTTTGGAAGACTTGTCTGAGGGTATAAGGTGATTTTTTGGCTTAGGAGCCATCTTGACTACTGTAAACTTATTTGTTTGGATCTTAGCCGCTTCCATCTGTGCTTCTTCTTCTTCTTCTTCTTCTTCTTCTTCTTCTTCTTCTTCTTCTTCTTTTTATTTTTTTTATTTTTCAAGGCAGGGTTTCTCTATGTAGCTTTGCGCCTTTCCTGGAACTCACTTTGGAGAGACCAGGCTGGCCTCGAACTCACAGAGATCCACCTGCCTCTGCCTCCTGAGTGCACCACCAACGCCTGGCTCCTGTCTGTGTTTCTTAAGGCAGTTGAAAATGAGTGGGTGGAGTTAAGGTGAGTTAGGGTGAGAGTCTTAGAAGCCACCCAAGCCGCCCATTTGAGCCCGCCCACTGCCAGCAGAAGTCAGACAGAAAAGGTTGCATGTGGCAGACGCAGAAGTAGGGAAGAGGAAGGGCTTAGAGCTTTAGCAGAAAGCTTGGGGATAAAGTAACTCTTTTATTTGCCCATTTGCTGGCAGAAGTTCCCACGACACTGTTATGTGGCCAGATTCATCAGTACCCGCCTCTATCCTCCAATGTAGGTGGTAAATGTATCCGCCCCTTTGTCCTATGGCTGTAGCCGAGAGAAAAATAAAAAATTAAAATAACAAACTGGGATCAGACTCTAATCTTGGGCGTCCCGAGAGTGGAGAGAGATCTAAGTCACCATTCCTCTTTGTCAAGGGAACGTGAGGGCTGTGGTTGACCCGAGACAACATTTTTGTCCTTGTCAGGAGCAAAAATGTGCCTGCCACTGCCAGCACAGCCCAAGGACAAGCCCTGGGGTGTCCGTCGCAAAGAATTCAGCTCAGACTACAGCCAGGAGAACGGCAAGCTCACTGTGGTGAAGAATCATGGTGGTAGCAGGGTAGCTGTGTAGGGGTCCAGCGGAGGCGAGGGACGCACACGCTCACGGGAGAGGAGGCAGCAAGCGACAGTGGTCACAGCAGGCCCTCAGTGCTCGGTGTTGTATCCGAGTCACTGCCCCAAATGTTGGTTAAGGTGGTGCTCGTGGCTGCCATGCCGATGGAGGAGCGTGCTGGAGTAAAGTCACAAGCCATAGTTACCTTTCTAGAGCTTTTTTGGGAGAGAGGGGAGAGAGGGGAGAGAGGGAGAGAGAGAGAGAGAGAGAGAGAGAGAGAGAGAGAGAGAGAGAGAGAGAGAGAGAGAAACAGAGAGACCACATGGAGGGAAGAGAGCAGAAAGAGAAAAGGGAGACACACAGAGGGCCTGCCTGCTTTTAGGCTGGCCTGCGGTCCCAGGCTCATGATGTAATTAAGGACAGAACCCTTACAGTGCATCCAGCCAGTAGCCAGCCCTCTTCTGTGCTGTGTGGAGGCCTCTGTTCTGGGGACGTGGCTCTCCTGTTTGCTGGAGACTGGTACAAAGGGCATCTGTGGGATTGGAGAGATGGCCCAGCAGTTGCTGCACACACTGAGTGATCTTGCAGAGGCCCCCAGTTTAACGTCCAACACCCACATCATAGCTGCCTGTAACTCCATTTCCAGGGGATCCGATGCCCTCTTCTGGCCATACACACAGACACAGACACACACAATTTTTTTTTTTTAATCTCAGAAGGAAAGGACCCTTGTAAGTCCAGTTTTTGGTGAGAAGAGTGGAAAGAGAAAGGGGGAATGTGGGACCGAATGTGAATGTGGCGGTGGGTATGGAGAGCAGAGGAAATATTCCTTAGGGTTACCTAAGTCTGCCCTCTCTCCACCTTCTCCTGAGGGAGATAAGTAATTCTGCATGGCTGATCTTTGCATTTCCCCAAGAGTCTGTAACTACAGTTTAGAGACCAGTGCCTCACACCTGTGCTCTCAGGATTCAGTTAGTTGACACAGGAGAATCACTTTAAATTCAAGATCAGCTTGGTCTAGAGTGAGATTCTATCTTAAGCAAACAAACACAAATGGAAAAATACAGCTTGTACTGGGTTCATCTATACAACACATTTATAATTGAAGGTTGCCACATGGTTTTAACACACTTTTACATATAAATCATCAAGATGTACCAGGTGATGGCATTTAAATGTTTGTTTATAGGCTCTGGATGTAATGGCACATACCTTTAATCCCCACACTTGAAAAGTACAGGCAGGTGGTCTCTGTATGTTCAAGGTTATCCTGGTCTGCATAACAAGTTTCAGGACAGCCAGGGCTACATATGGGGACTCTGTCTAAAAACTAATAGATAATGTTTGTTTATAGAATTATGTTCTTTGCTGCAGGCTGCAGGAAAATGTAATGGAACCCAGCTACTATGACAAAAGCTACTCCTTGGAAAGGTCAAGGACTTTTCCAAAGGTCAAGCATGGCTTAAGAAGTCTTGATGATATTTTAGCTTTTGTATATATATTAGCCAGTTCTTACAATGATTTTCTTGTATGCTATGTGTGCTTCCAAGAACTCCTAACAGTGTACTTATCTAAAATACCTATCAAACATCCAAGGTCAAACAATCTCCTTTACTAAGGTAACAGCCTTATGGAAATAATGCCTGCCTCCTAGGTCAGGCAGATAGCTTTATTTCTTGTGCAATTTAAGCTGAGACCCTCCTTTCTTATACAGCCTTATTAACATTATAGACTCTTAACATTTATCTAACTACCTCTAGGAATGTAGTTTGAGCACATAAATTCCCCTTTTCTGATTATTAAACAATTTTAGCTCTTAGTTGACCTCCTCCTTACCACTCCACTTTTGGGTTGTAAAAGAAAGCCTGGCGGTTGGGGATTTAGCTCAGTGGTAGAGCACTTGCCTAGCAAGTGCAAGGCCTGGGGTTCGATCCTTAGCTCTGAAAGGAAAAAAAAAAAGAAAAGAAAAGAAAAAAGTGTGACCGTCACTGCCTTAGGAAGACTCTTATCTGCCTTGATGACCCTGTAAGAACTCGAGCCTGCTGACCTTGCTTTGGCTAGAGCACTGGGTATATAACTGTAAACTTTAGAGAGAGAGAGAAGATTTTTTTTGAAGATTTTGACTGGAGAGGATTTTGACTGGAGAACTAGATGGAGAACCAGAAGAATGAGATGGAAGATGAGGAAGAGCCAGATGGGGAAGAACAAGATGAGAAAGACCAAGATGGGCAGAACTAAGAGGAGAGAATTAAGATAGAACTTAGAGGGGACAGCAGAGAAAGGTAGAGAGAGATCTGGAAAGAAAGGAGCTAGGTAGGCATGAGAACAGAATTGAAGCTGTGTAGACAGGATTTTATTGCAGAGGAATAAAGTAGACGGACAAAGAGCTTGGTGAACTTAGAGTCTTTTCCCAAAAATAATTCTCGCTACTCGTAGCTTCTCTTCTGGCCCCTGGGAAGAATGTTATTAAGGTTGGTCCTTAATAATATTTGAGATTTCTTATTTTCCATAAGTAAGAATATATTTAATGTGAAATAATAAATATTATGGTAGGGACCCCTGGCAGCAAGAGCTGGAGGTAGCTGGTCACACTGTGTCCACATTCAGGAGCCAAGGATAGAGGAATGTGCTTTGTCTGTGCTCAGTTTGGGACTCCAGCCCACAGAGCAGATTGGGCTCCCCACGGTTGGGGTGGGGCTTTCCACCTCAGTTAATCTGCTCACATGATCCCTCACAGGTGCCTGAAGGCTTGTCTCATAGGTGACTACAGATCCGGTCAGGTTGACCGTCAGTACTAATGACCCATAACATAGAAGTCACAATTAAACCCATTTTTTCAGATTAGAAACAATGTCTGACTTATGTCAAAATCCTTTACCACAGACTTGTGCCAGTTTGTCATGTCATGAGATACACCTCGTCTCAGTTCCACACATAGTGGCAAAGATGATTATTAATACAGAGTGTGAAACAGAATCTTTTTTTTTCTCTATTTCCCCTGTATTAGACATCTCTTCACATATGAGCTCACCATTCTTGGTTCTTTTCTCAAATGTCTTAAAATTAGATTGTCTCTTGGTGGCTTAAACTTTCTTCCTGTATTCTGAATGCATGTGGAACATGGCTTCTCTCAGAGTGTGACTTTAATTTTTTTTTTTTCAAGACAGGGTTTCTCTGTGTAGCTTTGTGCCTTTCCTGGAACTCACAGAGATCTGCCTGGCTCTGCCTCCCAAGTGCTGGGATTAAAGGCGTGCACCTCAGGGAAACTGAGGAAGGATTCTGGGAATTCTCTCCTACCCCAAAGCCTGTCAAGACACCAGGACATAACAGCATATGTATGTACCCAACCTTCCCCACCCCCAAAAAGGAAGGAGCTTTTTAGGGTTAGGAAGTACTGAGACTTTATTTCTGGAATTCATACACACACTTCAGAATAAGCTAGAACTAAGCAACTAGAATACGAGCTACCAAGTCAGACATTCTTATTTTGATATGCACATTGTCCCACCTGTGTCAACTGGACAACCACCCCCTGCACATTCAGAAATGAACCCCCTTACAGGCACACCTGAAACTATGTTTTATGAGCTATCTGTGCATACTTAGACAGTTAAGTAAACATATAAAATTGAACTTCAAACCCATGGTGTTTTTAATTTATTTGGGGGATGGATACAGCATCTCACCCTGTAGCCTAGGTGGACTGGAACTAACTGTAGTCTTGAACTTACGGCAATACTCCTGCCTCAGGCTCCAAAATGCTGAGATTGTAGGTTTCAACTGCCATGCTTGACTTAGGTGTTATGATTTGAATATGAAATGTTGCCCACAGGACCGTGTATTCAAACAGTTGCTTGCCAGCAGGTGGTGCTGTTCTGGGGTGGTGTGCAACCCTTGGACAGGTCTCAGCTGGTGGAGGAGGGGTGGTAAGGGCAGGGCTTGAGTGTTTCAAGTTGCTTTGTTTCTGGCTGGGACTCCTCTTCCTGCTAGGCCACTGAGATATAATCAAGTGGCTTTGCATGCTCCCAGCACCCCAGACAGAGCTGTCTCCTGCATTCTTGCTTCCCGCCTCCTCATGGACAATATCCCCAGAACTATGAGCCCAAGGCCTGGCCCCAGTGACTCAACTCTACCAGCCAAGCCTACCACCACAAAGGCTCCCTCCCAAAAGAGCTCCACTAGCTGGGAAGTAAGTTTTTTTTCAAGCATGGAGGCCTGAGGGTGGCTTTATAAATATAAATCTTTGTACATACAAAGGAGACTCTGTACATACAACCATAGTAACTTTAGCACATATTTAATATTTTCAATTTTTTAAAGATAGGTTATCTATATAAGCCATGCTGGTCTTGCTGGGGCTAGAATATGACCCTTCATTCAAATACTTCTGCATCAGCTTTCTGTTTTTGGTGATTTCCTTCACTGCTTTAATTTCCTTTTCACCAGCTGGAAGCTCAGCTGGGTCTTAACCTGAGGCCACCACTTCTTTTATTCTGTTTAGCATCAGGGTTGTCTTTAAACTGTGTATCTCTTCTCCCTATACTAATTCCCTTCAAGATTCCACCCTCCTGAATGCTTAAGGGAAGTTCCTTGTCTGTGTATCCTGTATCCTCCATATTGGGCTTTAACAGTTTAGATGCAAGATTGTAAAAACATCGGAATCGAACTTCTGCCCTCTGGGGTTCTCCCATTGTACTGTAAGCCTGTATTTAAGACCTCTTCCCTCCTTCAATAAACAGCATTCTGCATTAAAAAAAAAAAAAAAAAAGGAAAGAAAGAAAGAAAGAAATTGAAGACAGTGATGTTCTAAAACAGGAAGTGGTGATGGTATCATGTGCCTATGAGGATTCTGGACTAAAGTCTATCAAATTGTGCAAACAGGAAAATTGTATACTATGTGAATTATCTGTTAATAAAGATCTTATAAAAAAAAAAACGGTTTATCTCCTGTGAGCACTGGACCCAGCTCCACTATACTTCTTGGTGCTGCTTGTCTCCTCACACTGTACATTTTGTATTTTTCCTTGCTCAGCTTGCCCCTTTTCATTATAGAGCTACATAAGAGTGATTACTAATAACCATGTGACACAATCAATACTAGGGTCTCTTGAAATCTCCTCTGCCAAAAACATTAATCCAAAACTTTTCAGTTTAGCCTCAGGAAGATATTTAGGTCATTGCAAAAAGCAGCCAAATTATTTGCCAAAATATCACAAGAATGGTCTCTAGGCCACTTACTAATATTCTGCTCTTTAAAACTTCTTGAGCAGAGCTGTCCTGATCTATATGCGCTCAGCACTGTTGTTTTTCATGCTCTTTCTACTATGGTCCATTAAACCCCATTTAAATTGTTCAACTGCTTTCCTAATCCAAAGTCCAAAGTCCACATTCCACCAACAAGCACGTGTTCAGGCCTGTCACACAACACCCCACTCCTGGTACCAATTCTGTCTTGCTCACTGTCCTATTGCTGTGAGGAGACACCATGACACAGCGACTCTTGAGAAAGAGAGCATGCAATTGGAGCTTACTTATAGTTTCAGAGGTTCAGTTCATTATCATTATGTCAGGGAGCATGGTTATATGTGAGCAGACATGATGCTGAGAATACTACATCTGGGTCTGCAGGTAGCAGGAAGAGAGTGACATCGGGCCTATCTTGGGCTTTTGAACTCTCAAAGCCCATGCTCAGTGACACACTTCCTTCAACAAGGCCACACCTACTTAATAAGACCACACCTCCTGATCCTTCTCAAGTAGTGCCACTCCCTTATGACTAAGCGTTCAAATATGAGCCTATAGGGGCCATTCTTATTCAAATGGCCACAAGCTGTTTTAGTCAACCTCTTATTTGTGATGGATATTGCATAGGATTCTGTGTGTGTCAGGGCATCTTATTCTTATGCCATTATGAAAGTTGACTAAGTAGTTTTATGAGGGTATTGTCTTCATGTGTGAGGCTAGAATAGGATGTCTATAGGGATCTGGGAAGGGGACATAGGTAAAAAACAGGAGGGAAGACTTGGCCACCCATCTGTGTGGGCTAGACTAGAATCTGTATCAGTTCTTTCTGCTTCCAACTTATGAGGTGTTCTACAGAAGAAGCTGGTGCCCTTACAGAGTTAGATGTTGACACATTATACAGATGCTATATATGTGCACTATTGTTATTGTTTTTATACAAATACTATCATACTATACAGGTACTTGTCTTAGTTAGAGGTTCTATTGTTGTGAAGAGACACCATGACCATGGCAACTCTATAAAGGAAAATATTTAATTGGGGCTGGCTTACAGTTTTAGAGGTTCAGTCCATTATGATCATGTAGGCAGACATGGTGCTGGAGAAGTAGCTGGAAATGCAGGCAACAGGAAATGGATTGAGCCCGTGGGCATTATCTCAAGCATATAATGAGACCTCAAAGCCCGCCTCCATTAGTGATACACTTCCTCCAACAAGACCACACTTACTTCAACAAGGCCATACCCCCAATAGTGCCTATGAGATTATGGGGGCCAATTACAGTCAAATTACCATAGTACTGTCTTACCATTATGCACATATTTGTTATTCTTTTTCATAACAGCACAATATTTCATTGTGTTTGAGTTGTTACAACCTTTGCTATTTCATACAATGCTACCATGAGGACTGTTGCCCATTTGCTTTTCCTATGTGCAAGCATATCTGTATGCCAAGTTTCTAGAACTTCTTCAACTAGTTTCTGAGTTAAAATTCTGGTGTATTGTCTAGTTGTTCTTTGTAGTGGTTGTATCAATTTCCTATCCTATTAAAAAATACAACATACTTGTTTCCTCATATTCTTATAATTTAGTGACTTATCAAACTTGTTTATCTTTGTAAACTTTATAGGTAAAACAATGTATTTTAGCATGGCAGTATGATTGTAGTTTGTATTTTTAGTATTATGCATGAGTTTAATCCTTTGGAAATAATTCTGGAAAGAGAAAAGTGTGGGAGGCCAACTCCCACCTTTTATAGGGTTCCTGTGAGGAGGAGAGAGGCATAAGGAATTTGTAGATAGACATATAGTAGAGATGAGACAGTCAGAAACACAGGATAGCTTGGGAGGGCCTGGATCAAAAATCCATCACCCCCTTCTGTCTCTTCAAAAGGGCTTTTTATAGGAATACCAAAGGGTGGGGCAAAAGACCTCCCCCTTGCTAGATCAAAGTATACCACACAGCCCAAGTGCAGACCCTTCCAAACACCTGGTAACCACACATGCATGTGGTTAAGCCATTCCCTTATGCAGCCATGCTGGGTAAAGCAAGCTCAGATTTCACTCGGAAACCTCTGTGGGCTCCCACAGAAAAGAAAGAAACATTTTGGAACTTTCAGTTTGGGTTGAATTCAACATCTGTTCAGCCTCTAACACACATTTGATGTTGTAGTGAGAGGTCATTAGTAACAAAGGATAATAAGATGATAGATAAAATTCTAGTAAAAAAAACAAACAAAACAGTGATGTTCAGACTAGAAGTTGCTGAATTTGCTCCCCCAGAACCAAATATACATAAGATGAAATGAAAATTATGTCTTACAAATAAATACCCGACTCAGTGGGATTATATATCTTTAGAACAATTTGTGGTTGTATTAGTCAGAAAAATAAATATAGATCGTGAAATAAATTTATCTTCCAGCTTGTTCCTGAATAGCCATTAATAACATAATCTCAAATATGTATAATCTTAGGTGTTTTGTTAAGATTCAAGTTATATAAAAAGCCTGCGAGTCAATATCATGAACCTGCTGTTTTTGGAGACGTAAGGATTCTACAAGGTCTAGATCTTTCATTCTTATAAAAGGGTAACTCTTTGAATGGAAAAAAAGATTTGGCTTAAATGAGATATTATTAGGTATGACTGGTGCAATGTTGATTGATCATTTCACAATAGATATAGCTGCACATGGATTTGAGGTAGCATACTGTTTTCTAGTTGAAGATAATTTTAATCAATAGAAAATTTTCAGCATCTCAACTTTCATTTTCAGGAATGTTATCTTTTCCTGGGGAAACTCTGGGCTAGTCAATGAGAACATGGCCAGAACTTTCATGGAGACGCTCTTTGCAGAAGTCTGGAAGCAGGCTACATGGCTGGTATTTGTAGAGGTGTTATGTTTGTGAAAAGCATTCAGGGGCACTACCAAAAGGTATAAGTGAAACTGATTTCAGATCATTTGGCAAGTGCAGGGATGTTTTATATAGTAAGTTATTAGAGACAAGCACACATGAGTGGAAGGCACACATTAGTACTTAGCTATCATACATATGCACCTGATTTTCCTGAGTCATCTGAGAGGAGGAACTCAAGAGAAAATGTCAACTATAAAATCTGGCTGTAGGCAAACCTGTCAGGCATTTTCTTAATTAGTGATTTATGTGAGAGGGCCCAGTCCATTGTGGGTGGTGCCATTCCTGGTCATAGGTACTATAAGAAAGCAAGCTGAGCAAGTCGTGAGGAGCAAACCAGTAAGCAGCACCCCTCCATGGCCTCTGCAGCAGCTCTTGCCTCCAGGTTCCTGCCCTGTTTGAATTCCTGCCCTGACTTCCTTCAATGATGAAGAGTGATGTGGAAGTGTAAGCCAAATAAACCCTCTCCTCCCAGCTTGCTTTTGGTCATGGTGTTTTATCATAGCAATAGTAACCTAAGATCGAAGGGAAAAGGATTATGAAGGGCTTGTGATTAACCCTACTGTCAAACTAACAAATTGGTCTGCTACATTTTCCTGAGTGTCTGGAGCCAGCTGGGCACCAGACAGGAATTTGTCACTCACAATGCAATAGGCAGCATGAATTCCATGTTCTTACTATTTTTTTTTCCTTTTCTTCTTCCAGATTCTAAAGGACAGTATAGGGGCAGGCCCCTGTGAATGTTGTATACACAATGGGTTTGTGGCAATTAGGAGGAGCTATGGGCTTAGGAAACCACTGGGATCTACAAGGTGTTGCTTGTCCAAACTTTGCCCTGTAGAAAATATTATTATCACAATGGCAAACAAACGTCCTGGAGGAGACTATATATTCTACTGCTGTTCACTGAACAGGTAAGTTGGAATCTGTACACTTGTCACAACACACACAGAAATACAGGGACATATGGGCAATTGTCTCTGATAAACACTAGGGGCAGTTTTTTACACACTGTTAGTTTTTTTTTTTTTTGAGCTGAGAATCGAACCCAGGGCCTTGCGCTTGCCAATGAGCTAAATCCCCAACCCCAACACTGTTAGTTTTGAATTCCTGTTTCTTCCACATTTTCTGTACCTAAGACACAGTTCTGTGTCCTACTGATCATATTTGTTAGTTGGTGATTCTCTTGTACATAAAGGATCGTATGGAAAGGAAATAGGTACTGGGTTATGAATATAGGATATGAAACACTAGAATAACTTTGCATACATCTTAGGTCAGGTTACCAGAATAAAACAAGGAGAGCCCAGTATTCATGGCTTGGCCTCTTAAGGAAGGCTCAAATACCCTGGGCACTCTTGGATTTTTAGGTAACATCCAAGCATTCGAGACAAGGACCCTGTACCCAAGATGGTAATGAGGGTAGGCGTTCTAATGAACTTGGCAATCATGGGCTTGGATGCAAGTGCTGTCTTAGAGTACTCAGTCATGAGCTTAAGAACCTCTTTGCTGCAGAGGCAGGTAGGTTAAAGGCCTTGTCCAATAAAGAGATCTTCAGGGACAGAATCATGGTGTCCATAAGAAAATGCATCACATACAGCACCTCCCAACCCCCCAAAACGGCTAACCTTTGCCTAAGGATGCAAAACACATTTTCTCAGAGTTCTAAGTAAATCCCTGAGGTAATAGGGCATGCTGAACACAGTGAATATTTAAAGAAAGAATCCCTTAGGAGCTTCTGCCAATAGAATATTCTCTAAGCTAAAGCGGCTCACCTCTCAACTTCTCAATAATGGAAGTGTGGGTCAAGGTGCTGGCTGTGGGCATCACAATGTCAGGAAAGACTGGCCAGCATGCTGGATCCTCTAGGAAAGCATTTTTTACTGTGATTTAAAAAATTCAGCTCCTCCAATCCCTATCCCAGAAATAGAATTTTTAAAAACTACATACTCCATGTCAGCATTACTTCTCCACTAATCTAGATAGAAAAAGTAATGTTTTTACTGAGAAAGGACACCTTTTTCACAGTGCTACTGAGGACTGAAAGAGAGTCTCCTTTATCTTTGTTTTTGCAGCAAATCAGAAAAAAGATTGACATTATGATGTAAAAATGTTGGTTAGAGCCGGAACATAAGCCACCCACACCATCACCTCACTGAACACAGCAGTTACTGTTTCTGCTCTTCCCTACTGAGACAAAGCCTCACTGTGTTGCCCAGGCTAGCCTCAAACTTGCAATTCTCCTGCCTCAGTCTCCTGAGTGATGGGATGACAGGTTTGTACTGATTTTATTCTTTTCATTATATAAAACTGAGCATATTTTGACATAGTTACCAGAGATGGTATAGCAATTATCAACTCAATTTATGAATATTTCATGCTATAGTAGGTTTTTAAATGGTAAGATTTTTCTTAAAAGTCATCACATTACTAATGTGTTTCTAAAAGCTATACCTTAGTTTAGCTTAACTATCACCTTACTTCATCAGAAGAAATATGCTTTCTTCTGGTTGTAGACACTGGCTTTTGGGATCATTCCTAGTTCGGGTACAGAATATCAGGATCTATTACCTTTTTGTCTGGTAGGGCATGTAAACACTCAGTCAGTTAAACTAAAAGCATTCTTGTACTATTAAATATAAACTAGCAGGGTGTCTGTGTAGCTCAGAGGATAGAGCTAGCCAAGCATATACAAGGTTCTGGGAGCTAAAAATGGCCCCATTTCCTGTTGTTTATGTTTGTGCTCAGATCTGTCATAAACCAATGTTTGCCCAGAATTGTATCTAACAGCTCACAAAGTTGTAGAAAGTCAGGGGAGCTGAGCGAGTGGTTGTCTGATATTACTTTGTGATACCTCTCTATAGGCTCAAATTAAGCAATGCTTCCAACTCCCTTACATTACATAACACTGGAGAAAATCTCCATTTGTTGGTGGCCCATCCTACCTACTCAGGACATTTGGCAATGACTCAAACTTTTGGCTCCGGAGCGCTATGACACCATTGTCAAAGCAGATGCATTACTGAGTGGGAAGACTGTTGTGGCAGAGACTGCCATGTGTTCACCCAAGATCCATTTGCTCATTTCCCCAGGCACACAGATGGCCATGTTTACCAGCTCCTTTGTCGCTGGGTGTGGCCATGTGACTGAGCTCCATGTGACATGTGAGGCCATGTGATATACCATTTTTCAGGCCTGGCACAATAAAGAACAAGGGCCTCTGTGGTCTTTTTCTCTGCTAATTGACTTTGAAAGAAGGTGGAGCCACAGATGGAAGCTTGGGTATCAGATTAGCATGTCTAATTAAAAGCTCTTATTTTGTACTTCAGCAAGAATCACACTCCTCTGTGGTAGGCAAAGGAGACCTTGGGTTGTGTCCATAACCACAGGAAATATTATTCAAATTAATAAAATTTTGAAATAGCTATTTTTGTTTAATTATATACTTAGTATTTTTGTTTCTCTACAAATAGTTATGATGATGGTTTCTCAACCAGATAAACATATTGTCAAATTTAAGTGCAGCTGGAGGCTGCCGTAGTACTAGAAGAAAAAATTATCTATAGGCTCAAAACAGCAGAAACAGGACCTGAGCAGGAGGGATCTGAGATCAGACTGTCTGGGCTGGAACCCCGACTCCTCACTTTTTATCTGCATCCTTGGACAGGCTAACCAAACTAATTTAGCCCCAATTTCCTTGTCAATGAAAAAGGAAATAATAATGTATATCCCATAGGAGTCTTGTACAATTTAAATGTTGTTCTACGTGTCAAATGCTTACATTAATGTCTGGCAAAGTATGTGCTCTGTATGTACTGGATGATAATGGTGGTGGTGATGATGATTATGATGATGGTGGTAGTGATGATGATGATGGTGATGATGATTATGATGATGATGATAATCATGATGATGGTGGTAGTGATGATGATAATGATTACCAAGTAAGAATCATGTGACAAAGAGGAGCTAATAGTCCAAAGGGGACAAGAGTGAGTGAGGTTGGGTAGGGCACGCCTCTGTATAGAGAAGCTCAGGCTTTACTGCCTGGTCAGTTTGGGGGCTCACATCATCTCTCATCACTTGTTCCCCATCTGGGTGGATACAATCTTACTGGAAGACACCTCCAAATGGAGGATCCTCTCATGTTGTAGAATATTCTTTTAAGATGTTTTTGTTTATGTTGCATATGTTTAACTCTGTGAAGCTGTGTTACTTTGCCTGTCTAAAATGCTTGATGGTCTAATAAAGAGCTGAACGGCCAATAGGAAGGCAGGAGAAAGGATAAGTGGGGCTGGCAGGCAGAGAGAATATATAGGAGAAATCTGGGAGGAAAGAAGAGGTAGTCAGAGAAGGAGGAGGACTCCAGGGGCCAGCCACCCAACTACACAGCAAGCCGCAGAGTAAGAGTAAGATCTACAGAAGTAAGAGAACGGGAAAAGCCCAGAGGCAAAAGGTAGATGGGATAAGTTAAGGAAAGCTGGCAAGAAACAAGCCAAGCTAAGGCTGGGCATTGATAAGTAAGAATAAGCCTCCATGTGTGATTTATTTGGCAGCTGGGTGGCAGGCCCCCAAAAGAGTAAAACAAACAACCAGTACTCTTGCACTTCTGGAATGAGCATCCCTCATTCCTGCTCACTTGTGTGGACATCTGCCTCCTGTCAGCATTCTGCTTCCTGAGTACCTGTGGGATGTGGCATGTTCTCCTTCCTCTTCCTCTCAGATTCTTTCTGCTTCCAAGGCTTCAGGGGGTAGATTACAAAACTGCTGTTTGGAGAGTGACAAGGCTCTTTGGCATTACCAGTTTTGTCTCAGGCTAGCCAGCCAAATGATAGGCTTTTTTTTTTCCCTTAAGATTTATTTTCATTTTTAATTATGTGTATGTGTGTGTAACTGTGTGTAGGTATGTGAGTGTGAGTTCACATACTACCTACAGAGGCCATCAGTGGGTATTGGATTTCTGAAGCTAGAGTGGTAGATAAGTGCTATCTGTAAATCTGTAAGCCCATGATGTGGATATTTGGTCCCTTGTAAGAGCAATATTCTCTCCTATCCACTGAGGCATCTCTGCCGCAACAAATGATCTACATTCTAAGTGCCTTCTATATTGAGTTAGAATTCTACTTAGAGCAGTGGTTCTCCTGTGAATCGAGATCTCTTTAGGGGTGGCATATTAAACATCTTGCATATCTGATATTTATAATTCATAACTAGCAATATCACAGTTATGGAGTAGCAATGAAGTAATTTTATGGTTGGGGGTCACCACAACATGAGGAGCTGTATTAAAGGGCCTCAGTGTTTGGAAGGTTGAGAACAACTGTAGCTAAAGTTCTGTTCAGCTCCTGTGGCCCCGTGGCCAGCCGCTTAGACCCAAGTAAGTACACAGAGACTTATATTACTTATAAACTGTATGGCCGTGATGGGCTTCTTGCTACCTATTCTTCTATCTTAAATTAACCCATTTCTATTCATCTATAAGTTGCCATGTGGCTTGTGGCTTACCAGTACTCTTACAGCTTACTTCCTCTGTGTCTGGCTGGTGACTCCTGACCTAGCCTTCTTGTTCCTAGAATTCTCTTCTCTGTTTGTCCTGCCTATACTACTGGCCAATCAGCATTTCATTTATCAATCAATCAGAGCAACACATTCACAGCATCCCCAGCAAACCACTGCTTTAGAGGCTCACTGAGTTTTAAGCCAAACAGAGGATGGGGCGATTTCCATTCACCATTTATTAAGTAGAAAATGAGCTTAAGGCTTTGTTTTGCTTTGAGATCGAGTCTCACTTTGTAGTTCAGGCTGTTTTTGAAGTTTCTGCATGGCCTAGGCTATCCTTAAACTTATCAAGTACTGAGATGTGAGATGTACAGGTGTGTGCTAGCATACCTCCCTGATTCTTTGTTTGTTTGTTTGTTTTTTGTTTTTTGTAGTAAAGTCCATATATCATGAGCTCACCACCTTTACTGGTATAAATGCACTATTGACTGGCATTGCTTATATCACCATGTTGTAACTGCTGCCACTACCATCTCTAGAGCGTGTCCTCATTCCCAACAGAACTCAGTGCTCGTTAACCACAGTTCCTCAGTCTTCCACCAATTGTTCTGTTCTGTCTCTACACATTTGTCTCATCTAGTGCTTCATGTAGGCAGAGTCACACAGGACTTGTACTAGGGTGTCCATTTTATGTCACTCAGTGTGGTACAGTCCAATCTTACTCCTTTTGTGGCATATATCAGAATTTTAGCTGTTTCTGGATGGATGCCATGCCTACCACGATTTGTTTATCCGCTCTTCTACATCTGGGTTGTTTCCTGTTTTTGTCCACTGTGAGCCACGCTGCCCTGAATATTATTAAGTAAGTCTCCACTTTCAATTCTTTGGAAATATTCCTAGGAGTGGATATGGAGACTTAAAATATATGTGAGGCTGGAGATATGGCTTAACGGTTAAGAGCACCGGCTGGGGTTGACCTCCCAGATGGCACTCACAACCATTGGCAATTCCGGTTCCAGGGGCTCTGATGCCCTTTTCTGGCCTTCAGGACACCAGGCACACACATGATGCACATATATACGTGTAGGCAAAATACCCACACATATTTTAAAAAGAGAAAATGCATGTATGTCTAATTGGTTAACTGTACAAATGGTGTTTTCCTACTGCAGGGGATGAGATGCTACTTAGAAATGGAGTTTTAATTTTTTTAAAACAGTCTCTGAAGTAGAGAAAATCAAGAAAATGTGGAGAATAAATATATTTCATGAATCTACCTAAAGCATCTGCCACAATATATAGGAAATCCTCACAGTGAGGCTGGCCCCCCGGACTGTGTGCTCCGCAGTTGGAGAAGGGTCCTGATGAGAACTGATGCGCCTGGCACTCTGTACATTCCAATACTGCCCCTTTCCCTGGATCTAACTTTGGATGGTTTTATAATTTATGAGAACTGCTTCATCTACTTTCAGTGGGACTTTAAATATATCTGCTTTTGATAGGTAATTGCCCATGGTTTGGTTTATATAAAATAGGTTTTCCAACAGAAGGGGGGCACTCAACTGTAGATAAAGGTAATTAAATGGTCATTAAATTTGGGTGGCTTAGCAATAACAATGCACGTAACGAAAGGACAAGATGGCACCTTGAAAGGAAATCATTCTTGTAAGAAATCTTCAAACACAGCTAGTTCTGTTTAAAGATTATTGTAGCAAGTATCTTAAAAGTTCTTATTAATAAAAAACAAACCTGGAGCCAGGTATTGGGGTTAAAGCTGGAAGACCAGAGAAGCAGAACAAACCACAGCTACCTCACCTTGCCAAGTCCTCAGCTGATCCTGTTTTCTTAGACTGGAAGCCTCTGTGTCCTCATCTGAATGGATCTCAGCTGAACCGCTGCTAGAAGCCTAAAAGCTTAACCAGCCTAGTTCCTGGTCCTCACATCTTATATACCTTTCTGCTTTCTGCTATCATTTCCTGGGATTAAAGGTGTGAGTCACCATGCTTGGCTGTTTCCAGTGTGGCTTTGAACTCACAGAGATCCAGGTGGATCTCTGCCTCTGGAATGCTAGGATTAAAGGCGTGTGCTACCAGTGCCTAACCTCTATGTTTAATATTGTGGCTGTTCTGTTCTCTGACCCCAGATAAGTTTATTAGATTGCACAATATTTTGGGGAACATAATACCACCACAGATTATTGTTTGATTACTCTGATACTTGCTAATTTCTTTACCAAAGGACATTTATTTATCACCCTGATTTTAGGAACTGGGTCTAGCCATTGGACTTGTGGACCTAAGCACTCAGAATGAAGATTCATCTTTAATACACATTTTAAATTCCCCATTATTAAAGAGGGGAACACTAAAGTAAGCATTATCAATGGCGGGTTTAAGAACAGTGTAAAAGATGTGAGGATCAAAATGTGAGGTGGGTGGTTTGTATGCATCCAGCACGTACGGCTAAGGAAGGTGTGATGGCTCTACTAGGGTATCATTTCAGATGCTGTGTCACAGGAGGAAATAACTGTGGCCTAGACAGTTCATACAAAGAGGGTTCCAGGGACCAAGAAGAAGAAGATGGATCATGAGCCAAAGGAAGCGTGTTTCCCTCTCCTTACCTAAGTGAGGTAGGGCTGAGGAGCCTATGAACGTCATGGATAGAGAGGGAGGGGTATACACCAAAGGTGGCAGACAGGTAGCCGGATTGCTGGTGGCTCAGCAGGATGCGATGTAGACGACAATACAGGCAGGATGCGACGTAGACGACAATACAGGCAGGATGCGACGTAGACGACAATACAGGCAGGATGCGAAGTAGACAATACAGGCAGGATGTGAAGTAGACAATACAGGCAGGATGCGAAGTAGACAATACAGGCAGGATGCGAAGTAGACAATACAGGCAGGATGTGAAGTAGACAATACAGGCAGGAACTGCTGCAAAATGGCAGGACTGAGGGAGCTCTAGCATGTAGGTTCCCCAGGAATGCCAGCCCCTGCCTCAGTGTGCTCCAGCCTTCTCCATCCATGCTGGACTTCCCTTCAGCTTCCCCCGTCTCCCGCTTCCCTATTCACACTCTTGCTCGCTTGGGATTGCCCCAGTTCGTCCCTAAAATCAAAGCCATGTGATAGTCAGTGTACTTGCTCCTCTCTCTTCTCCTCTTCCCCCGACAGAACCTCAGTTCTGATTAGAATTAACATGCCTGCTCTTGTCTGCACCCGAGTATCTGGGCATGCTTCTCAGTAGTGCACAGCCTTGCCCACATGTCCTGTGCATTCCTTCCGTCAGGGAACTCTTCTCTCTTAGAGCAGTTGTTTTATACCTTCCCCTCTATCGTCAGATGATCAATATCCTTTCTTACCTTCTGACTCTTAGCTGTTGGCTGGTTCATTTTTTTTTTCCACTGAGTGAATAACAACAATGAGCAAAGAACGACCTCAGTCTTCAGATAAACCTGCATTGATGCTCCCTACTCATTGCCTTCTTGATGGAATATGACTTTGCATTTTAATTAAATTTGTTTTTGACAATGCCATCCGTGTATGCAATGCATTCTGGTCACTCTCAAGGCCTGCCCTCTCCTCTCTTTCCCAGTCTGTCAGCTCCTCTCCCCTGCCTTTCCTACAGGTTCCCTTTTGACATTCATGTTTTTGTTTTGTTTCGGGATCCACCAAGTTTCACCAGAGCTGTTTGTATGACCACTTTGGAACTGTCCACCAGAGCCTGGTGGGGTCACTCCTGGGTACCCCAGTGAAGACAATGAGTGCTCCCCTAAAATCCACCGGTAGTCAGTAGTTCAGCCATGATGAGGGCCTGTGAGTCCTTCCCTGGTCCGTGGTTAGACAATGACTGGCCTGTTCTGTGCAGGCCCAGCTGAGGCAGCCTCAGCTGCCGTAGATTGTCATGGCAATGGTAGCCCTTCTCCCTATTATCCGGCTCTCCCACTCCTCTGTCTCCTGCCATGTTCCCTGAGATCAAAATAGGGTAGTTGTAGGCTGAGACTCCTCACAGTGGAAATAATCTTTTCCTTTCACATTTGAGTCTCCAATTTCTCTTCTCTGGGCTTCTAGACTGGCTGGTGGCTGAGCAGTCACCCAGCTTCGTGGGGTGAAGGATGAGTTTTGAACCCCTTTTCCTCTTAGGAAAATTTTCACCACCCCGGCTTGAAGCTCCTTCTGGGAACCCTGCCTCTATGGTATGAGGCACCTTCAATGCCCAAGTCTTCTGGCTTCTCTGACATGCATCCGACCACTTCCTATTCCTCCAGGTTACAGGTCCTCTGCAGTCTCTCCAAGCAGATAACTCAGTTATCCCTCGTACCTACTTTCTAGATTCCTCTTTTTACATCCTCTTGCACTCTCCTTGCCTCTTCTGCTAGTTCCACTTCATACTTTAAAGCTTTTAGTGACATTCTAGTGGGGGTTCAAGAGGGAACAGACATCAGTGCAGTTGATCAGGCCTCCACCCTCGGCCCAAGCTGTCAGACTCCACTCCAGTCAGACTGTTAGCCCTGCTGCTCTCTTCAGAGCTCTTCAGGATCAGACATTTCCTGACCCACCAGCCAGTTCTGCAGCTGTGTTACCCGCATCCTCAGAAGGATCTGAGATGCCTGTCTGTCTGTCTGTCTCTCGCATGTGATGGGCCGCCACCTTCAAGCACACTGTCCTGTTGCCTGTGCTGTCTCAATCTCGTTTCTGGCTTTTCCTTCTCCTCCACAGTGCCTTGGGCTTTGGTGGCATGCAGCACTGTGAGTTTCCATATACCAATATCTTACACACGCATCTTCATCTTTAATCTCTGTACCCTGGACTCCATATTGTGTTAGCCCATTTGTTTGTCTGACATTTCTAAACAGAAGCTCCAAAGACACCTCAAACTGGCCCTCTCCAGAGTGAAACTTTATCTCCCTCCACTCTTCCCCATTCGGTCTGGTAGCAGTGTTCTCTTGCTTTTGCTCAGGAGTCACACAAAGCCACCCTTGGTGTTCTCTTCCGTTCACGTCAATGCAACCACAAATCCTGGCGAGTCCCTTCCTAGGGACATCCTGGCTTGACATCCTGGCTCACTCCTCCCCTTGAGTAGCTCCTCTCTCACCTGGACTCCTGTAGTATCTCCCTGTCATCCATCATTGCCCTCTCATACCCACAGAGCCCTGGGAGCATCAAGTCCACTTTGGGGGAAGCCCCCGTCTTACCTACACCTACAAATCTTGACATAGTCTGCCCTCCACTTTCCTTCCAGCCCTACCTGTACTCTGTTCAGGGGACTCATATTTTCTTGCTTTTCTTTGGACACACCAAGTTCCTCCCTGCTTCTGAATCTATAAATGCTTTTCCTGCCAATCTCTGAACTGTGTGCATGTCTGTTCAAACCCGTCTCCTCATACAGGCCCTCTTAACTTGTCCTGTGTCCTAAGAGGCAGAGTCCCCCAGCGGTGACCACTGTGGTCCTGCCATGAAGGAGGGTGTTGCCACCCTGAGATAGCAGGCAGAGCTCATAGCTGCTAACTAATAGAACACTTCCATCAAGGTGCACGTGCTCCTTGTGTTTGATTTTAACTGTTGAATCATGCTATTGGCCAAGGGGAACAGAAACAAAAATGATGACTATCCACAGAATGTAGAACATTCTAGAAAGAGCATGTATATTCAGAGAAAGGCATGCTGAGCAAGAAAGGGCTCATCAAATCAGCTCATACTACTGTGACAAAATACCCCAGGTAGTAAACTGAATAAGGGGAAAAGGTTATGTTAGTTTATAGTCTCAGATCAATATCACTTGGTGCTGTGGCCTTTGGGATGCAGTGGAGCAGCATCCAGGCAGTGCACAGAAGAGAAGGCTGGGCACCTCATGGCACTGGATGCAAAGAAGAGACAGAGGAAAGCCATGTCATAAACCAGCACTTGTCAACCCATGGTCCAAGGACCTCCAGGAACTTCAAGTCAGAAGAGGTCAAACCTAATGTGGTTAGCCCTTCATGCTCATGGTCTCTCTTGAGCATGTGGGAGCATTTTTTCAGACAGTGCCCCTGGTGATGCCTAGAATTCATATCCTCATAAGGTAAGCATTGACAGGTATACCCATACAGATCCTTTAATGGTTCTTCAGGGTATGAAAGGGTCTTGAGACCACATAGATTGAAGTCTTCTGTAATACAGACTAGGAAGTTTGTCTGCTATAGGATCTATGCCCGAAGGACCAAAGTAGAACTGTTCCATTGGATGTACCTATGGGCACCTGGGTCATTGGTGATCTGTAGGGGTTGTGATGGCCCTTCTAGGGAGGCACAAGTCCCAAGACTGAGAACTACCCCAGGGAACTGGTCTATCCGGCTCTGTGAAAAGGTGGCTTGGAGCTGACACTAAAGGAAGCAGCCGAGGTCGCTCAACAGCAGGGGTGTTCGTCTCCCTTAAAACCCCAGGAAGATTTTCCCTTTCCTGCTCTTCTGAAGACAAGGTTGCTATCAGGATCCTGGGAGGCGAGCGCTGAGGCCATTTGTTAAAGCAGCAGGTAGGATGGAAACTCCAAGGCCTCTTCCCCAGCATCTGTCCCTCCAACCCGTGTCTTAGGCACTGGATTGACAGGAGTTGGTTTGTCCCACAGAATCATGGGAGGCACAGGGCATGGAGCCTAAGAAGCTGGATCACTCCTCCAGGTGAGCTGCTGAGTCTGTATGTGGCATGATGGCATTTGCCTGGCCACTCAGCAAACTGTGCCCCCACCCACTCCTGTGGAGCTGCCTGGGCTTGACAGGCTGTCAACCACATGCACTGGGAACCTGCAAGCGATGTGAATTGGTAGGCAATCCAGGCATTGAAGTAGCACTTCCCAGGAGTTGAGGGCAAAGTTATCTATCTGTCAAATCTTGTCTCTCTGCTGACATCTGAAAAGCCAGGTGACACCCACACACCTGAGGCCTCAGCTGTGGCCCAATTAAAGGTTGCTGCTTCTCTTGAGTTACATTCTGACCTTGGAGCTTGAGAGAGGGCATTAGGTTTTTGCTTCTAATCAAACTGCAGAGGCGTCTCCAGGTCTAAAGCACTTGACAATTAACACGGGTGGCCATGCATGTTTGTACATCACATGCTTTGCTCGGTCACTTTCAGTGGGACCTCAGTTAGTTCCCAGACAGTGACTGATCACCGAGCCCTCACTTATTTCCACAGGCAGAAGAAACCTGTCCGGAAAAAAACCTGAGCATGCCACTGGATAAAGGTTTAAATGGGTTTCCTGCCAAGGAATTGCATTTGATAGTTGTGTGGGTGCAGCCCATGGCAGGAATCCACACAGTGCACAGGAGATCTGTGGGGCCCTGGGGTGTTGCAATGTCACTCTGTCTGGGTATGTGACAGCCAGGATGTGGGATTTGGTGATTATTTTTGGTTTGGTTCGTTTCTAGCTCAGAAGAAAGACTATATATAACATTGAGAGAGGCATAACTTCCAGATTGTCAAGGTTGGTACTAATAGTGAGTGATATACTAATATGTGTCCTATGGAACCACAAGCTTGCAAGAGCAGTGCTGGCAGACCAGATGAAAGGATAAATCTTCTGTTGTGTAATGGGCAAAGAAAGCTGGCAATGTAAACGCAGTCTTAATATTTTTTTCCAGCATTGCATGTGTAATTAGGCATTCAGTGGCTTCCTCAGCTAAGGAAATTTGACTTTAATGGGAGCTATGTAGCTAACTATTGAAGGAGATTTTTGAAAATGCAGGGGTGAGGATGAGAAGGTATTAACTTTGAAGTCATATTATATCCTTGGCCTTCAAATAAGACAAAGGCAAACAAACAACCCCCCAACTATCTGCCAGCATGTGAGCACTGTAGATAGATGCTAGGCTCGTATTCTTGAGCCCTTGGACATTAAACCAGAAGCAGAGTGGTCAGATCATCTTTATCTCCTCATGCGTACATTGTGTCTGATCATTTAAGAGTTTCCCCCACAAAGGGCCTTTTTTTCAGGACATCTGAAAATGGCTCCCTTTGTGAAGTCATCTCAGGATGTCTTGGAAATGAAAACACAACCTTGGTGAATCCAGTGCACTCTTAAGAAGAGAGTTTCGAATGAATGTGGAGTTTAACTGAAGCACACAGGACACAGCCCCCTCCCTGCGTGCTAGCTCTACCTCGCAGACTTCCCCATGACCACAGGCGAGCCAAAAACAGCCATCCTGAGCTGGGACCAGTGCCAGCACTGAGCATGTTTGCAAAGAATCAAGCCAGGAAAGTTAGATGGCAACCAAGGTTAGAAGCCAGAGGCTATGACTGGGTTTCAAGGGAGACTTGTGCCACCCTCTGTCATCCTGGGGACAATCCTCAGAGGGCTCCAGCGTAGTCATACTGACTCATGTCCCTGCTCTCTTCAGCATGTGTGGCCAGAATCCCAATGAGGTTTCAACACATGAGGTTGAACAGTTGGTCTATTGGGGAAAGAAATTCTTTCTGATCAACAGTGATGAAAGAGATTGGTTTGGGGAAGAAATGGACCCACTCTTCTTCCTCTTAACATTTACAGAAAATACTTTCATCTGTCAGAAGGGGGCATCCTTGCTTTTCAAACAGAAGAAGTGACAGAGTTCCTGAGCAGCCATGGCAGATTGGGCATGTTATTATGGCTGCACCCAGGCATGTTGACACTGCCTATCTATGACCATGGGCATCACCTGGGAGCCTGTTACCGGCCTGGGTTCACAGGCCTCAGGCCCACCCATTGTGAACAGATCCAAATTTAACAAGGTCTTAGGCTGGCTATGGACATTTTTAAGTTTGAGAAGCTCAATTTCAAAGCCTCATTTTCAGAATTTCTGAATGTGTGTGTGTGTTTGCAGGGAGGGGCAGGCAACCTGGTATTGCCAAAAACAGATTAATGGATTTCCAGACCCAACCAACTGACCAGCCACTTCTGGCAGAAAAGTTAAATTAATGCGTGCGCTTAACAAATGCCCCAGGGACACCAGGCTTGGGTGAAGAGTCAGGAATACCAGAAGATGCCTTCATCTTGATGCAAGAAATACTGAATAGCTAAAAGCCTCTTCAAAAAGGTTTGCTTTTTGTTGTTGTTGTTTTGTTTTTTGTTTATTTGTTTTGAAATAGGATTTTGCCACATAGCAGAGGCTAACCTCCAACTTGCAAGCCTTCTAGTACTAAGTGTGGACCTCCAAGCCTGGCTCACAGGGGAGCTAGGAAGGGCTGTCCCCAGAACACATCTTCCTTTTAAAAGATGCAATCTCTTTTTCCTGCCACAACTACTCATTTTTTTTTTCATTTAAATTTCTTTATTTAGTATGCCACAATTTGTGTGTGTGTATGGGGGAGGGGTGGGTCAGAGGACAATTTACAGGGACGGGATCTTTATTTCAACCCTGTGGGCTTTAGGATTTGCACTGGAGCAGTCAGGCTTCCTGCCTTTGCTTGCCAGGCATCTGGTCCACCAACCTCTGCTACTCTAAAGGAGGATGCTAACCGCAGGGAGCAGACAGAAAAGCCTGTCAGCAGGGTGTTGGAGAGGCTTCAGTTCTTGGGAGTTTCGGCATGACCAGCAGAGGGCAGCAAAGCTCGCCCTGCTGCCAGGGAGAAGCTTCAGGGACTTGGTACAGATGTTTGTGAACTTCAGATCTGCTAGGATTGCCATGTTGGCCAAGCCAGTGTGTGTGTGTGTGTGTGTGTGTGTGTGTGTGTGTGTGTGTGTGTGTGTGTGTGTGTGTGTGTGTGTGTGTGTGAGAGAGAGAGAGAGAGACAGACAGACAGACAGACAGACAGAGAGGGGGAGAAGGAAGCGGGCAAATGGTCACAGCAGATGCTGGCCAGGTCTGCATAGGAGCCAATGCTGTCTGATAGAAATGGAACACGACCTGTCCTATTGAGTTACTTGAACTTTTCTGGAAGGTATATTTAAAATTAATGTAATAATAATCATGGATAAAAATAATGGATAACAATTAATTTTAATACTCTTTTTTACCCAAAATATCCAAAATGTGACCATTTCAACATGTAAACAATATATACATTATTGACGAGTATCTCCCTAGCCCCTCATCATCCTGCTCTTCAGAATCCAGTGCGCATTTTTACCGGCAGCACATCTCAGTTTGAAGTAACCACATTTCCAGTGCTCAGTTCAGAGTGACTGGTGGGGACCATTTGACCTTGGATCTGAGGGAAAATGAAAAGGTGGGAAGAGGGGGCGGGGATTAGGCCAGAAACAGAGAAGGAAAAACCAACATCATTAGCATACACTGACGTTTTCGTACAGGAGAAAATATGGAGGAACTGTGTTCGAGTTCATCATTTTTGTTTGTTTGTTTTGTTTTGTCTTTGCACCTTTCCTGGAACTCACTCTGTAGCCCAGGCCTGCCTCTGCCTCCTGAGTGCTGGGATAAAGGTGTGCACCACCACTGCCTGGCCCAGTTCGTCACTGAGCAACTGCTGTGTGCACAGAGCTGGGCTGAGACTGGAGTCAAAGATCCTAACACACCCTCTGGCGCTGAGCACCTGCATCCAGAGTGGCTGAGGGACAGCATCCGAGAAGACTCTTTGCCGCTGATACAGGCTGGCTGCTGCAGCTGGGAAGCTCGGAGGTTTCTTGTTTGTGTGTGTCTTCTTTCTTATAATAATCATTCCTAGGTTTACTTGAAAGTCATTTGAAACCCATTTGTTTTATCTGGAAGAAGAAAACCTGGCTGAGGTGGAGTTCCTAAGGCTCACTAGAAGTCATTGCACTGTGGCTCAGGAATCCCTTAGGGCTTTCCCTTGGTGTCCTTGCAAAGGTCAGGACTGCCCGAACTCAAGGCCGCTGCTGCCTCCGGCAATGCTGCTCTGGGTTAACACTATTTTGGGAGTGTGGTTCTTCATTTCAGCGTGAATTTCCTCATCTTTCTGCACAAATTGAGTGAAGTCCTTAGTGCATTTTTCTTTCCCTTAGATGGATGGGAGCTAAAGAGAATGGAAGGCCTCCAGCTGTTAGAGACTCTGTCCTCAACGACAATCAAAATTCTCCATCTTTTCTTGTTCATGGCACTTTCTGATTGAGATAAGACTCCAGCATTTATCTGCACCTGCAATTTTGACAAGAAAGGAAAATTTAAAAGACAAGTGAGCGAATTCTCCGAGGGAAGGCAGCTAGTCCGATGCAGCCAGCCGCCTGAGAATCTCTTTTTGCATTCCCCTATCAATTAAGCTGCAGTCACATATTGGAGAGTGTAACTTCAGTCTGTGAGCAGACGTGCAAATGTGTGTGTCGATGGGTAGCTGGAACAGTCCTCTGGAGTGAATATTACTCGGAGAGCAGCTGATGATCCATTTGGCATTGAAATGGAGAGGATTTTGAGTCAAAGAGGCCACTTTAAATTATAGATTTGAGTTTAGTTGAAGGTCAAACTTCTCTTGCATGAATAAAATCTGCAGAGGCTTTGGAACATACTAGAAAAAGCCGGCTATCTCGAGTACATAGCGTTTCCTTCAGGGGATGAAAGCAGTTTAATATTATTGCCCTCTGCATAATTATTGATCATATTAGCATAGGAGAAACTGAGGAGGGGGGACAGTGTGATGGGCACCTTCACTCCAGGCTACAGGAGACTTGACCGGAGGTGGGGGAGGGATCTGCCAGGGGCCAGTAGTTTCATTTTGGCTTAACAAATGACCAAAGTGGACTAGGAGAGGAATCATCATCTTTACCATGTGACATAAATAATTCCCCATCCAGGAGTGCGGGGTCAGGATTTGGTTATCTGGATACCTGCATAGCCAGCTTCCAAGCTTCCTGGCAGCCGAGAAGAAGAGGGAAAAGTGGTAAGTTAAAGCCATCATTTGAGAGGGGGAAATGCACACAACTTTCAGAGGAGCAGGGTTCCCCCTGAGGAAGGTCCTAAACATTAATGGCATTTGACCCATGGCCGTCAGGCTCTTAAAAGCCACTGGTTGGCATCCTAGATTCATGGTTAGACTTTGGGAAAGTAAATGTACTGCAGAGGTTTGTAACCTGCTAAAAGAATTAATTTCTTGGCCAAAGTCCTCCCCAGTGCTAATCTCATGTCTGTATTCCCCCGTGGCTTGCTGCCTTAATTGGATTACAGAGATAATCCCTCTCCTAGAAAAAGGAATCTCTGCAGGTTTTGGAGTGAGCATCCTGCTGGATTCTGTGGGATTATCTCTCAAAGACGACAATTAGAAGCACTGGTCGGCACAAACAAACTGCCCTTGGTGCTGTAATCCTTCCCAGTGAAGATGCACCAGGCAGGCGTGGGGTCTCCGCTACAGTTTGAACGCCAGGGTCCTCATCGGTATTGCCATCATTAGTTGTGTAACTTTTACACGACTTTCTGGGGTTTCTCTAAGACTCAGTTTCCTGGGTCAAAGGAGGAAATAGCACTAGATTAACATTTGCCAAATGCAGCCCAAGAAAACCTGGTTCTTCACACTAACAGTGTACCAAGGATTTGGAGATCTAGAACATCTGGAGAAACCTGTGTACAACCAACTCCTGGAGCACTGTGATCCTCATGGTCATGACTGGTTTAAAAGAGCCGCTGTGTATAATCCATATGTATGTACCTGTGTGTTTGCATGTATGTGTGTGCATGTGTGATCATCTGCTTGTGCATGTGTGTTCATGTGTGCATGTATTCTGCCTTTTGTTTTGTTTTGTTTTGTTTTTGTTTTTGTTTTTCAAGACAGGCTTTCTCTGTATTGTAGCCCAGGCTGGCCTTGAACTCACAGAGATCAACCTGGCTCTGCCTCCCAAGTGCTGGGATTAAAGGTGTATACCACCACCGCCTGGTTATGTGTACATGTATATGCATGTGTATAAATATGTGTATTCGAGTATGCATACATGTATGAAATTGTGACTGTGTATGTATAAAATGTATATAACATTTTATTTTATTATTTTTTTTCTAGCTTTTAGATTTATTTTTTCAACTAGCATACAAAGTAATGGGTCTCAAGACATTTTAAAACAACCTTGCTTTTGTTGGTCCTCTACACTCCTCCCTCTGCTGGTCGCGTTGTCCCCCCCCTCCACTTTCATACCGTGAGTATTCTAGTGGCCTCTTCTTTCCCTTCCTTCTCCGTTAAGACCTCTTGTCCCCCTCCTGGTCCCCATCTAGTTTCATGCCTGTATCCGCATCCATACCTACATTCACACACACATGCGCGCACACACACACACACACACACACACACACACACACGCACGCACGCACGCACGCACACACATACACACACTTCCCTGTATCTATATCTTCATATCTATATCTCTGTATCTCTATAAATTAAAATCTAGGCTCTGCATATAAGAGAAAACATGGTATTTGCCTGCCTGTCTCACTTGATATGATGATTTCCGTTCCATCTATTTTCCTGTAAATGTCATGATTTTGTTTTTCCTTACAGCTGAATAAAATTCCACCACAAATATATGCACGTGTTTTCTTTACTCATTAATCTGTTGATGGACGTATAGGCTGGCTTCACTTCTTAGCTATTGTGAAAGGTACAGCTAACAGACATAGATGTACACGTATCTCTGTGCCTCATCCATTGTTGGTGGGCGAGCCAACCAGTGCAGCCACCGTGGAAGTCATTATGGAGGTTTCTCAAGAGACTAAAAATAGAACCCCTGTATGTGTCACTCCTGGGTGTGTGACATTTCCAAATTCGGGCGTTTTCAAATCCATTCTTTCTTGTGCCCTTCCATTGTTGCATTTATTTGGTTATATACTTTGAGACAGGATCTCTTGTTACCCAGGCCGGCCTCAAACTTGCTGTGCAGGAGAAGGTAACCTTGAGCTCTGGATCCTTCTGCCCAGCTCCTGGGGGCTGGAACTCCAGGGATGCATCACCACACTCAGTACCACCTAGAGCTGGGGCTGAACCCAGAGCCCTGTGCATACTAGGCAAGCATCCTCCCAACTGAGTTAAATCCCCAGGCCCTCAAATATTTTGGATATATAACCATTTTTCCCCTAAAGCAAGCATTAGCTTCTGGTTGGCAAATGTCATAAATGGAGTGCCCTGAAGCTGTTTTATTTTTTGGATTTAGCTGGATGTGGTTGCACACACCTTTAATCCCAGCACTCCAGAGGCAGAGGCAGAGGCAGAAGGATCTCCATGAGTTCGAGGCCAGCCTGGAGCCATTGCGAGCTCCAAGACAGCTGGGACTATATGGAGAGACCTTGTCTCAAAAGCCAAAACCAAAACCCAAAAAGCTTAGTGGTAACTCCAAGGGGCTTTTCTTTGAGTTATTCTATTGTTATGTGTCATGTTACATGTAAAAAAGATTTAAAATATTTATGTATGAATTAATGAAAAATAACAATAATAAACACGTGTTAATGTAAATAATCAACTTTTCCAAAATTAAGTGCATTTTCAAAGACTTAACAAAAATGACTAAGAAGAATAGCACTGTTTTGAATTTTGCAGATCCCTTTCATGTGGGCCACGTGTGGATTCTCATGTCTGCTTCCATGTGCTCACTGCTATAATCTGTTGTTTTGCTGAGATAACTGAAGAAAATCCAACCTTACAAAGATATGAAAGTGAAAAAGAAGACTTTTCCATGTACTGTGGATATTCTTTGATGCAACACCCAAATTCAACAAGGTATAAGAATATGACATGACATCAGCAATCTTTTCAGATCCACGTCACTAAAATCTCAGTCTATGTTACAGTTTGGATCGTCACACACGTGCTTTTCACATCACGTGTTCATCATCTGGAAAATGTAGGCTGTCTGAGTTGGGCTGATCTTCCCATTACTGATGCATGGCTTCAACTGCTCAGTACCACCGTGTATATAATACCCCAAATCTTGTTCATACATAGTGCTACTGCTCTTGTCTGGGAGGTGCTGAGAAGGCTCACTGTAGCAGTTCACAAGTTCTCAAAACTTCCAAACTTTTATTTGAAAGCTTGACTTTTATCACTGGCAATCAATATTGTCAATTACTTCCCTTGATATAATGACTTAGAGAAAATGTCTGCCTCCCATCTAAGGCTGAAGAACAAGTGTACCTCTTCTTTCTGAGAGAAATAACATTTCATGAAAAGGTCCGTGGTTCTGGCAGCTTAGCTGGCACATGGTGTGTTTAACCAGCGTCTCCTCTGAGAATGCAGCAGGTGGGGGGGGGGGAGCATCCATTTCCTCTCATAGAACAGAAACACAAGGCTCTAGATTTAGAAAAGTCTTGAGTTTTACTTCTGTGTTAGGGAGATTATTATGCAATGCATACTGGCTTTTTAAATAAATCAATTGGTGAATTGATGAATTTGTACTGCTCGAGACAAGAGCAGTACCCCACCCATCCTGCAGGAGCACCCCCAGAACTAGCACCTCACCCATGCTGCATGAGTACCCTCAGGACTAGTAGTACCTCACCCATCCTGCAGGAGCACCCCCAGAACTAGCACCCCACCCATCCTGCAGGAGCATCCCCAGAACTAGCACCCCACCCATGCTGCAGGAGCACCCTCAGGACTAGCACCCCACCCATCCTGCAGGAGCACCCTCAGGACTAGCACCCCACCCATCCTGCAGGAGCACCCCCAGGACTAGCACCCCACCCATCCTGCAGGAGCACCCCCAGAACTAGCACCCCACCCATCCTGCAGGAGCATCCCCAGAACTAGCACCCCACCCATGCTGCAGGAGCACCCTCAGAATGCAGGCTTTGTCCCTTTTAGCTGCTCTTATGTGGTGGTAAGGAATACAATGTCCATTTGTACGGTAATAAAAAGGCAAATTAGCTAGTAAAAAATGACCTGCAGACATAAACAAATGCCAGCAAAACCATGAAAAGTTGCTCAATATCAGAGAGATGGAAGTCAAAGCTATGAGCCACCACTTCATGGTCAGTCAGCTACTGTGGTGGTCAGTACTGTCAGTGTGACAGGCTCGAGGATTACTCAGGAGACGAGCCTCTGGGCGTGCCCATGAGGTGACCTAGAGTGGTTAGCTGACAACCAGATTGAGTAAAAAGAGCTGTGCACTAACTTCCACCCTTCTCCCTGACGGCAGAGGAGATTTGATCAGCTCTTCCAGCTTCTGCCATCAGCCCGTCCCCGCCATGAGGGATGGGCTGTACTCTTAAGCTGTGACCTAAATCAACCCATCCTCCCACTCCTGACTTTCATTAGGGTATTTTATCCCAGCGATGGGAAAGTTAGCTAAGACAGAACTACAGTCAGAAAGCCAGTGGATAAGCAGCAAGACTGTGGCCGAGTCAGAACCCTCCCACACAGCTGGTGGAAAGGCAAACCAGTGGAACACAAAGCTTCCATTCCATCTAGCCATTTTCCTCCTAGGCACACACTTAAGAATGAAAATACATGTCCCCCAAAAATGTATGCACAAATATTCATAGCTGCATTAATCACAGTATCCAAAACCCCAAAAGAAACAACATGAATTGTCCACATAAATAAAATGTACTCTCTCTGCAATGAAGTATTATCCCATTCACAGGAAGGGATGACGTCCTGATCACGCCACAATGTGGATGAACCTTAAGCACATATCAGGGGAAAGAAGCTGGTCACAGACCTTGTACTGTCTGGTTTCTAGTAGGCTTGTGGACAGAAAAGGAAGGTTGGTTGGGGCTGGGGGAGGGGTGCAGGAGGTGCTAGCTAAAAGTTATCTTCGGGGGTGATGAACATCATTCTAAAGTTCTTGCAGTGATTCTGGACAAGTCCGCAAACAGATTGAGTAATCCTGAACTGCACACTGTAACCAGGCAAGCTACATGGTGTGTGGGCGTGTCTCCGTGCAACTGCTGCTAAGGAAGGGGCAGGCCCAGCAACAACTTGGTCATATATGTCTATAAGAAGAGGTGGCCTGGCGGGGAGACAAGAGAAAGAAAAAGGTGAAGAGAGGCGTTTCCTTCTCTAAACCTTGCACTTTTCTGGCTTGGCCTCCACTTGAATCTCACTTTTCGTTAACTCAGCAAGACACAGGGAAAGGGTGTGACTCAGTTGACAAACTGAACTTTCTGGCTTCTGGAAATTGATAGCATGCAAAAAAACAATTGGTATTCTGGTTTGGATTCCAGTTTCTTGTGAGCTTGCATACCACTGAAGCTGTGATTTTTGAGTTGTCTAATCAAATCCATTTTCAAGTACTCCAAGTTGAGGGCCCCATGCTGGACAGTGATAGATTCATCAAGGCTACTTCCTGTCATGAGGTCTCTTGAAGGCGTAGCCACTGATTTTCCTGGGACAACACTATGACCTTAAGCTCACACATCTTTGTAACTACAACCAATGTGACATCTGGAACATGTGTGGATATTGATCTTCAGTGACTTGGGCCAGAATCTGGCCCTTCTGTGGACAACCATCTCCTTTTTAAGCAACACCCTAATTGCTATCGACGGACCTGACATTCTCAGAGTGGGCCTGTGGTCATTTATTTCACTGCTCTGACTTCAAAGGGTGAACAACGTGCTCAGAAATAGAAGCGTTTGGCCCTGCTGGGGAAATTCAGTGGTTAAAACTTGTTACTAGGGAAATGTGTGTGAGTCTCTCCTGCTCTCTGACCTCTTTCCTGCCTACCACAGGAAGACACGTTTTCCATGGCCTATGGTGGAGGGGAGGGGATTGGACATCCAGGAAGTAGGTGGCAGATGACAGGTGTGAGCAGGGAAGACAAAAAGCACATATGGAAGCCTTGCTTTCTCCTTGGAATTGTCACTAAATGACAATGATAAGTTCCAGAAGGGCAGCACAAGAGAGTCAGCAAGACAAACCAAGTACAGTCCTTGGGAGGCCATAGTCTGAAACACGGGTAAAGTGAATGTATTTACTTGCTGATGAGGATGCCTGACCGGCCGCTTACGCAGGCGGCTTTCATTAGTGCCAAGTGCTTAGGCCCTGGCTCTTCCAGAGGTTGGGAAGGCACAGACCTGGGGAGGGTTGAAGGTCATAGGCAATGATAGAGTTCCTGGGCCCTGGGCAAGCTGGAGCAGCAGATACAGTAAGATTTGCATGCTGATTTGCATATGTATATTGACCGTATCTTCTGGCTTCTTCAACACCCTCCTCAAGATCTCCTTCAAGGGCCCCATGTTTTAGACACTTCGCATGCCCACCCACCCAGAAGTAATTACCAGCTTTACCACAGTGTATAAGGAGCATCACCAAGGGGAGAGGACGGAGCTTGACCTTGAAGGAAAAATGAACTTGGGGAGTGACCCCAGGCCTGTCAGAGGCTGGGAGCAAAGGGTTGGAAGGAAGAGAAATCAGCCAGAAATTTGGGGACAGGAGGTAAGAGGGGACAAAGAACACTAGATCAAGGAGGCTAGTCAGAGGCTTGACAAGGGAGCGAACAGTCGGCAGGGCACACTGCCAACTGCTGCCTGCTGGGGGGTCTGGACAGAATTCTTCTATTTTCATTCACCAGATGCTATTGTTGTTTATGCTTTGAAATACCATGAGGTGCAGAGAGGGAGAAGGGATGAGATGCAGGGGGCTTGACAGTCACAGCTAGGTGGTAGAGGAAAAACAAGCAGATAAGAATAGAGCCCGGCATTAAGGAAAACAAGGTATTTCTAAAAAAAAAAAAAAAAGAGGAAGAGAAACTGAAGTCAAAAGAGGAATTTAAAAACGATAAATTTTGACACAGTGCCGGGAACTAGAGAGTGGTACAAGAAACGTTTATGAACACAAGGGGCAGATGCAGGTTTGGGGCTGAAGTTTAAACAGTTTGGGGAGGAAGCTTAGAAGAGAAAGACCATGAAATTATGGAAACAAAATTAGAAGGAGGCTTAGCAGGGGCCTCTGCTGGTGGTGGGCCCCACACGCCCTGCAGGGAAGCCCTCCTGCTATGCTTGCTGTGGCTCTGTGGGCCCTTAGCCTCCAGGTTATACTCCTCTGGGCCTCCAGCACAATCTGTAGGGGGCCTTTGCTTGACAGAGCCAGGTGAGCTTCCTAGTGGGCACCTCAGCCTAGGTGGGCCAGCCTCACCTCGCCAACCCCTTGAGACGGCTCAGTACCTGCCACTCCCTCTGGTGCCTCCAAGGCACACCCTCAGTTTTTCTCCCCTCCTGGGGGCAGTCGCTGGCCTGGCTTGTTCTCTCCAAGCACTCTTTGCACCCTCTCACTACTTTGTAGGCCTATTATTCTCGGCCCTTTGTACTCTCTGGCCAGGTCATTGAGGGCATAGGCTCTGGAAAAGAGTGCTCGGTCCCAGCCCAGTTAGGCAACCTTGGGTCACAGGGCTACCATTTGGGCAGGTCCTCAGGTGAAGGGGGCCTGGATAATGAGAGCGTTACTTCATGGATGGAACAAAGGCTAGAAGCTGTACAAGCGATTGGTTTGGCACAGGGTAACGGTGCTCAGCTGACAGCTGTGAAAACGTGGGCCACTAGGTCCTTTCAAGTCCCCTGTGCCTGGTGAGGTGCCTAGAGTTTGGAAGACTACTGACTTGAGCTGACACAGAGACTTTGGGTTGACCTGGAGACAGTTTAAATGGCTGAGGATAAGAATTACACAATATTTTCCTCCCACTAAAATAGCAATTTTCTTGATTTTTAAGAAGACATGCTAAAATACAAAAATACCAGGATAAAGAAAAACTATTAATTCTGTAGCAATCATATCATCTATAATAAAACACCTGTTTTTGAGATAAGGCCTTGCTACACAACCTATACTGGTCTTCAACTTGGGACTCTCCTGTCTCAGCTCCCTGGGCGCTAAGGAGTACAGATGTCTGAGCACATCTGCTCAAGGGCTTTTTGGAGAGTGAACCAGAGTGATTTAGAGTTTGATTGCCCTTGGCAAGGTGGGGTGTGTGCTCATGCTCCCCAAGTTTTATCCCGAGAGGTGGCCACAGGGAGTGTGTGGTAGAGCTGCTTATCTATTTTTCTTCCAAGTGCTCTGTAAACGCTACCATCTAGCCTGTTTCCTCTTAAGATATCAGGAAGTCATATCAGAAAACATAAATGTTTACCATTATTTTTAAGGATCACACACTTATTTAAATGTACTTGTTTTAACCAATCCTGTATTGACATAGTTACATTATTTCTAATTTTTCAGAACAATGAAATTTTTATAAGGAAATTCCAAGTTGAACGTGAGTTTGAATTTTGCAAGTAGGATATTCAGATGACCAATTATTTTCTCAAAGGAACTTTGGCCTCTCTGGTGGCTGTCTGTCTCTTGCCTCCAGAGACTTTGTTATAACCTTGTGAGACTTAGCTGCTTTCCTTATGGACAGAGATAGAGAAAAGTTAGCATATCCTTCTTCTCAATTAATGTTGTTTTCAGTAGAGCCATTTTATTAAACAAACGCTAGTACCGATGATTAGACATAAAAAGTTGATTTAAGTTCATCAAGAGGTGAGGAGATAAGGAACTGTAATGCTGTTGTCTACTTTAGTACCATACTCTGTTTTCAGATTCTCTATGTAGACCACGTTTTCCTCAAAACTCTGCCTCAGATTCCTAAGTCCTGGTATTATAGTCACATACTGCCATGTCTGATTAGGTGTAAAAGGACCAAGCAGATGCCATTGCAGGCTGTCAGTCTTCTCTCAGAGATCAGGCCTCAATTTCAGTTTCCTGAGACTTGAGCAGCAGTTTCTGGAAGGGCTATAAACAAAAGACATAGTCCTTGCAGTTGCTCCCTTTCTGCATGTACTCTGACCACTCAAGGTTCAGCCAATTGTTTACTTTCTGTGACCCCTCACCAACTTAGAGCTAGGTGCATGGGTCAATATGACAGCCTGGGCCACTGAGTCAGCCCCCACAGTCAGTATGTGCTAGGCCAGCCAGCCTCCATGGCAACTCAAGGACAGAGTCTGGGCCTCTGAGTCAGCCCCCACAGTCAGTATGTGGCAGGCCAACCAGCCTCCATGGAAACTCCAGGACAAAGCCTGGGACTTGTCCAGGCCTGCCCCAAAATGGATAACTGTAGCCCCCAACTAACTCTAGCCAATTAAAAGTTACTAGCCAGGCAGTGGTGATGCATGTCTTTAATCCCAGCCCTTGGGAGGCAGAAGCAGGCGGATCTCTGTGAGTTCGAGGCCAGCCTGGTCTACAGAGTGAGTTCCAGGACAGGTTCCAAAGCTACACAGAGAAACTTTGTCTTGAATGAACAAGAAACAAAAAACAAAAACAAAAATAAAAGTTATTAACATGATTGCCACTCACATAAACCAATCCTGAGTCTGTTCCTATGTAGTCTGTAGACCCCAAGCCCCCTTTGCTTTAAAAAACCCTGCCCCGGCCGGGCGGTGGTGGCGCACGCCTGTAATCCCAGCACTCAGGAGGCAGAGGCAGGAGGATCTCTGTGAGTTCAAGGCCAGCCTGGTCTACAGAGCTAGTCCAGGACAGGCTCTAAAGCTACAGAGAAACCCTGCCTCGGAAAAACCAAAAAACCAAAAACAAAAACAAAAAAAAACAAAAAACAAAACCAAAAAAACCCCTGCCCCATTGCTACTTGGGGTCTCTCTTGCTCTGCTGCTGTGTCAGGCGGATGGAGAGTCTCAAATTAACTCATAACAATACAAAGACTCTTGGCTTTTGCATCCGATTCGGTCTCTTAGTGGTCTTTGGGGGACTCTGGGTACAACAGGTGCTGTTACTTTTGGCTCTTCCTTATTCTATTGGTACTTGGTGATATATTTAGTTCATTCACTCATTTAAAAACTACTAACTACATGTTTGTTCTGGTCAGTTTAAAAATCATATATAATGAAACCTTGTTCATATATACTCCACTGGCTCATAGAGAACTTTGTACTCTGTGGGTTTCATTCATTTAAATACCCAACTCTAACTGAGCATACCAAGATTTCTCTCAAGGATTCTAATGTCATCGTGGGGATGGCTTTATCTAATCCTATTTACCTCCCAAAGGCCTTACCTCCAACTTAAGGTGTACCAGCTTCCTGCTGTTTTCACGGGGTAGAGCAGCAGGGCTTTGCAATCTTCACATTTGGGCACTCCTTAAGAGCACCTTTTGAAGGATGTGGTCTAGATACAGATAAGCAGAAGAAGGCAAACTGGGTGAGTTGTGCATGCTGGGCTGTCGGGCAGAGATACAAGAGGCTGAGCATC
The DNA here is from genome assembly GCF_903995425.1 of Onychomys torridus. Classification (NCBI taxonomy): domain Eukaryota; kingdom Metazoa; phylum Chordata; class Mammalia; order Rodentia; family Cricetidae; genus Onychomys; species Onychomys torridus. The sequence continues at coordinate 7,249,725 of NC_050452.1, read as the reverse complement.
TCCTAGTGGACGTTTCCCAGTTGTTTCAAAGCAGGATAATTGTGTTGGTAAAATATGTGTGAAAAGTAACTTGGGGCGGGGGGACTACAGATGACCAAGCTAAATAGAAACAGGCCTGCCTTAAAATTGGTGTTTGACAGTGAGCCCCCTGGATGGGTGTGATGGTTTGGGGGACGAAGTGATGAACCCTTGTGTTGAAAACTTGGCTCCTCAAGTCCTATGTTGCTGATATTTGGAGGTAGGGCCTTGGGAGGTAAATAGGATTAGATAAAGCCATCACCGCGATGACATTAGTTGCTACATAGGAAGAAAAATAACTGAACTCACAGGCTTGCTCCATCTTGCCATTTGTTCCCCCACCCCATCATGGTACAGTAAGAGAGCCCTTACCAGATGTGAACAGTTGTTTGGCTTGCCAGTCTCCAAAACTGTAAGCAATGCATGTCTTTCTTTCCTCTGTAACTTACTCAGGGAATCCATCAATTGGCTGTTGCTTTCTAACATGTTTTCCTGAAATTTGTAGCTTAAAATAATCCTTATCTCAGAACCTCTGTGGGTTGGAAGTCTGTCACACCATGCTGGACTTTCTGCTCAGGGTCTCAAACAACTGGAATCCAGCTGTGAGCAGGGCTATGTTTCTCTCTGGAATTTGGGTCCTTGTGGTTGTAGGAGTGAGCCCTTTATTCCTGATGACATTGGCAGAGGTCACTTTCTGGCCTTAGCCCCATGACATCTCCGACAGGCAGTTCAAGTGTAGACCCTTTCTTTGCTCTATAGCAGGTCAGCACAACAGTGCCTGGTACTGCCTCTTAACCTTTTAAGAACATCTGTGATTATGTCAGGCCCACTCAAGACAGTCTCCCTTTTGATAAATTCAAGCCCAACCGATTAGTGACCTAGTTACACCTGCAAAGTCCCGGTGCTCTATACATGACATAAGTGTAGGAATGAAGCCCTGTCCACCACATTCACAGATCTTGCTTGCAACAAAGAGAAGCAAGTTATACTGACATGTTTACTAGAGGGTAGATGTCTTAGAATTCTGCCTACCACAATGAGAAAAACAAAACCATGTTTTTATTGTGGCCTTAAGGTCACTTAGGCTCATAAACAAGAATGCACATTTGGGGGAGATGTTCTGGTTCTAAAAATGGCAAACTTGGAACAGCAGGAAGGAAGTGTCTGGGTCCCCTGAGTATGGGCTGTCTCCTTAGTTAAAGCCCCTGTTGGGAGAGCCGGGTAGGAGGGGCGGCAGTGTAGAGACCGGTGGGGATGGCATCCCTGTTCTTTCTGCGGGGGGCCTGCGACAGCATTTGTCTATTCTCTGGATAGGTCTTCAGGGTGTGCTCCTAGCCGAGGAAGTCCATGGCACTGCGTTTGGGTCTCTGTGAGTGTGTCATGTGTCTGGCTGTGGGTGGGGTGGTGGAGGCTGATATATCGGCAGAATACCCCAGACGGGGGCATCTATGTCCACATCAGAACGTAATCTGTGATTACGCCAGTTCTCTCCTTCCACCACGGGAGTCCCAGAAATAAAACTCAGGTTGTCAGACCTGGAGTGAGTGACTTCATGTGCTTGTCATCTTACCAACCTGTCTTTTCATTTGTATGTGTGTGGAAGGGTGCACGTATGTGTTCTTGTGTGTGTAGGCATACATGTATACATATAAGGGTGCACATGTATAACCATATTCACTTGTAATAGACAGGCATTTAAGATGTGTTTTAAAAGGCACCTCATAAGGGAAGCTCTATCTCAGACATGTCCCCTCAACTCCTCCTCACTGGGAGTCTTGTGGCTGGATCAGTGAGCCCCTCTTTGTCACAGATGTCTTAAGTGAAGCTGTTTTTAGCTTACAGACTTGAAGGTGCTTTGCCACAAGCACCAATATCCCTTCAGAGGTAAAGAGACGGGAGGAGGAGGCAGGCGGGTGCCAGGCCTTCTCAGTTTAGGAGCGATGCCTTGGATCGTCAGACTCGCCCTGCAGGGAGGTGGTAAGAGAGGAGACAGGAATCCTCACTACTGTGGGACAGATGGAGTTAATCTAGGGAAAGAGTTCGGGGCTTGAGTTCAGTGCCTTTGGGGGTCTAGCCTCACAACCCTTATCCCAGAAGTCTGTTCCACGCTGTAAGTTGAACGGGTTAAATCTGTGTTTGCAAAGGGGGGAGACAGGCTTTCCATTATTGCAAAGGTCTTGGCGAGACCAACAAAACAGCAGAACTCCAAGACACCAGCATCTGTAGGAACTTAAATAAGCCACAGCATGAGAACCCCCGTAACCATGGAAAAAAGGAGATGCTGCCTGGGCAGGAGATGAACTCAGGGCTCAGGATCCTTGCTTCACTCAGATTCAAATACATGACTCCATAGAATGACAGTTTGCCAAAGTCATAGTCTTCAGTTGCTTGTGAAGATGCACACTGAGGGCCAGCTCTTTTTCTACCTTGAGCTATGAACTGAAAACTTAGAAGGAAGAAAGTCTAGCCTGAAGCCTTTCTTCGGATGCCTGCCTCTCTGCCAGGAGATGTTTGAAGTGATTTTTGCAGGTACAGTTGTCCCCTTTGGCTAACAGATGGAGAAGAGGAGGTGTAGGGAGCTCGAGCACAGGTACAACACGTGGCAGAGCTAGATTTTGGATGGGACTGGTAGTCAGGGTGGGGTCCCTGTCCTTGTGCTTAGGCCTTGGCTACTCTTGTCCCCTGCCATGCTGCCTTACTCGGAGAACTTGGGGCTCCTTTTTGAGGCATGCAATATCCACAAACTAGGTAAAAAAATGCACGAAAGCTGGAAAAGGGGAGCAGGGAGGGAGGGGTGCTGGGTGGTGATGATGGCCCTAGGAGGAGCCTTCTCCTCTACGCACTGCCTTCAGGATTACTGATGGCAGCATTACAGAAATGCCACTTTCCACTTCAGGGCAATTGGTACTTGCAGTACCAGATGGCTGTCCTCAGGGTTCACTGCAGCTAGCATAAATATAAAACCCACGACTTCAGAGGAGGGTCTGACGATGCCCAGGTGTGTGGTTGCAGGGCCATTTTATCTCAAGTAAATCAGTAGGTCCATATTAGGAGACACATGTTAATTTATTGCAGCAAGATTTTATGTCTTCGTCAGTCATTAGCAAAATTTTGTACCAGAGATTCTTTCCTCTTTAATCTTAGTGGGATTGGCAATACATACAACTCGGCGATTAAGACAAGAATATCGTGCAGATAGGGAGGTCGTTAATCTAAAGGGTTTCTGTGGTGTGAAATGCAAATGTTGTGACAGGTATGTCAGGGTCCCCCAAAGCCTTCTTAATCTGCCATAAAGGGACCGAGGAAAGGTTTGCTTATTTTGTTACACAGGTAAGACGTCGTTTGATGCTCAGCTCTTTGCAGCCCCAGTTCCTTTACCGTTTGTTCTGATGAACTTGGCTGCCCCTGGAGGGGCCGCTCATCCAGTCTTTTTTCCTTTCCATCCCTAACAACCACAGACTGGGGTTTGGAGTCTACATGTACAAATGGTGAGAGCAAAGGAAAAAGCCGTCCCTCTCCAGAGCTGCTCTTTGGGCCACTGAGACCAGCTTGTCCTTGTGGACCTCTTAACTGAGGGGCACACTGGCAGGTGCCCCTCACACATCTTTTGGGTTGATGGTGCCACTGTATTTTGGGAAGATGAGTCATATGGATACACTGCAATAAGCCAGGACTTGAGGGGTTCTCCTTCTAATACAGCTTTACTCGGGTAGCTATGTAACCTTGGGCAGAGGTGTTAGTTACATCTTGCTTCTCTAGGACAAAACAGCCAACAAAAGCAATTAAGGAAGCAAGGACATGTCTCGGCTCCGAGCTGGAGGGTACAGTCCGCCGGAGAGGGACATCATGGTGGTAAGGAGTGTAAAGCAGCTGGGCCATCGCATCTGTAGTCAGGGGGCTTTCTTGGTCCAGAACCCCCAGCCCATCTTAATTAACCCAGGATAGAAAACCTTCACAGACATGTCCAGAGATCTGTCTTCCAGGGGACTCCTTAGCTTGTCAAGCTGACAGTCAGTATTAACCACCACAGCAGACCATTCCTACTGCCTCGGTGTCCCCAGTTAAAACCAACCATTACTAAAATCCTTCCAGTTTGAAACACTATCATCATACAACCTCTGCTCTGCAGTGTGCTGGTCTAGAGGCTGAAGGGGATCACAATTCACTTCCTTAACTTAGTGTGTTTTATCCCTTTTTATAAAATTTATTCTTCTCTCGTACAATGCATTCCAACCTTAGTTCCCCTCTCTCTTCCCCTCCCAGTCCTCCACCACCACATGCACACCCTTCTCCCCCAAATCCACTGCTCCTCTCTTTCCCTTCAGAAAAGAACAGGCCTCCCAGTGGTATCAACCGAACATGGCACAACAAGATGCCATAAGACTAGGTACAAACCCTCATATCAAGGCTGGATGAGGCAACCCAGCAGGAGGAAAACGATCCCAAGATCAGGCAAAAGAGTCAGAGACACCCCTGTTCCCACTGTTAGGGTCCCACAAAAACACCAAGCTAACAACCGTAACAGATATGCAGAGGACTTGTCTTGGACCCACACAGGCCCCGTGATTGCTGCCTCAGTCTTCGTGAGTCCCAGTGAGCCCCACTGATTCTGTGGGCCATGTTCTCATGGTGTTTTACCTCTTAATGCTCTTTACACTAGCTCAGATAATGTGGCAGCAGATAGGGCAAGCGTTCAGAGAGCAGGCAGTAACTTCCTAGTTCAAATCCTGGCCCAGAGTCACCTTGGGCAACTTTGTTTCTTTGTTGTTCAATCTAAAGCTGCACATGATGTTAATAGTAAGACCCTAAAAAGGTTTTTGTGAAAATTAAATAAACTAAGAACTAAGGTACATAAAATCCTTAACATGACTCTTGGTATACACTAAACACTAAGCATTATTTTAATTATTAACTTTATTTTTCGCTATAAGTTGAAATAATGGTTCACATTTCTATTACAAGTACATCTGGAAAATTACTTTACCTACCACCACCACCAAAATTATCTTTATTTAGAGATTAGTATAGGAGGGTATAGACCCCCCCCACACACTTTTTCCTGTAGTCCAGGAGGGTAAACGTAAAGACGGGAGCTGGGATCTGCAGCAGGCCCTGTGGGGGCCACAGTGGTCTGTTCCTCTGCATTTCTGGACTCCAAGACCCCGTTCCCAACCTGAGCATCCTGCCCGTGTGCTGTTTCTTGGCTTGCCTGCTCTTCTAGAAACCTCCATAGTTTCATGACAGCGAGGGATCTCTGTCTTTCTCCCCCATCACTGTTTTCTCTCCCCCCTCCTTGGATCTTTTCTCCCTTTGCCTCCCATGGGAGCCCTTTTGTCCCTCCCCCATCATTCCCTTCTCCTGTGCTCATCCACCATGGTCTCAGCTGAGCATCTTGCCGAGAAGATTCTGTCCCTCTGCACCTTTCAGCAAAACTATCAGCCCAAAAAGTTTAGGGAAAAAATTCATTATCTTTAATGGGATTTCTTCACCAGTCTTGGCCAGGAGGGACCAGAGTTCCCAGGAAATCTAAATTAATGAGTGCCCTACCATGGGGTGTGGAAGGAAGGCAGAGAGGCCAGCCAAACTGAAATATAATTTCTTTTTGAGCTTTACAGGGAAGGGTTAGAGTCTTAAACAGAAAATCTAAAAGACCATCCAGCTAGGAAAGATGGTACAAAGCATCTGTCTGAAGCCCAGCACTGTTTGGAATCCATTCTGAGCCAAGCAGAAACCCTGGGCTGCCTGAGATGTCTGCTCTCTTTTAATTGTCATTGGGTTGATCGGGGACCTCCACGTTCCACCATGAGAGAGTTGTCAGGAAAATCAGCATGTACAACAGTTCACTAACAAATTCCTGATTTCATCTGTGCTGGCCACAAAACTTGTGCTCATTTTGGCTCTTGAACAAAAACGCAACTGGCGGATGCTTTTGGGGTCTCAGAAGGAGGTTCAGAGAGGTTTGTTAGTCTATTAGAAAGTGGAAGGAGTGGGTCTTCCCTTCAGCTGTACACTCCAGAGAAGTCTATTAGAAGCCCTCCACATAAGCTCAGATTCTCTTCTTTGATTCAATCACCCAAGTCATTAGGCCAGTTGAGCACCACTCTAGACTGCACGCTATAAATAATTAAAGCACAGAAGCATGGACCGCCTGATGCAGCTCCCCCCCACCCAGGGGAGGTGCTAGTGCAGAGGAGGTCTGACTCAGTGCCAACTTCCCACCAATGGCTTTGAAAGCTGGGTCTCCGGTTCCAGCTCAGCCTTGTCAGCTAGCGTCGCCTTCTGAACCAGCAGATGCCGTGTCTGGCTGCACCTGCCCGCCCTGCAGAGTGCCTAGGAATCAGAACCCCTAGAATGGTTCTTCCCACTGGAGCTATGTTTCAGGACTGTCCCCCAGTCCTCATGTGGTGTACAACAACTGTGGTGGATGGCAGACCCCAAAGGCGACCTTGTGTAGTTCTGAGGGCAGCCATACCGATGACCAGAAACCCAGACTTTGAAACAGCTCTGGAGGTCAACATCACTGTGGACACGGCCAGGCTCACTCTGAAGCTGATGGGGAGGAGACTGAGGTCTCTTTAGGCTCTTCAGTGGATTCTGGGGTACCTTAGCTTATGGTAGTGTTTTCCCCGTGTTTACGTGTCCAACCCTTTTTAAACTTAGCCATTGGGCTTAGCGATGAGCCTGCCTGACCTCATACTTCATCGCATTGTGAAGACCTTTTATGTTTCTAACCAACATCACATTCTGAGGTCCTGGGTAACTCTGGAGTGAAGGGATACAACACAGCCTATCACAGGCCACAATGACTGTCCTTGTCCCATGTGACCTTTTGTATTAAGTGCTAAATTGCCTGCAAACCTACAGAAATATTGAGAGTTTGAGGCCAACCCAGAAAGCACAGAGACCCTGTCTTAGAGAGAGAGGGAATGGGAGAACAGCCTGTGGCTAATCCTCTTGACCTAGGTGGACCCTTTTGAGCTCATCAACTAACAGCATGGTAGGTCACAAAAGGTAGGTCACTTCCTCCTGCTCCTTCCTCTTACAGTGCTGGCTTTGGGAATGCAGCTGCCATGTTTCCAGGAAGCCCAGACGCACCATGATGACCATATGGAGAAAAATGGACAGTCCCATCCCTGAAACTCAGCTGAGCTCCCAGCAATGACAAACACTCGGGTACAATGATAAGCCTTGTGGACACCACTGTGGAGGGGACTCAGCTTCAGCCAGCATCCCACCGAGGCTCTGAGAGCACACCCTGGGTCACTTTCTCTTGTCTTCTGCATACCCTAGCCCAGATAATTGATTATTGATTCTATGAGACTCATTACAGAGATCTCAAAGGTCTTTTGACATCATTAGAAAAGATTTGAAAATGAGGCTTTGTTTAACTATAACAATTTTTTTTTTAAACTTATGTTTCCACTTCCTTGAGTTGATTTTTTTTTAAGCTGGACTCTAGATTAAAGGACTCTGTATGCTACTATTCCCTGATATGCAGGGAATACATCCAAAGACTGTAGGGTGAGGCCTAAAACTATGGCTAGCATCCAACTTTATATATAGTATGCTTTTTTTCTACATACACATACCTATAGTAAAGTTTAATTTATAAAAGAAGTAAACAAGAGACCAACAAATAATAATAAGATGAAAATGTATTATGCTATAAAAGAAGTTTTGTGCAGTGTCTCAAAATATTTTATTGTATCACATTATACTTCCTGTTTTTGTTTGTTTGTTGTTTTTGTCTTTCGAGACAGGGTTTCTTTGTGTAGCTTTGCACCTTTCCTGGAACTCACTTGGTAGGACAGGAGAACTGTGGAAATAGGGCCTAAGGCACAGTACTGGCTGTACAAACACACAGGTGGATCTTTCTGAGTTCGAGGCCGGCCTGGGCTACTGAGTGAGTTCCAGGAAAGGCACAAAGCTACACAGAGAAACCCTGTCTTGGGAAAAAAAAAAAGAAAAGAAAGAAAGAAAAAAACCCCAAAACCAAAAAAACCCATGAGGGCTGGAGTTTGGATCCTCAGCACCCGTGTAAAAGCTGGGAGCTACAGCATGTGCCTACAACTCCTAGGGCTGGGACGGGCGTTCCTTAGAGCTCTCTAGCCAATCAGTGTAGACAGTCAGTGAGCCAATGGGAAGCCCTGTCGAGAAAAATGAGTGGAGGGCTATAGAGGAAGAGACCTGATGTTTATCTCTTCCCTCCACGTGCGAGCATACATTTGTGCATGTAGCTGCACATACATGGACATACAGTGGACACATATACATTCCTACACCATTCACACAAACACAACATTAATTAATTAATTAAAATTGTCCACATCTAAAAGAAACTAAAATGAAAACAGATAAATAAAAAAAAAACCAGAAGAACCCATCTGGTGGAAGTAGAGAACTAACTCCTGCAAGCTGTCCTCTGACCTTCATGTGTGTGCCATGGCATATGTATGGATGGATAGATAGACAGACAGGCAGGCAGACAGACAGATAGATAGCTGTGGAAAAACAGAAAAAAAAGAGAAGACAATCAAGGTGGCATTCTAATTGCTCTTTATTCATGGTGTAAAAGTTGTATCCATTCAACCAAGTCATAAGCTTTGCCAGCCCAAGGGTAGTTTATATTATTTTTGTTTGTTATTTTGATGTTTCTGATATATACTAAAGTCTAGAAACTATTTCTCTGCAGAATAGCACAAAATCAACCAGGCTAACCCAGAAGCCTTTGAGATGCCAATCTGAGTGGCCTGGGCTGCCCACTGGGGCCATGATGATATCCAGGTCCTGGCTGCTGCCGAGGACCATGTCTGGGCCTGTGGTCCTACTGCAGCCAGGGTCTGTGTTGATGTCTGTGCCTCTTGTCACCACCAAAGGCCACATGGATGCCCAGGTTCTGGGCCACTACCTGTAGCCATGGTGAGAACTAAGGGACAAGCCTCTGCAGGGACAATGCTGACATGAGGGGCTTGTGCTGCTACCCTTGGCCATAGTGATGTCCAGGCCTGAGCTGCTGCTGAGGGCCATGTCTGGGTCCTTGACCATCCCACAGCCAGGGTCTGTGTTGAGGTCTGTGGCTCCTGTTACCATCGAAGGCTATACAACCACTCAGGGGCTGGCCAGCCACCTAGGGCTATGCTGGAGTCCAGAGACTATGCTGCTGGACGGCCCATGCCTATCTGAGAGACCTGTGCTGCTGCCCATGTGACATCTGGGCTCAAGCTGCTGATGCTGGCCATGGCTTGGACCATGGTCCTGCTAGAGCTGGGGTCTGTGTTGATGCCCATTGCCCCTGTTACAACAGGGGCCCATGTGAACCACCCATGCAAACTGACCCCCTCACTCGAGCTGACCCTGCTCTTCCTGGGCACTAGGATAATGGACCTCCATGACCATGGTGTGGGAAAGCTGGCCCTGCCCCTAACAGGAGAGTTCCCCACCTCCACTGCACTTGGCAAAGCTGGCCCCACTCATCACCACTGGCATGGGAGAGTTGGCTCCACGCTCACCTGAGGGGGGTGATCCCAGCAGCCCAGCTACCATCCAGACACACATCCAAGACTTGGGGTGGGCACTTTCCGCCACCTACCCCATCTGTGACCTGCTGGAGTAGTGAAGGAACTGGCCCTATGGAACTATAGTCACAGAATCTCCATGACTCTGGGCAACAGCAGGGTGTCCGAGAGGAGTTTCAGTGAGGGTCCAGTATTGATGGTGTACCAGAAGCCAGAAGCCTTGAACCTGACCAATAACACATCGCACAATGAATGTTTACAGGTGAAGCTGTGTGGACCAAAAGGTGTACTGTGTGGTACCCAGCAGCTCCCAGTGCCACTAAGGTGAGTGAAGATGGAGACACAGCAAAGATGAAGAAGCCAAGGGGGTTTATGTTGTTTGCTTGTGTTGTTTGTGTTTTAACTAATATTCTTACTTGCATTTTAATTTTTATCATAGCTTATTATTTATTCTTTATTCTTTTAGGATGGGGATACTACAGGGGTGAAGGGAGGATACTGGGGGGCTGGAAAGTGAGTGGGATTGGGGTGCATGATGTGTACATACTTGCACAAAATCTACATACATCCTCCTACTTTATTTACATCATGTTTAGAGGGCCCCCGAACACTACAATGTGAATGCTATGTGAATGGCTTTACACTGAGCTATTTAGGAAATAATGACAAAAGTCTGCATATGTTCAGTGCAACACACTTGTTTGTAGTCTTTTTGATCTGATTGACTTGGCCCCTGCAGAGCCTGGGTGTATAAAGGACTGTATATATGTCACAGAATGGTTACACGGGGCAAACAGCTATTTATCTCACGCACATAGCATTTTCTGTAGGGAGAACATTTATAACCCATTCTCTCATCAGTTCTCAAGAATAACACCTTGTTATTAATTACAGTCACCATTTTGTACAATTGTATGTTCTGTTGCTTTTGATCCTCCCACAGCCCCTTATTTTATTTGGGGAGCACTAGGTCCCTTGATATTCAGCAGATTTTCATGGGGAGACAAATAACCCCCAAGTCACTATGAGTTTCTTTTTAAAATCACTGCTTTTGGAGTATCACTCTAGAAATGATTCCTTAGCATGAATGGACAAGGAGCTAAGACCTGTTGAGCTGCTGAAAGAATTCCAAAGAGAACTGCAGTCTGGGAGGGATCTCCTGTCTGATGCTTTCTCTAACTCACCTTTCCCGTTGGGGATTGTGAACCCCGAGATTCCTGGGATGTCGTTATACATGCTGGGATTTAATCATGCAAGACTTTCCTTCCCTTGAAGTGCCCTGTGGCCCATGAAGGCGTTACTGCGTAGAAAAGAGGTAAGCTCACGGAGCAACCGAGGTCTGAGCTACACTTCCATGACCTCTCCTAGGCACTAATATTAAATCTGTGACTCTTGAGAACATTTGCTGAGGGAATCCATCATCATTTTATTTTGTATTTCTTGGGTCTTACTCAATATTATGAGCCCAGGGGAACTGTGACGGTGGTACTGAAATACTGGCACCTCTGGTGCCCTGGCTAATGCTGTTTGTGCTCCTCCCTAGCAGCAATTCTGCCACGAAATACTCGGCTGTAAAGGAATCGAGGTGACTAAGAAGGATTCTTTTGAGTGTCTCTGGCATGCACAGAGGCGGTGAGGGTCTTCGTGTGCGTGTGGGAAAGGGGGGTGGTGGTAGTAAATAATGGGCTCTCTCTCCTTTAAGAGCACGTCCTTTTATTTCTGACACTTAAAGAGACACTGTCAGAAAGATGTTTTACTGATTTGACTTTCTGCACAGAGAAACGTGCAACAGTTACCTAGTAAGTGGTTTTATAGGGCATTTCACCCACACGTTATAATAAACTGAGCCTGAAGATAACATATCTTTTGTGCTTTTACGGTGCTCGGATGATAACTGTGAAAAATTATCTAGTGGAGGTTGGCAAACTGTACCTGTGGTCTTTTTCTCATGACCTCTGTATGATAAAGTTTACTGTCTTGGAGCATGATGCATTGTCAAATAATAGGTTTGCTTGTCTGGCCAACAAGAAGTAATTGAGGAGTGTTATAGTCTTACAATCCTGTAGCAATGACTCTGCCGCCTTTGAGTTGTTAGACCTGAACAAAATGGGTCAATGTTGAAGAATAAAGTTTTTCTCCCTCTCTCTCCCCTCATTTCCCAGCTTCCTTCATTTCAGTGTCTTATGTTGGTTTTTTAATTTTTTTTAAAGGATGGGATGGAGTAAAGGCCTTGGCTATCATGATTCCTTGTCTAAGAATTCCAGGCTCTCAGTTTGGAGCTTGGAGTGGGAGATTTGGTATTAGTTAATGAGCAGGAATAAGTTTGAGTTTGACTTACCCACAACATATCCACCGGATATTCATGTTCTTTCTGTCCTTGCGGAGCAAATAAGTTAAAAACACTTAGTTTGGCTTAAAGGTTCTTTGGATCCCAGATCTATGTCTTTAAGTAACAATTTCCAGGAACATTCTTACGAGCAAATTAAAGTTGAACATACTAGGTAAAGTGCAAATCAAAGGCCACGTTTTTCTTTTTGGGGGGACAGGTCTCACATAGCATTTTACAAGTGCTCTGCGCACCAGTGGTGCATGGGGATTTCAGCTATCAGAGCTTGGTGTATAAACTGAGGACGTCAAGGTATGGTTGAGGGCAAAGTTATTATTGTATATGTGAAGGAGGCCACAGCCAGAGGCATCTGGAAAAGTTCAGAGCAGTGAGAGAAAGAAGTAAACTGAACATGGTGGCCAGCAGAGTGGACTGGGGCATGAGAGGAGAGAAACATGAGCAAGGGAGAGGGGCCAAGAGAGGAAGACAAAGGAGGACCAAGAGACAGCACACGGCCGAAATAAGAGTTACATGGGAATGAGAAGCTCGGGGAGGGAAGCCCAGGGGCTGGAGATGTTCAGGGTGGGGGCGGGTGAGAAGAGCTGAGAGGAGCCAGGATGCCAGCATGGATTTTGGTATACTAATAGACACCACAGATAGCCATTTGTCCAGAGTTTCTTTTGAACCTGACCCTTGGGAAGCGATGCAGATCCTTGTTTTGATGCCATGCGATGAGCATCAGTATGCTAAAAGCCCCGAAAAGTCAAAGAGTACAGAGACTTCAAACTCTTGCATTTCCCGGAGATGACCAAAGCATCCCACAGTATTACCCAGCATGCTGCAGAGCTTGGGTGCTGCACATTGTACTGGGGAGAATTTTGAAAAGGTGAAGATTTTGTGCTTTATAAAGATAGCTATTATTCCTTCCAAAAAGAGACCAGCAGGAGACACTGCTTAGCAACCCCCAACAAGTGTACACACACAAATAGTTGTCTTAGATCTACAATGTTTTAAAAATAGAGCTATCAAAATTAACACTTGTGAGTTTCTGTATAAAAAGAATTATGTGGACCAAGAGCTTTTTAGAAAAGTATGTATGATAAATGATGAAGACTGATCTTTCTGCACAAACATTTCATGGACTGGTTTGTGTTTGTCCCTGGTGGGAGAGTCCCTGGAAATCAAGGAGGAACTGATAGTGTTAGGTATGACTGGCTGAATTCTGCAGTAAAGACTCTGGGGTTTTGGCCAGGGGAGTCATGCCCTGGGGTGCAGCTCACTGGTAGATGCTTACCTAGCATGTATGGGTTTGACCCTCAGCCTTTAAAACACAACAAAGTCAGCATTTTATGATTGGGATATAAAATGGTCCCAAAGGTTCCTGTGTTAAAGGATTGAATGTCAGCTGATGGCTTTTGGAAATAGATAACATCCGCAGAGCTCTGATCTCCATGGGCGATGATACCATTGGGAGGTGATGAAAAGCCAGAGGCAGGGCCTGGAGGGTGTGGCTTTGAAGGAAACATCTCCTGAACCCACACACTCCCTGTTTCTGCTACCTGGCGGTCACCAAGTGCAGCTTTGCCTGACCAAAGCCTTCTGCCTTGACCTGCCACTGGCATGACAGGTCCACAGCAATGAAGCCAGCAGGCCATAGGCCAAAATCTCTGAAACTGTGATACAAAAATAAATTCTTTCTGGGGCTGGAAAGATGGCTCCGTGGTTAAGAGTATGGACTGCTCTTCTGGAGGTTTGATTCCCAGTATCCGCATACTCACAACTGTCTGTGACTCCAGAGGCTCCGCCACCCTCTTGTGGTTTCTGAAGGCACTGCAATCACATGGCGCCCGTACATGCAGACAAACGCTAATACATGTAAACTAAAAATCTTTAAAAAATAAAAATAAGCCCTTTCTTCTTTAAACAGTTTCCCTCTGATATTGTCACAGCCATGAGAAGCTAAGCAACGCAACGAAGCAAAGAACAAAGCCAGGAAGGCGCCGATGGTTCTCTGGTCTGCTGGCTGCGGCCTGAGCGCACGTTCATCCTAGTGCTGACACCTGCAGCAGAAGGAAAGCTGAGCGGGAGCCTGAAGCTGCCCACAGACTCCCACAGGAACCAGGACTGGGGAGGGTGGCTGTGAGGTAGTCTAGTGAGCGGGGCTTGCAGACTGACTCAGCGGCCAAGCTGTGTGCGGCAGTGGCCGCTTGAGTGGCGGTCTGAAGGAGCATGAAGAGAAGCTTCGAGGTAACGGGGCAGCTGCCTGGCACACAGAAAATTCGAGGATTTGAACTCTGAATGCTGTGGATGCTTCTCACTGCCACAGGGTTGAGAAAGCAGGCTCTGGGGCTAATGGAAATTAACATCTCCATAGTTTTACTCACAGAACTAAGTCCGTGGGTATCCTTCCCATTATCCAGATAATTCCATCCCTAGACTATTGGTTTAACTATTGGAGACAGAGGAGCCAAGAGCATAAGGGAGTACAGTCGGGTGACCACATGAGATCCTAAGGAGGGGTTGTCTTCTGTTGCTGCAAAGCTAATCACTCCAACCCTTACTGGCTTAAAACAATGTAAATGCTTATTATCTCACATGGCTGGGCAGGGATTCAGGAGCAGTATAGCTAAGCAATTCTGTCTCAGAGTCTAGCAAGAGGTCAAAATGGGGTATCAATACTGAAGGCTTGCCTGGATAGGGTTCCACTTCCAAGATGGCACACTAATGGCCATGGGCCTGATCCTCAGTTCTTTGTTGTATCAGGAGGCCTCTGTTCCTTCACACGAGACTGTCTTTACAGATCTACCAAAGTATCTTTATGACATGGCAAATGGCTTTCTCCAGCAAGCCATCCTTTCGCAACCAAGACTCAGAAGCCAAATTGCCCCTCCGTATTCTGTGTTAGAAGGGCAACACAGAGCCCCAACCCCCCACACAGGGAGCAGAACGAGGCAACTCTTGAACAAAGCAGAACCGTCAAAGCCATTGCGGATGCATTGTAAGACTGCTGTACTGGTGGTTCGCTTGGACTTTAAGAAGTCAAAGGGTTAATAAGAGTGCTTGGGAACATATGAGGAAAGGTGTGGCTAAATTTACCAGGCAGCGCAGAGGTGAAACCCGGTCTGACGCATAGAAAATCTTTTTTTTTTTTTTTTTTTAATTTATTTTGAAATCAAAAGATGGGCTCCAGACAGGACTGCTTGTTAAATCTGATGAAATTAAAAATATCTTAAATGTTTGGGAAGGGGAGGGGTGATTAGTGCTCAGGATATATGAAATGTCCCCGCCCGGGGAGGGAGTCGGCTATTGGGAAGGCTGCTTTGGAAAACATATGCTGTGTCAAGCTCCGCCAGCAGATGCAGACTCTGCTGCTAAAGTTAGCTCCTGAGCCGGAGCTGGGTACGCTGCCACCACAGATGTCTCTGGAGCCAGCACCCGAGACAAATATAATTCTTACCCCTGGAAAGCCAGGCTCTCTACACGAGCGCCTTCTCACCCGGGTGGAGGGGTTACATGGAGGTGTGAAGGCAGATTTAGGACCCCAAATGCCGACTCTTCTGAGGTTCCTCAGAATAGCGGATGAGTTCAGAGCGACAAGGTGTGCTGGTATTTAGTATTTCTAATTTGGGAATCCTTCATAAGGTGAATTCTTGTTACTTTAAGAGGAACCTAGGCTATGCAGAACCCAAGGCCCGACTGGAAGTCTTTGGAAGCATGTATTTTGAGATATGCAGTCTGAAATGTTAGGGTAGATGAGATAAGTGTTCAGAATGCCTAGAACTGTGGAAGAGGGGCTAGTACAATAATGAGAAGTGATTTAAGAAATTTCTTTAGCACAGAAACCAAACACCTTCCTAAGTAAGCAGGAAGGGGAGCTGTCTTCATGACCTGTGACAGAACTGAGGGTACCTGAGGATGTGCCCAGCAGGCCATCCTTCCAGGGGTCTCCCCGAATAGGGTTACACTTAAGTCCACAGAGAAAAATTCCATGACAGATAAGCCTGAGAAAGGTGTAAGGTGATTTTCTTGTTGGAGTCAAGGACACCCTATTATTCTAGCATCATTGAAAACCTGCAAGATAAAGAAAGCTCTTTATTTAGCTCCTTGTTTCTCAAATGGACGGAACTGTTTCCTCTAAATTCTATTGGTCTGCAGCCCCATTCTAACCCTTCTGACTGTCGGCTTCCCAAGGCAGCCTCCCCCAGCCCTTACTCACAGCCCAGAGCAGGGCCGGCAGGCAGAGGAGAAAGCAAGTGAAGTAATGGAGCCGTAGCTTGCCGGGACTTTCCAAGGCCTCTGCCTAGCTTTGAACTCACAGCTGTGTGCCCTTTTCCCTGAAGAGGATCCTCACATTTAGTGTAAGCTTCCAGCCCCGTAAAACCCAGCTTTGAAACATGACAGGTGCTCAAGAAGTAATTATTGATTAGGTGAATACGTGGGACTCTGAAACTGGTGTTCCTCTGCACTCACCTTGAAAAATACCTTTCCAGAGACAGGAGACTCCTCAGGGTGGTGGGCACAGTGGGCAATGCTCACATTACTTTGAGGAGTAAGTGAGAGGAATGGAATAAAATTTCCCCCAGAAAAGGAAGTAACTGCCAAGCATTGGGCTGGAGATTATGATCAACTATTTTGGCTTCACATTGTCTGGTATCTTCATCAGGTAGACTTTCTCTCATATAACAGGGAGAATCTCTTAGGAGGGTTTGGAGGGCAAGCAAAAATCACGATGTTATATTTAATCATCTCACCTCATCACAAAATTGCCAGAGTAGAAAAGGCTGGTGCCTGTAACAGTGATGTTCCACACTCCTGAGCTGGCTGTCACTCTGCCCCCGAGGCATGAGGCTTCCCTCCTAGATGCAGCATATTAGATCTGACCATGCAGGATGATCAACAGAGGACTCCATAAAACCCAGAGATGGCTGCTTCTCACCCTTTTTGCCAGCCCCCCCCCCCATCTCTTCTAAATGCAGGTTTGACCCTCAAGTAACGAGGCAGGTTTTTAATATTCCCATCAGCCCTCCCCTGTCCAGATGAGCATTGTCTTTTAGAGATGGTACTTTGGGAGCAGCACACAGGCTCCAGTACAGCTGTTACTAATAAAAATGTTTGTGGCCCTCTTTTGGAATTGCCTTCCGTGTCAATTATGAGGCGCACGAGACAAATCCATCCCCTTGGCCATATGTTGCTTATGACCAAAAATGGTCTTACCCAGCTTATCCTGCAAAATGGCCTGACATATTCAGCTTGCTGGATTTGGGAATTACTTTAGGATTTTTGTTCAAACTCAAACATATTGTCAAAAGACAAAAATTTGCTGGTATTGAATATTCCAAAATGCATGCCATGTGTCTGAAGGCAATTTCCTAAGAGGAGATCAAAACCATTTTGAGCAAGGACATATCTCTGTGGAGAGGGTAGAGATTCCTGGAGAGATGCCTTCAGGAGATAGCCAGTGTCTGCACTGGTGGGGCTCGAATGATTTTAAAAGAGTACTGGCCGCCCGTCATAACTTCTGTGGGTCAAGCAAAATTCTTCACGTTCAGAACTTATCCTCAGAGACTAAGTTTTGACTGGCTTAAGGTGGGACTCAGGCACAAATGTGTGTGTGTGTGTGTGTGTGTGTGTGCAAGATTGACCTGTATGCTGAGCAATTCTTATTAACTTCAATCATAGTTGTTCCTGTTTAATTTTTCTATTGAGATAAAAATCTGTCGTCATTAGGCCAAGAGGTGCCATTGTAGATTAGTCAAACACAGAAGAAGAAATGGTTTTAGAGACTGGATTGGCATTAGCACATGCTGGTGCTGTGTGCCATCACCACCAGGGGGCAGACTCCAACACTTATTAGTAGGTGTGAAGAAATTAGCATCCTGGAAAAAAGTAATCCCAGGAGATGCACTGGAAACTGTCTGGAGGGTTTGACCGTGACCCCCCATGCCATGCTTTCTCTAGTCTTCCGTGGATCTTCCCCAGGTGCCGGCCTCTTGGCCACCTGTGCCACCTGCAGGGGAGAGGCAGCAGGGAGAAAGAAGCTCCTGTGATGTTCTGAGGACCGCAGGCCGCCAGGCGCTGTGGAGAATGGACTGTGTTCAGTAGTTTGTACCGTAACTTAACCTTCTGAAACTGCCACCGTCTTTCTGTAGGAAGCCCAAAGTCCCACACACAGCACCACCAGAAGTTCAAATCCAGGGCTTTCTGATGTCTGAGTGTATGTGCATTCTTTATGTGGAAAGAGGGTGTTGTTTTGAGTTCTGATTTGAATCAACATTTATTGATTAAGGTGTATGGCTTGTTGCTGTTCTTGTCATCCATATAAGTGATGTGCCTGTCACCTTCTGCACCTGTGTAGTGCCAGATTCTGGTTCCAAACACCAGCTGTGAGGCAAGGTGAAGGAGCTCAGGTCTGTACCTGAGTGTGGAAGCCACCTGTTTGCTGCCATGTCCCTGAAGTGAGCAAAAGCTTGCTCTGAGGGCAAGACTGGCCTGCTCCCTGGTCTGGTACTGACACATCGTAGATACTCAGAACTGTTTGTCCAACTCCCTAGCTGAAGAATGCATATCACATGAATGCTAAATCAAATTCCGCACTGGGAGCACTTGCTGCCACATCTTGTGTCCTTCCCGCCCCTCTGTCTGCACCAGCCTCCTCAGCAAGTGGAAGTACTGCTTCTAGAAGATATCTAGACTCCTTGAGCTCCAACTCTTGCACACTCAGCTTTCTTCCTCCCTGGACACACGGATGTGAGCAGGGCCTTGAACAGAAGGGCAGAGTGGGAGAGGGAGGCCTTTGAGACCAACATGGCTGTTAGGAGCACACCCGGATACTGCTACTGGAGACTGAAAACAGACGAGGAATGGGATTTGACAAGGGAGGGGTCAGGTGGACACTCATCCTGAGTCAGGCAGAAAGTAAAGGATGGGGCTCTGGGGGGTGAGCTCTTTACTGAACTGGTTACAGGGGTGACTCTCGCCTCTAAAGAGGGGTGAGCTCTTTACTGAGCCGTTACAGCCGTGACTCTCCCCCCGGCTCTGAGAAAGGGATGTTTTCTTCCTTTGCCTTCCATTTGAAGCCATGCTCTTGCCCTTAGCCTCCCGCAGTTATCTCAAGCTGCAGTAAGGGGGCCTGAGAGGGAGCACAGGGGTGTGCATTGCCACCGCTTTAAAGCAATGCACTTGTCAAGTTCCGGACACCTCCCTCAGCCTCCACAAAGCTGCTTTCAACCAAGCTTGCAGTATGCTTTGAGCCTCCTTCACACTCAGAGTCTGTGTAACACATGTTGATTGACAGTGGGGCACGCTGGAAAAGTTAATTTTAGTGCTTTTGGGCATTTTGGATTTATCTACAGACACACCAAAAATAACTTCGCTCCTTATTCTGTTACAGAATATAACTACAAAAGCAGGTGGGACCGAGCTGAGGTTGCCAATGGAGGCCTTCCCCTAGATCCCCTCCAGCCCCATCCGATAGAAAAGAGCAGCCATCGGCCATTTCTCACCTTCTGAGAAGGAAGAAGTCAAGGCCAGCTCCCACACCCAGCCCTGATTTTGTCCCAGCGGACTTGACGTTTCCTCATTCCAGATGCAGTACTTCTGACAACACACTAAGCATGTTCTAAACACTTCACAACTTTAATGAACCGAGTGCTCATGACAAGTTTACCAAACAGGCACTATTCTTGTCCTTGTTTTCTGGATGCGGAACCTGGGGCCCTTTGAAGACAAGCAACTTACCCAGCTGTGCAGGTGGTATGGGGGTGCACTCACCCCACACAGTAGGCCTTCTGAGGATAGGTCCAGCAAGCCCCACTGAACAACCTCCTGCGGTCCTTGTCTCTGCTTTGTTGCCAGTGGCAGTTGAATCTAACCCTAATTAGCATAGAAGAGTCATTTAGAATCTGTTCTTGAGGGAGGCTCCTGTCTGCACAGTGCTGATCAACATACACATTCTGAACAGGGTGGGGGGCTTATGGTAGAGGGATGACCTAGGTGGGTTTATGTGGTACTGGAGGTTTCTAGGGACCTATCCAAGAGAATCTAGCTCCATTTCTGGCAGAGACTGGTGTTTAACGGTTCGAGACTCCCCAGAAACCTCTGGAGGAGTGTGTGACTTGTGTAGAGTCAACCTCTTCTCTTTGCCTTCTTCCATCTTCCTGAAGGGTCGCTCCTAAGTCTTGTCTCTTCCACAGAACTTCCCATAACACCAGAGACCAGCTCATGTCTTCTCAGTAAAGATTCTCAGTGTCTTCCCTTCCCTTTCCCAACTGGATATTCTAGAAGGCCCTTTGGTCTTTCAACCAGAAACCTGGCTATAAGACTCCAAAGAAGTCCTCCATCTGTAATGAACGGATGGTCACACTTGCTTCAGCTAGTTATCAGGGGAATTAAATTAGATCAAGCATATGTGATTGCTTTATTGATGATGAAGTAAGGTCAAGTTAAACAACATGTTCACTAGTGTGCTAGCCCCAGTACCCAAGGGCTATGATTGTCCTCCGGCTTCCCGTGATGCTGTCTGCTTCTCCCCATCTCATTCCCAAATACTGTTTATTGTATGTTATTTTCTAATTGTTCACGTATCAAATTTTGTTTTGCCAAATAGATTGACAGGTCTTAAAAAAGACACAGAGAGCGTTTTAATACCTCCAAACACTCAGAACAGAGATGGGCATGCAGAAAGCATTTTAACTTTAAAAAAGGAAGGCAACCCGGTGGTGGTGGTGCACGCCTTTAATCCCGGCACTCGTGAGGCAGAGCCAGGCGGATCTCTGTGAGTTCGAGGCCAGCCTGGTCTACAGAGTGAGTTCCAGGAAAGGTGCAAAGCTACACAGAGAAACCCTGTCTCAAAAAACAAAACAAAGCAAAAAAAAAATAAAATAAAATAAAAAAGGAAGGCAACAAGACCAGAGTTAGTAGCAAACAAATGGGGATTTACCAGGGAAGGCACTGTCATCTTTTCTATGTGTTCTAATCACTGGAATGCTCCTACTTCCTGTCTAGTCCCCCCTGGGTACCATATGGCCGGGGAGCCAGCCTTGTCCTGAGGAGGTTGCTTGCTGAGTCTGGAACTCCGGCATAGCATAGAGAAGTGGACTGTTAAAAGTGTACTTAATCTTGTCTACCACATAGCTCGTCGTGAATCACCCAGCTCAGTTCTCCAGGAAACAGAAGGTTACAATCCTAGACTTCCCCAACTTGAACACCAATGAATAAACAAGGTCAATGTCCTTGTCTTCAGACTTCCCATCTATGTCCCAGGCTCCTACCTAATAAAGCATCTTATAATTGACTTATGGTCACCCAATGCTGCTTCTCCAAAATTTACACTGATCATTTAAATTGTTTCAATTGGTGCCAGTCTATGTACCTACCTGCCTATCCACTCAGCTATCCTCCACTATTTAGAAGCAATTTGAATTTTGTGGTAGTCACCACTTGCCAAAGGCCTGGCTTACGTGTGGTATCTGTCGTTTGTAGATCTGTGCGGCTCTCCAAGGGATGCTCCTGATCCAGGATTTACCACTATCAGTTGGACTTGGAGGTTCCCTGTCATCTCCCTGGCCTTGTCTCATAGAAAGGCAACTATACCAATGTGTGACTTCAAGTTTTGCAGCTGGGGGTTAACCTGAATGTCAAGTTTTGAGGACACCTTAGCATTGTCCTGTCTGGATTTAGGGATGCCACGCGTCTTCATAACTGGAGAAAGTGTTTGTGGTGACCACTGTGAGGGGTACCCTGCGTCTTCATAACTGGAGAAAGTGTTTGTGGTGGCCACTGTGAGGGGTACCCTGCGTCTTCATAACTGGAGAAAGTGTTTGTGGTGGCCACTGTGAGGGGTACCCTGCATCTTCTCCCCTCATTAGTAGGGACTGACTTGTTGCTTTGTACAACCAACTGTTTTCAGCCCATCTGAAGCAGATCATCTACAGGTGCACGGCTCCATCACCAGCCCCGCAATGTAATCCAGTGCAGATCATCTACAGGTGCATGGCGCCATCATCAACCCCCTAACCACAATCCAGTGCAGATACCTGCAGATGCAGGCCTCCATCCCCTCAACCATAATCCAGTGCAGTTAAAAGGCACTTTCTCTCCTGCTGAGAAATTAACACCTTCTCCTTTGTCCCAACTTTCTGGGATCATTTCCAATAGGTCTTGGCTGGGAGTTAATTAAATCTGTGTTGACACATATTCAATTTCAAGTGGCTTTGCACATACAAAAAAACCTGTTGAGATTTTCCCCTTTTGGGTCCAAAACCGATGATCTATCTTTTTACCCCAGTTTTCAGGCTTTCTACTTGCCAGGAGAGGATGGAATTTAAAGTGGAAAATTTGTGGGATTCCTCACCCTAAGAAAACCATGGTCTGCCACTTTCCCATAAAGACTCTAAATTTCAAACTCTGTCTTCTGCATGAAACTTCTCCCTTCCCGTTAAGGTGACTGGATTTGTGATTATCGGAAGCTCTCAGAGGCAGGGCCGCAGCAGACACCGAGTGGGGTCAGGCTTCTCAGGCAGCAGCCGTTGGTTCAAGAACATGGTGCTCAAAAAACAGAGTCAGAAGAGCCAAATGTAGGTCAAGTGATTTTTAATTCCAATTGGATATTGCATGTGCACAGCCGGGGGCTTTTCTTTTTCTTCCTTTTTTTTCATCAAGTTAGGATCTGAGCGGGTTACAGAAAGTTATTAGTAGAAGCGTCTAGAGTCTTCTTGGCTTGCCTTAGTGACACCATCTGCTTATTTTAGTGACCAGAGCAGTGCGTCTGAGGGCCTGAAGATTAACCTCACTATTCAGTGGCCCTGACTGTGAAATCCTGCTTCAGAGGGCTGGCCTGGCAGAGCCGGCCGGGTTGGGAGTGCCCTCTGCCGCACTGATGGATGGTGGGCTGTTTGGTTAGTCTGTAGTTTTTTGTTTTTGTTTTGTTTTAACTTCTAAAAACCAGACAGTTCTGTATACAAATTAGGACTGTTTCCCTTGAGAATAGGGGTGCTCTGGCATCATCACATGCGACAGTGGCAGAGCTGAGCTGCTCTAACCCTTTGACATATGCCATGTCTGGGCCATTTCCCAGGGAGCTTGCGTGACCCCCTCCACACAGGAGAATCTGCCGCCCTGTCATCAAGAAACACACTGTACCAAGGGCCTGATTGTCTTCAACAGCCGGGGGTGGAGTGGGGTGGGGTGGAGTGGGGTGGGATAGGGTGGTGGAATGGAGTAGGAGGAGATGGGGTGGGGTGGGGTGGGGTGGGGTGAGGGCTCGGACTTCCATGGGGATGGTGGTGGATGTTCTCTTTAGTTCTTTGCATCAAGTCACAAATGAATCTTTAGAACAACTGGCTCTGGTGTGTTTGTTGTGATCAGTGTGGTAGGAAAGAAGAAAAGGCCTAGCAGATTGGTCCAGCCTGCAGCCTGTGGGTCACGTGTGGATGAGAAGAGCCATGAATGTGGCCCAGTACAAGTTCCCACACTTACTTAAAACATTACAAGATGTTTTCATAACTCAACTGCATGGCTCTTGAGTGTGAACTTTGTTGATGGAGATGTCATGTCATGATGTCATGCCTTGTGGGGACTGGTGGGAAGAAAAAGGGACTGGTTTATGCTCTGGGAGGGTGATTCAAAGGAGAGGTGGGTGCTTTGCAGTGAGAACTCTGAAAACATGTTGGCTTGTTGGGATTTCCAAGACATAGAGGAATTAGGATCTGGGGGATTGTGTATAATTATTTGGACAGTACTTTCCCCAGAGGACACTTAACTCCCTCTAGTATATAGCCATGGGGACCGCACTCATTCATGCCTGCATTTCTTATGGCAGCACAGGACTCGGTCCTCACATAGTTCATAAATATCCACAAAATGGGACTCATCTGTGGGAGGTACAGGTGAGCATGGACATACACATGTGAACTGCTATTCACGCATGCAGAGGCAGGTAGGAGGAAGGCTAGACATTAACAGACAGCTAGGGAAAAGAGAGAAAGTGTCTCAGGCACATACACCAAGAAACATGGGGCTTTGTTAGCAGCTGATAATGGTTCATTTGGAAATATTTCCCCTCTGTTTTCGAAGTCATGGAGGAGTGATGGGTAGTGGATTGCATTCTTGCCCTCAAGGCCTGAGAATCCACAGCCACGGCTCTGAGTGATGAAGACTGGGGCGAACAGCTTCATTAGGTGAGCAGTGGATACTTAGCACCCTTTTCTGACATCCATCCTCTTTGTGCTCGTCCCTATTTGTCCTCCAGAACGTGCCAGGCACATCATGACACAGATGGAAGCCGAGGCTGTGGCAGCTCTGTATAACCAGAATGACAAACAGATCCATTTCAAACCTGTCTCTTTGGTTGTACCACCATGGCCAAGCTACTTAGCCCCTCAGTTTGGCTCCTTTGGTGACAATGAAGATAATCATTGTCCCCTGATGTTAGGTCATATGCAGAGCAGACAGTGCTGGCATTTGGTAAGGATGTTGTGTAGTATCCCAACGTTCAAAGTTGATAGGCTTTCTAATCTGTAGTTTTCCTATAGTTATGGCTTCTCCAATTCCCTCTCCTTCCTTCCTCCTTTCCTCCTGTCCTTGGACCCTCCGTGACTCAGCCTCCTGAGTGCTGGCATCATATGTGTGTACCACCATTGCTGGCTTTCTAACACCACATTCTTAACACTGTCACCTCAAGGCCAGATGCTTTCAGGTGAAGCACACGGTTAGACTGCTCGGTGCTGCCGTCAGTCTGTGTTTTCGAGGATTGGTTATCCAGTGGCCATCTAGGGGAAGGCAAGGTTGACTTGTGTTTTCTTGCTAGCATTCTCTGTTTGTGGTTAGGGGTTGGCTGTGGTCCCTGTCGGGTCACACCAACTCTTAGATCACTTCCCCTTGTTTCAAATGCCATCTGCTTCAGTCCTCCCGCAGCAACCCCATGATTCTCATCAGGGTGTCCTTGGGAGCCTCCTGACCACACTCCTCCACCTTCACCATGCTGGCTGCCCACATCACAGCAGGGCAGCTTGGCACAAAACCTCACACCAATTTCCCCCTCCTGCTGTAGAAACCTAGAACTTCTCCCAAATGGAGACAGATACTCACTTTGAACTTGAGCTAGTGAGAATTCCTTACAGCCCAATGTACCAAATCCACACTCTTTCTTTTGTCTCTCCTATGTCCCTTTCCTGTCGTGGGGAGGGAGATGAAGTGCGGCCTCCGCCCTTGTTCCTCCAGCTCAGATCCTTGGATGAGCTTGTCAGGCCGGATACTGCAGCTGAACATAAATGAACGGTTATTAATGATGGTCATAATGTTTTCTAGCAGTTAGCTGGCTGGGATTCTAGGGTTTTTTTTCCACTGTGTTTTGAAGGGTTAGGTTATTTAAACTTACCATCAAATAGAATCAAATCAAAGTGAGCTAATTTTTCTTAAACACTAATCATTTTAAGGCTATTGAACTAAATATAGAGGCAGTTCATTAAATCATTAAAACAGCCTGCAATAATGCTCACAAAGTCATTATGGAGCGATTCCCCAGCCGGAGAGGTGGTGTTGCCTTAAGCACAGTTTAATCAAATTAGATGGTGGGCTATGTCATGGGGTTTCTCCTATTGATATTCATTAAAAATACATGATTTATCACTAATCTCTGTGAGGTAGAGCCCACTCTTCCAAATGAATTTTGTAAATGTCAAGGGGAAGAAAACAGAATGGCGTATTGTTATAATAATTTAAGAGTGGTGTGATCACATTTACATTTTATATACTATGCAATTTAGGAACAGATAATAGCTTTAACAAGGCTAAACTTTTTTCCTTAGTTAAAGTTAGAGCAGAAACGCTGGACCCTGAGGATTACCCATTATATTTTACTGCTGAACAGGCCTCCACATTTGAATTATCGCTAGAATGGTAGCTTGTCCCATTGTTCACTAATGCTCTCTTCTGGTGGAGAATTCTACATAAATTTATGCTGCCCTGCTCAGACAGAATAAGACTCGTGGTTTCATCCTGTTGCTGTGCAGCACTCAGAAGAAGTAGTTTGTTTTTCCTCCTTCATCCTCCATCTGCCCTGGGCTCCCCAAGTTACCCTCTCAGCCTGGTTGGGTCAGTGGGGCTCCTTGCTGCTCTGGACTGCGAAAGGAAGATAACGGTTTGTGTGTCGAAACACCTAGAGGTGTTTGCATTTTAACAGGGATCAAACGCTGAAACTAAAGGGATTATGCCCTAATAGGAGAATTTTGAGCCTCAGCCAGTAGATGGAACGCTCTGCTGCTAGACCATCCTGCAGGAAGAGCCGTCACCCGCCTCCCAGACTATCGATAGAAGTGTGCAGGAATGAGGAGACAGCACGGCTTTGACTATTCTGTGCCTTTTCTTTTCTTTCTTTCTTTTTTTCAGCTGTGAAATGGACTTTCTCTGTTTCCAGATACCTAAACAGGTGGCTTCCTCGGGGGTAACTTTGAAATGTTCTGACTTGCTCACTAACAAATCTGGGCACTAATAATTGAGACTAAAATGTACAGTTTAGTTAAAAGCTCTCAATTTTACTTCTAAAACAGCCCTAAAGGAAGAAAGACACTTTAAAGAGGTTCAGGGCCTTCCTGGTATGAAAACATGCCTGTTCTTAGCAAGACACATGAGATGTCTCCACACCTAGACACTTATCAAAAGCATTTCAGAATGTAACTTACAGCCAGAACGAACAGAATTGGCAGGCACAGGCACTCGATTTGCACCAGATAGGGAGGCTTTTAGTATTTTGGTCATTTAACCTAATCTGAAAAAGAAATGGATCCTAGATGTAATCCTACTTATTCTACTCTGCTATGTCATGAAATAATGGGTCACTCACCCTTTTCTGCACACACACACACACACACACACACACACACACACACACAATTTGGACTTGAGTCCTGGCTCAGTGGGAACTTTCAGAAGCACAGCATCTGGCTCAAGCTACAACAGAGAGCAGCCGTTAGCCATGACTTGTCCACCCTTTAAACGAGAGAGCTGTGACCAGGATGGCTGTATTATCACTAGAACCCGCCTGAACTTTTAAAAGTAATAAATTGGAGTCCCTGCAAAGTGCCTCGCTAAGTAGCTGAATGCCTAATTTACCTAGGACATGGTTTCAAAATTCATTTCATCGTTGATAATTTGATGAAAAGGAGCACTGTAGTCATGGTTTCTCTTATGTAAGGCTCACACACCTAAGGGCAGGGAATGTTTGTTTTGATGATTAATAATGGGAAGTTTTGTGGCTTGGTGGGAAGTGCTAGCATTCAAAATTCTTCAACCTTGTTCCCAGCTTCATTCATCAAGAAGCACCTCAAAGACTTGCCCCATCCCCGGCTTGTGCTCCATGGAATTTAAGCGGGCTCTTGCATGTTTGCAGTCAGAGAGCCTGGAGGGGAGTGACTGGTTTCAGGGGAGAGGTTGAATGTGCATTGTTTAACTCCTGATGAGCAGCAAGGGGCTGGGAGAGCAAGCATTGTTCTTCCTTCTGTTCCCATGGTAGCCCCCAGATCTCACCACAGTGACAGTGACAGTTTGGCTGTCTCTCACCTATGACTGTTGTCCTCATGCTCACAGGACTGTGAAAGCCTGGGTTGAAATAAGAGGGCCAGCATTAGAGGTTATGGGGTGGAAAGGGTTATCGTGGCCTTCCCTCATCTGAGTTGGTTTTAGGACTGGGAGTACTCAAGGAACCTGTGGTGGTTTGAAAGAAAAAAAAGGGAGTGGCACTATTAGGAGATGTGGCCTTGTTGGAGTAGTGTGTCACTGTGGGATGGGCTTTGGGGTCTCTTTTGTTCAAGCTTCCCTCTGTGTGACTGTCAGCTGACTTCATGTTGCCTGCAAGATGTAGAACTCTCAGCTCCAGCACCATGTCTGCCTGCATGCTGCCATGTTCCCCGTCCTGATGGTAGTGGACTGAACCTTGGAAACTGTAAGCTACCCCAATTAAATGTTTCCCTTATAAGAGTTGCTGTGGTTATGGTGTCTCCTCACAGAGCCCCTCAGTCATGGGAACTGGAATGGATGGGGACTTTTGTCTTCTCAGGCCTCATTCACACGACCTGGGAGCTTTTACTCCCTGCCCCCCGAAAGTTATCTCCTTTTTAATCACTACTCTTATTCTTAAAACAAATTAGACTGATTGGTTGTATTTTATGAACGTTTTGCCTGTATGTATGCAGGTGTACCATGTGGATGCCTGATGCCCTTGGAGGTCAGAAAAGGGGGTTGGATCCCCTGGAACTGAAATTATGAATGGTTGTGAGTCACCTTGTGGGCAAAACGTACTCTTAACCCCTTAGCCATTACTCTACTCTATTCTCAGGACATTGAAACATTCAAATAGTTCTCTCATTTATTTGTAGGGACAATTTCCTACATCTACAATTCTCTTAATACTTTAAGTTCCTCTCCTGTGTGGACTGAGCATTGGAGCAATGCTCTCATTTACAGGAAAGAAAGCTGAGCCTCAAACCAATAGGCCGTGTCCCATCTCTACTTTTGTGCTGTCCGCTCCCAGTACAGGCTGTGTCTCTTCAGTGAACAGTCACATGTATGTGCTCCAGCCTGGGGCACAGGAAGTCAGAGAGGCCTCCCAAAAGGTTCAACTTCAGACAGAGGTCATCCGGTGACTAGATTCCAGTGCCCTTACAGAGGTGGCCTCTGTTTGATTGCTGGTCAGAGGATTCCTCCAGAAATGGTGAGGGCTAGGGGGAGGAGCCCCCACCTACCAGACGCACTGCCTTAGCATCCCACTCTGAGGGAACTGACTTCTGCTGGTACGACACTTTATAATTCTGATATCTTCAAGTGGGTGTCCTCAACAACCCAAAGCATGAGCTCTAATTTTAACTGATGTCATGGTAACTAGAGAGACCAAAGTCCATCAGAGTGAGTTTCCTTGCAACATACTTGGGTGGCGTGTCCCCACGTGGGTGAGTGTGTGTATCTTTTGGTAACAACCCACATTTTATTGCCTTTTCACAGCCCACCAGAGGAGTGCCTATCACCCATCACATCATCGTTGTGATGCAGTGTCTATCTCTTTTCCTTTGTTCACACAATGTGGTCCCTCCTAATACAGTACCCTCAACACTCACCTGCTCACCAGACAGCCCCACAGTGCCAGTGCCTAAGGGAAATTAACCTTGCACCCTTACCTGCCTCTTTCCTCTCTGTTTCCCCAAAGAGTCACACAAGAATTGTCCTCCAAAGCATAGTCCCACTGTCAGCATGGGCTTTGGGGCTGCAGTCCCTGTTATGTTTGGTGTGTGCCAGGATCCTGCCAAGTGGTGACACACACATGTCATCACCTAGAGAATCTAGTGCTGGACTCTGTGCAGGTGGCAGCTTAATAGATGCTCTGCGGTGACAGAATTTAGATGTCGGGCCTTCTGCTCTCCTGGTTGTCATCCTGTCATGGATATAAAAGACAGAATAAGATAACTAGAAAAATAAAACAACAACAATCTCTTCAAGTCCACTTTTCTACTGACCAATGGCAAAGAGTGTTTCAAAATGAGATCAAAGCCTTTTGCATAAAGTAGTTGACTACTGAACCACACAGCTCCAGGAGCTGTATCAGAGGCTGGCTTTATTTTCTGTCCATTTATTTATTATTTACTTATATTTGAGACAGTGTATATCACTCTATATCCCTTTCTGGCCTTGATCTCATAAAACCCCTGCCTCTGTTCTCCAAGTGTTAGGAGTACTGGGGCATGCCGCCACACCTGGCTAGAAGGCTAGTGTGTTTACACCTGGCTAGAAGGCTAGTGTGTTTACACCTGGCTAGAAGGCTAGTGTGTTTTTAACTGTTAAAAATTATATTTATTTGTGTGCGTGTGTGTTTGTGGAGAGAGAGGGAGAGGGAGAGGGAGAGGGAGAGGGAGAGAGAGAGAGAGAGCGCTCATGCACTGCCTCGTGTGCAGAGGTCAGAGGACAACTTGTATGAGAGTGTTCTTTCTTTACACTATGTGGACCCCTGGGGTTGAACTCAGGTCATGAGACTTGCTGTCAGGTGCCTTTACCTGCTGAAACATTGCCAGCACCAGAAGACTATTTTATGAGTAGGAAGGCAGTGAAGAGTTTTCTTTCCAAAATGTATCTGTTCTTCTTTCCCCTTACATGTAAGTAATAATTTTCATGGTCCATTACACACATCCTTCCAGGAGACCAAGATCTGCCTATCTTTTCAGTGTGTATCCCCCACATGTAACACAGGGCTCTCCACATGGTGTGTGCTCAATATGTATTTGTTGAATGAATGATTATCACAGACTTCAGCCAAAGGGAAGAGAGTGAAGATAATGTCTGCTGTTGAAATACTCTGGAAAAATCTACACTTAACACCACAGAGTGGCCTGAGTTATGACAGTTAATGAAATCTGACTCTGTAGAAGGCTTGTTTGGTAAAATGATAACTATGCACACTTCAGCTAGTCTATCTAAGCCTTTGCTGTGTATATCGCTCTGTGTAAATAAAGTTCTGATTGGCCAGTGGCCAGGCAGGAAGTATAGGCGGGACAAGAGAGAAGAAAGAGAATTCTGGGATGGAGAAGGCTGGGGAGAGACACCGCCAGCCGCCGCCATGAAAAGCAACATGTAAAGACACTGGTAAGCCACACGCCATGTGACAAAGTATAGATTAACAGAAATGGGTTAATTTAAGATAGAAAAGGTAGATAACAAGCAGCCTGCCACGGCCATGCAGTTTATAAGCTATATAAGTTTCTGTGTGCTTTCTTGGTTGGGTCTGAGCGACTGTGGGACTGGCGGGTAAGAGAGATTTGTCCTGACTGTGGGCCAGGCAGGAAAACTCTAACTACAAGCCTTAGTTTCCCTTCATTGGCCAATAGTAGCTAATACTACTAACACTCTGGGCAGTGGACAAACAAATCATGTTAAGTATCTGATTTTTAGGACTAACCCTTAAAGACAGAACCTGCACAGCACCTACCCTAAGAGTGCTGTATTACGACAGGAAATGGGTTGGTGATAACCACTGGTACCCTACAGGATCAACAGGCAGTTAAGTAGTCAGCCAGGGATGTGCCATTCTCCTGGGAAGAGGCACAGACTCAAGCTTTCTGCTTACGTGGATGAAAAGCTTTTACTAGATCTAGTCTGTCCTTGGGACCTCTGACTTGTTTCAGTTTCTAGATCAGATGTTCCCAGAGGTGGCCTGCTGTCCTGGAGCCTTCTTCCACTGGATAGGGCATGGGAGAGTTCCCAGGTCAATGACTTTTCTATGAGGTGCTTCATGTCTGCTCTAGGCCTCAGTGTCCAGAAATCAGCACATGTTACGGCACCCCATGGCTTCTATTCTTAGAGAGAAGCATAAGATCACGAAGTGAAGGTATGAAGTTGAACTCCCAGCAAGTCGTTGTAAAAGGAACACAGATGGAGGAATTATCTAATTTAAGAAGCAGGGGGAAAGAAAATCCAGCCCAGAGGATTCCATTTCTATAAGATTAAAGACAAGCACCGAAAATACAATTGATTCCACACGGATACAGCCAGCTGGAGCTGTCTTCAACACGATGTGTGGGGATGACGCTCCGGATTGTCCTTCTTTTCCGTCCATGTCCCCACGCAGGCTGCAGAGGCTGCCACTGGGTCTGAGAGCAGGCTACCGTGGCTCTACAAAGACTGTCCCTTCTCCCTCCCAACTAATGAGACAGCAAAGTCAAGAGCTGTAACTGTGAGTGTATAAAGGAAGGCAAGCATGGCACCCTGGGCAGGCACGGGGCTGCTTTCAGTCCCTCCTCAAGTAGAAGCCAAGCGGCAATGCGGGGCTGTTGGGCCTTCCTAGAAAGTCTCTAAAGTTCCCTGGGGCTGCACAGACAGGTCCTCCAGTGGATGGTAGTGGCTCTTGATACTCACACATGATAAGCAGGTGTCGGTCAGAGAAATGGGGTAGGTTACTCAAGTATTTTGCTACTCACAAAATGAAGCATTTTTACTATTGAAAAGCTGTACTGCCTATTTCTATCCAGTAAAAACTCCTAGCCTGGGAAGAAGGACATTGCATATTCCTAATTTAAAAAGTGGGATACGATCCCTGGTGAGACGGGATTCCTTTATGGCAAGCATACCTGGTTTTGTTGGGGGCAGGGTGGTGGTAATCACTAGACATATTTACTGGTGAAATTATTAAGGCCACTCCACGTAGTTAAAAGGGAGGTTTAGTTTGTGGGGTAACTTACAAATGAAGGGGTAGGTTGCAGGGTCTGGCAAAGGTATAGGGCAGTCCGGCGGTGTTCTCTGGAGAACTCTGCTCGGTCTCCTCCTGCGTCCCGTGTCCCGGAACCAAGAGAGCCACCTCCTCCTGTTCCTCAGTCTTCCACTCCCTCCTCTGCCCCGCCTTGTGGGCGTGATCATTACTGAAGCCTCAATGGAGGTTGGAACTTCCAGGCCAATGCTGGGATGGCTATCCACTACATCTCCCCCATTTTGTCTAAATAAGAAAGTTCTAACCTAATACAAGACTATACACAAAGAGATGGTTATCAAATATTGTCCAGGAGTAACAAGGGATAATGACCTAGATAAGTTGGAATTATAGTAAGTGCAAACAATATCAAGCAAAAAACACATAGTAAAATCCAGGGAAGTCTAGAGCGTGGGTAGGTGGCATGTTACAAAGATCATTCTAAAAGGTATCCTATCCTAAAGAACCTGAGTCTAATACTTAATATATTCTATCTAAGATATTATATATGTATATATATTAAGTTGTAACTATAACTGCTAATCTCCAACCTCATCAAAGACCTGAGAAGGAATATAATAATACCTGAGAAATGGGAGAAGGACACAAGCAACTTTCGGGAGTCTTGCAAGAGTAGACAGAGACAGCTAGCAGCCTGGACTGTCACCTAACGTGTAGTAAATAAACTAGATCCGGTTTCCTTTGAAGAGTTAAGCCACCCCACACCCCTTCTCTTGCCCTTTTCTCTTTTAATCTTTCCCTTGCCTTACTTTCCTTCCACTGAAGTCGAAGCTTCTTTAGGATGGGACCCTCTCTTACCGTGCCGTCATGTTGCCTGGTACAAGGTAGATACACAATATGCGCTGTTGAATAAAGATGCTGAGATGCTAGAAGATTTGCCAATGGCCACACTGGCAAGGAGAGGACAAGAAGTCAGGCTCATCTGGGGAGTCCATTGACAACGGGACACATGCTTTGCCAATCCAAAAGTATTGGTGTCTCTGGCAGAAGAACCCTGTTACTCAAATGACTGGGACATGCATTCAGCACACGCCATCCAGTTAGGGACAGAGAAGATGAGGGTAAAGAGGACAGGCATCCAAAGCCCCACCTCCACACCACTGTGCCTTTACAGCACACTTTGCCTTTTAAACACCACTCTCATTTGCTCCAGAGAGAAAAAGGTGTATAGCTTTGTGAGAACTTCAAATCTAGGCTGGTGAGATGGTTCAGTGGGCAAAGGCACTTTGCCATGCAAATGTAGCAACCTGAGAGAAAGAATGGACTCCACAAAGTTGTCTTCTGCCGTCCACATGTGCTCTGTGGTCACACATGCACCACACATCTTACGCATACAATTAAAAATTACTATAGGCACAATAGCATTATGCTTTGGTAAGGCCATGCATGATAAATGTATTCAGCACAAGAAAAAAAAAAATCCACCTACAGAGAAATCACAGTGAATCTGTTTTTTATTAAAAGCTCTTCAGAAAGCAAGACCCACATTGTCTGAAAGCCATGTGAGGGCCAGGAGAGATTTCTCCCAACTGAAGCTCTACCCTGCAGGGCAGTGTGTAATCTCCAGACTCAGGATGTGGAGGAGAAAAATCGTCCTGTGAGGTAAAAGGACCCTGAGCAACTACTTTTTGGGCAGTGGGAGAATTTCATTTTTTTTTTTTTTTCATCTGACACATAGAGAAGATTCCCGTTTTCAGCGAAGAAACTGGAGTTAATCATTGCAAGATACTGGTTACCTCTGACCAGAGACAGCCCTGTGGGCCATGGCTTCATTCTTCTCAAGTGTTGATCAAGTCTTTGTCTTCAGGATGCTTGTGACACATTCTGTCTCTAGTGCCCTGGGAAGAGAGTGTCCTATCATTTTGTCTACTTCTTGTTGCTGGGAATGGTAATTCCCATCGCCGCAGTGAGAACCATGCTGGGCGGAACTGACTCTTTGCAAGCATTCTGCCATGACACAGAGAACAGGAAACCAGAGGGATGGAAAAAGAAGAAGGCAAACAAGCTGGGGGGGTGAGGGGGGCAGAGCTAAGAGGCGGTGCTGAAGGACAGAGCCATAGGGATTGGGTTGTCTCCACAGCTTGACCCTTGTACATCTTCGCATCCACATCCGATTCATTTTATTAAAGGCATCTTGCTTTTGACATCTCTGAGGAATTATAGAGCTGAGTAAAGGGATATGAAGCCAATAACTTGACTTGCCTTCAAACCAATGTTATAAAAAAATACTTCCCTTGTATTTAATAGAATATGTAAAATATTAATTTGTCTAGTAATAAAAATGGTAGTCACTGGTCACTTTTATTCCTAAGCAGTATCAGTGCTTGAAAGAAACCCAGCCAGGTGCGATGGGGTATGCACTTAATCCCAGCACTCAGGAGGCAGAAGTGGTGGGTGTTTGTGAGTTCAAGACCAGCCTGGTCTACAAAGTGAGGTCCAGGACAGCCAGGGCTATATAGACAGACCCTGTCTCAACAAACAAATACAAGAAAGAATGAAAGAAAAAGAGAAAGGAAGGAAGGGAGGGAGGGAGGAAGGAAGGAAGGAAAAAAAGAGGACAGAAGGGAGGGGGAGGGGACGGGGAGGGAGGGGGGGGGGAGGGAGGAGAATTATGTTTTCTATCTTTCTTATCCTGTCTTCCTTTCTGTTCTCTCTCACAGTGATTTTCAGACCTGAACCCCTCTTGGAGAAGTACTGGAGTAATTACAGTTGAGACACAATGCAGCATTTGTACCTGATAGTAGCACTGTGTCTTGCACTAACAATGTGGTTGTGGAATTTCGTGGACTTTCACTTCCAGCTTGCTGGTGTCAGGTGGCATCCTGTGGCTGTGCAAATGTGTGTGAACGGCATGAAGACAGCAGCAGCTCTCTGCACCATGGGTAGCAGAGGACACCTTGGACCGATGCAGAGGGAGTAGGTGAAGTTCTGAGTGGATGTGGACTGTCACCTTGGGCACAGTCATGTCGAGGACCCCTGGGAACAGCAAAGCTGACCTCTGGTCCAAGCACAAGTGTTTATGAATGACTGACCGATGCGTACACAAGCTAGCAACCCTACAACTCTCTCCTGCCAGATGACAGTCACCGAGAGCGCCTCCTCCCAGAGACCTCTTATTATCTAAACCTGCTTTCTTGTTCAGCTGTATAGAATAAATCCTCCTCCCTAATTTGGGTGTTTAAAATAAATTAGTTATTTCCAGGTTGCATAGTTGGTGCCCTCCATCAGACTGAACACTGGCTTTTCTTTTCTTTTTTTTAAATTTGTTTATTTTTATTTTATGTGTATTGATGTTTTGCCATGGGTGTCGGGTCCCTTGGAACTGGAGTTACAGACACTTGTGAGCCATGTGGGAGCTGGGAATTGAACCTGGGTCCTCTGGAAGAGCAGTCACTGTTCTTAACCACTGAGCCATCTCTCCATCCCTGACAGCAGCTTTTCTGTTTGTATGTCTGTGTATCTGTCCTTCATTCCGACATCATTGCGGTCAGGTTTCCAGGACAAAGCCATGCAGAACATGGTGATGCCCTTTGCCTTCATCTTTCCATGGTCCTTTACTTCCACACATGTGTCCAAAGGTCTCCTTTTTGGTAAGAATACTAGTTGTGTTGTGGATGCCCCCTACCCCGAACTTATTTTTACTCGGTTACCTTAAGAGAGGAGAAAATCTAGCTCCATCTAAGATCCTGGGCATTAGGACGACATGTAAATCTGTGGGATGGGGTGAGAAATGAGAACAAAAGTCAACCCACGATAAGGATCAGTTTCTATTGTTTCAAGTTATATTAAATCCTGAGTGAACTCAGAGTTCCTCCGACTTCCTGACTATTCTGGGATGTCCTAATACTGTGCATGGTTTAGTATCCTAGTTTGTTGCCTAGAAGTCTGTTCCAATTATTAAATTACTTTTTACAGTTATCCATTGCTGTGTTTTGTTTGTGTGCCTGTATGTGTGCATATGTCCCTGCCTGTGTGTGGATGTCAGAGAACAACTTGCAGAAGCTGGTTCTCTCTTCCCGTGTTTGGAGTTCATCAGTACCTTCACCTGCTGAGCTACCTTGCTGGCCCTAGATCCAACTGATTTTTTGATATAATATTTTCATTAATTCATTGGAAACTTCGTATATGCATACAATGTATTCCCCTCTACTTCCCCTCTAAATCCCCACTCCCTCCTAACTTCATGCACTCCTGAATTTTTTTTATTCATTTTGCCAAAGAACCCCCTCTTTCCTTCTTCTACCCCTCCAGCCTCCCCCTCCCAACCCACCCACCATTCCCTCATGGAGAGGCACATTTAGTAGAGGCAGGTCTAAGCCCCTCCTCCTGCCTCAAGGCTGTGCTAGGTGTCCCATCATAGAAGTGAGTTCCAAAAAGCCTGGTTTGCACCAGGGATGGATTCTGATCTTAATGCTAGGGAGTCCATTCAGCAAATCATGCTAAACAACTGTCTAAATATGCAGAGGGCCTAGCCCAGTCCCAGGCAGACTCCACAGCTGTTGATAAGTTTCATGAATTCCCACAAGTTTTGTTTGGTTGGCTTTGTAGGTTTCCCCATCATGATCTTGATGCAGCTTGCTCATAGACCTCACTCTTGGACCTCATCTGGGAGTCTTCAAATTAATGGTGCAGCTTTTCTGCCAAGCCCTTTTTCTGCATGAGTATCTTTTTCTGCTTCAGGAGGAACTGACGACTTTCATTTAATCCTTGGATCTCCTGTTGTATTTGGGTTTGTTGGTAACTGATCGCTTCCTTCAGGTCCTTACAGAAAACTTTCATTTGCTCAAACACGTGTATCAGCTGGTCCCATCCACCTAGCAGTTCCTTTGTCTCCTGCCTCTGCATGTCTCTAGCTGAGTCTGTTCCATCAAGAGCCGGCTCTTGCCTGCTAGAGTTGAGCAACCTTCCTGAATTTTTTAACAAACCCATCAAATTCAATCTGTGCTGCCCATAGACTCATGGGTGTGGGCTATCCATCGAAGCATGGCTGGCCCACCAGGGACCACACCCTTAAAGAAAATTGACTCTCCCCCAGCAGCCATCAACTGTGGGGTGAAGATGGGGGTACAAAACAGTAAGGACTAATTTCTGTTGTTTCAGGTTATAGTGAGTCCTAAGGAAACTGACAACCTAGTTCTTAGTTATTCTGGCATGTTCTCGCACTTTATGTAGACCGGGGGAACAACTCCTCAACTAAGAATGGGTTCTGGTGAGCCCCCAATCCACGATGGGGTATTGTCTGGCTTTATCTTTTGCATATCCATGAGCTGTGATTTCCTCCTGTCATGTCCAGGAGACATTGTTTCATCCCAGTCCTCCCCAATATCTGGCTCTTATAACCTTTCACCCTCTTCTGTGATAGTCCCTTGCTAGAGAAGGGTGTGATATAGATGTCCAGCAGACATGTTTTCTCTGCACTTGACCAGTTCTGAGTTTCTGCATTAACTATCATCTACTATACAAAAAACAAAAACAAAAACAAAAACAAAAACAAAAACAAAAAAACCTGACGAGGTCTGAGCACTGGTCTAATCTATGGGTATAGGGATGAATGCAGAGGGCAGTTTGATACATGTCCATTAGAAAAAGGATATTAGGTTGACCCCTTGAGCCTATGCACTCCCCAGCCAGACTTATGGTACCAGGCATGCACTTCCTCCTGTGGAGCGGGCCTTAAACGTGGTAAGAAAGCGATTGGTCCCTCTTGTAACAGTTATGCCATTGTCCCGCCAGTGGGCATATCATGCTGTGCCAGTCACTGTAGGCCACTCAAGATGACCTTTCCTCTCCAGAAGCCTTCATGGCAACTTCTGGTACTATGAAAGTCATCCAGCAGGCAGGAAGCTTCCTGGCTAATGCCAACTAAATTTTTTTCATGTTCATTGACAAAAATGTGTGGTGTCTTCAGCAAGAGGGTCTTACCAGAGTTCTGGTGGGCAACCAAGAGCAATGGCAATAAATAGTATCATTCTGGGGGGTCTCTTGGACACCCTGAAAGTTCAACTATGTTGATGAGGTAATTCTTTGTGATCTTTTTTTTTTTTTTTTTTCCTCCAAGACAGGGTTTCTCTGTGTAGCTTTGGTGCCTGTTCTGGATCTTGCTCTCTAGACCAGGCTGTCCTCAAACTCACAGAGATCTGCCTGGCTCTGTCTCCCAAGTGCTGGGATTAAAGGCCTGCATCACCACTGCCAGGCAATTCTTTGTGATCTTAGAAAAGTCCAACACTTATATTTTTGGTTGTGAGCTTAGCCTTTAATGGCTGAGCCATCTCTCCAGCCCAAAGTATCTTACCAGCGTCCTTGTCTAGATAAGTGATACAGTTATTTAGCTCGAACTGTTTGGGCCCCTCAGGCAGCTGGATTGGGACCTGTCTGTCCCTAGTGTGTGAGCCGGCTTTTTGGATCCTAGTGCCTATGGTGAGACACTTTGCACAGCCTTGGTGAGGGGAGGAGGGGCTTGGACCTGCCTCAACTGAATGTACCAGGCTCTGCTGACTTTCCATGGGAGACCTTGCCTTGGAGGAGGTGGGAATGGGGGGTTCGAGGAGGGAGGACAGAGGAATCTGTGTTTGACATGTAAAAATGAATTGAAAATCTCTTAATAAAAAAAAAGAAAGTTCAGAAATCTTACTATAATTTAAAAACCTTACGATAAGTCTTTTCTGAATGACCATGCTACCAATTAAATGTAAATTTAGATTAAAAAACAAAACAAAAAAAAACAAAAACAAAGAAAAATCCAACACGTAATAAATAAAAGTGGCATAGAGAAATGATGTAACAGTTTACAGATTTCCGTTCTTGCCAGCATGAGGTGTTTGGGGTCATTTCTGTCCTTGCATTTCCTGGTGGACACTCTTTTAAAGGAAGCCACTATTGACAACCAGAAAAGGAACAAGCCAGTTCCAAAATGGGCAAAAAACTGAGGCTGACTTTCAAAGAAGAGCACAAAAGGTCTTCCCGTCCCTGGGCACCAGAGAAATGCGATCGAAGCTCCAGGTCCTGCCTCTCAACTGCTGAGATGGCTGTAGTGTTTTTAGAGGGAGATGATAAATGTTGATGAGGATGTGGGAAGCTGGGGCCTCAGGGCACCCATGTGGAAAATGGGATGGCAGTTCCTTTATCAGTTCAACACAAAGCCTGCAGATAACTCAGGAATTCCACTCCTAGACACAAAAACAAACAAAACAATAGATAGCAGATACTCGGATGGACATTTGTGTATCATTGACAATGATGGCATTATTCACAGGACTGGAAGGCAGCTAAAGGATCTCAAGTGTCACCAACATACGAATAAACAACATGTAGCATATGCACAGGATGGCACTCTTAAGGCATAAATAGAACATAATTGTGGTAAATGCTACAGACTTTGAAAATATCACACTTGGGGGTCTAGAGAGATGGCTCAGCAGTTAAGGGCACTGGTTACTCTTCCAGAGGTCCTGAGTTCAATTCCTAGCAACCACATGGTGGCTCACAACCACCTATAATAAGATCTGGTGCCCTCTTCTGGCCTGCAAGCATGCATGTAGACAGAACACTGTATACATAATAAATAAATAAATAAATAAATAAATAAATAAATAAATAAATAATTTTTTTTAAAAGAAAGAAAATATCACACTTGGTAAAGCAAGACAGACACAAAAGGACAAATACTAAATGAGTCCACTTACATGAATCACCTAGAAAAGGGAGATTTGTAGATACAGGAAGTAGGGTAAAGGGCCTGGAGTGAGGTTGGGAAGAAAAGTAGTATTGTTTGGTTTCTAAGTCAGTGCCAGGGATAATGAGAAAGTTTTGACTGTAGATAGAGCTGAGGAGTGAACAGCTTTGTAAATGCACGTCATGACATTGGGTTGTATGCTTTTAAATGGTTCAAAATAAATACTGTGCACATTTTAATAGAATAAATATTTTATTATAGCCTTTAAAAAAGAAGATATTATTTCAGGGGAGATAGTGCTTGGAAGATCATCTGTTACTGCCATGTAGAGAGCGTGGTCCCCAAGTTTTATTTTCCTAAATTCTACATCATTAGTTTGTTGTAAGTCAATAAATATTTATCAAGGGGCTACTGTGTATGGGCACTGTGTCTGCTTTAATTGGCTCACTAAAGGTCTGGGGAGAGATGGATGTAAGGCATGTATTTGCAAAGAATCATGGAAACGAGAATTGTGTAAGTTTGGGGAAGAAATTAGCCTTGCTTGGTGGTTAATATTTCACTAGCTAGAGGAGGATGGGGAAGACCATCCCAGGCACAATGACTGCACACTCTGCATGTGCCCAGATAGGAATGTACTGATACAGACATGATAGGATGCAAGGGGAGATTAATGAACTTACTTCTAAAGAGCAACAACTTGTTTAAAATGTTTTACATTGGTATAGATTTTAGTCTATTGATACAAACTTAAAGTTAATTTGTTATACTGTGTGTATATTTCTACTCTTGTTTAAGGTATTATGTTTGTACAGCTCATTTAAAATTGTAATAGATAATTAAAAAATAAATTAATAATTAGTCATCTATGATAATCCTACTAGTAGCCATATTAGTTAAGTCTTCTAGGTATACATAGATATATTTCAGATAGCTTCAAATACTTCAGAGACCTGCCAGCCGCAGCCATGACAAGCGAGATGTAAGGTACAGATAAGCCACGAGCCATGTGGCAAAGTATAGATTAATAAAAATGTGTTAATTTAAGATAGAAGAAGTAGATAACAAGAAGCCTGACTCAGCCATACAGTTTATAAGTAATATAAGCGCCTGAGTGATTATTTTATTCATGGACTGTGGGGGCTTGGTGGCACCTGGGGAGAAGCTCTCCAGCTACAATGTACTAGATGTATAATTTAAACGGTATTGTGTGTGGTTTGTGAGTTATAACTCTATGTGGTTGTTAAAGTCAGTAGTCAAGTGAGAAGGGAGCTGCTCCTTGTTTGTTATGAATGTAGATAGAGGGCATCATAGTGTCTTTGACAGTTTCTGTGGGGTGACGGGAGAGGACTCCACATGATAGAGTAGGAACAGGCAGGAAGCAAAGGACTGAGGTGAGAGATACTCACAGTGGGTTCAGATGGCCAAGCGCACCATTCCTGTAAACCTGGCCAGGGCAGGAAGCCGGAGGAAGCCTAATCTGGGGGCTGAGGCACATGAGTGGTACTAACAAGGCAGAAGATACAAATTCACTCTGCACACGGGGTGGCGGAAGAGGAGGGTCTGAGAACAGGGAAGTCCGTGAAGAAGACTCTGAGGAGAGAAGGGGGAAGATCGGATTCCCACAGAAAGCCTCAAACAGTCATGCATTAGAGGCGCCACCAATGCTCACTGTTAATCCTTCCCAGGCCTTTGATGTTTGTCTAGAAACCATAGTGAGTTTGCTTGGTGGTCCTCTTTCTTGGTCTCCATGGCAGATAATTGAAACCATGCCCATCTTCTTTAATTTCTTGGCAGAACTCCTTCAGTTTCCTACATTCTGGATCCAAAATGAACCTGGCTTCTTCCTTCTCTACAAGACCCTTTGTAAAGGGGAACTGGTGCCATTCTTTAAAAAAAAAAAAAGACCCGGAGAGATGATTTGTCCTGCTCCTCATGTGAAGAGCAGGGAGGTAAACCACAAGAACCATGGCCTAGAGCCTCATAGAACATACACTCTAAGATGGGTGGTGGCAGCACACACCTTTAATCTCAGCACTCAGGAGACAGAGGCAGGTGGATCTCTGTATGTTCGAGGCCAGCCTGGTCTACAGATCAAGTTTCAGGACACCCAGAGCTATACAAGGAAACCCTGTCTTGGAAAACACCCCCCCCCCCCAAAAAAAAAAACCAGAAACAGAAACAAAAACAAAACCCAATCTAAACCACAAGAACCGTAGCTCAGGGCCTCATAGACACAATCTGTAGACCTCCTTCATCTTGGACTTCTAGGTTCTAGAATCGTGAGGAATAAGCCTAGATGCTAAGAAGCTGCTTGGTTGATGGTATTTTGTTATAGCTTACGTAGATTTGCCTTTGAAGTCTGGAATGGTCAATTCTCCCTCACTCTCATGTGGCACCAGCCATTGCATCCGACTAACTGGGCCCTCCCTCTGGGTACTGCAAATGCCTAGAACCCCCCTTTAGGAGTAGTCTCCTTTGGCCACACATCCATATACCTCCTCCCCTCTTCAGGCAGTTGTTAGAGGTGTCCTCTCTGTGGTGGCGCATGCTCACTATGACTCGCTGTCACCCCACTTCTTTGTTCCCAACTCACTTTTCACTCTGGCTTCTGGTTTCCCTCTTTGTCCCTCCACTGAAACCTCTGATATTACTTGCAACTTTCTGGTATCTATTACAGAAAACAAGGACAAAGTCTGTTCTAACTTGACAACTTGGAGATTTTTTTTTTTTAAGAACAGATGTGTAAGAGATCTAATTTGTACAATTTAAACTGTACAGCTAGCATGGCCACACTTTGCCACATCCAGAGTAGGGATATCATCAACATAATCAGTTCTTCCTAGTCAGTGCCTGTCTTTTTGCTGTGGTAAAGTATGTAAAACTGCAAAGGTACCTACTTAGTCGTTTTGGATGTCACATTCCACTCAGTTCTTTCTAATACGGCCATTACTTTCACCCATCTCTAGGAAGCACAGTCTTCCTCTACCTTATTCATTGAGATGAGACCCCTCAGTTGAGCTGAGAGTCACCAACACAGCTTGTCTGACTAGCCAGCTTGCTCTAGGGCCTGGCTCTGGTTTCAGAGCACTAGAATTAAAAGTGGCCCCCATTTTATGTGGGTTCTGGGGATCTGAACTCTGGTCCTCACAACCGCATGGCAGGGCCTTTGGCTGCTGAGCCACCTCCACAGCCCCGAGTGCTTTCTTGAAGCACTCTTTCGCCCTGCGCAACAGGGCGCTACCCACTTCTGGTTTCTCCTTGCGTCCCCAGCTACGCTCTGACTCCGTTTCTTCCGCCATCAGTTCAACTTGGCATTCTTCAGGAGTCTATTCCGGAGTCTCTTCTCTCCCCTCCCTGGTTTCTATAATGAATCTCTCTGTTTCATCCTGAGTGCTACAGATTGCATTCCATCCTTCTTCTCCACCCGCTACTGGCTTTCAAAACCCTGAATCCATTAGCTTTTCTCCATTTCCACCACCACGCTCTCAATACCAGTCACCATCACCTATTGTCTCTTGCCTGAGTTACACCACAGGCCTCTTGCCTTGCTACTTTGCCTATCCCTTTAAATCAGCATGGTTTCTGAAGAGAGTTCTTTGGCACGGATCACATCAGGTGCACAATTCTACCCTACTGGTTCCATCCATTCAGTGTACGTTCTTAGGCTGTAGGTTATCATCTAAGCTCTTCTTTCGTTTGGGTGCCCGGCTTAGCCCCATCTATGCACCTGGCTCATCTGCCTCTCCCACACTATCTTAGACCCTGCCTCCTCCAGAGCTTTGTCCACTTTCTGTGGCTGCCCATGAAGCTGCTCCCAAGCCCCCTGTGGCTTTGCTCACACCCACTGAGTTTCCTGCATCTCCGACCATATGCAAGCTCCGTGTGTGTGTGTGTGTGTGTGTGTGTGTGTGTGTGTGTGTGTGTGTGTGTGTACGCACGCTCGCCTGGCATACAGTAGATTATCAAACATATTTGCTGAGTAGAGTTTTTATGTCTGTATTCTAACATACGTTAGGATGATTGTTCTCAAACTTGACAGAAAAGACCAGGTCGCGTCATAAATGAAAATTGGAGAATCAACTGCTGACAGTCATTAAACGGCTTTGTCAGATTTAAAGACAATGGCAAAAAAATTCTCATGACTCTCCAAGTTGAAATTTTCTGGTTTGTGTTTTGAGCCTGGGGTCATTAGTGACCATTTGTACATCTCCAGATAATCCCATTTCTCACTTAATCTGCATCAACCTGGTCAGTCCTGGAACTTAAGGATACCAGCCCAGTCTGCTACACGCCTTTGTCTATCGTTGGAAGGCTCAGCTTCCACAGGGATGAGGGACACTGTGTGAGTCCTTTGATTTGCCATCAGGAAGAGTTGAAGCTTTGGAGAAGTTACTTGAACACACCTAAGGACTGGGAGAGTAGACATCACAGTGAGTTCTGTCGTTTGAATGTGTCCCCCAGTATGTTTATGTTCCAACCTAATCTGCAGTA
This sequence comes from Onychomys torridus, assembly GCF_903995425.1. Classification (NCBI taxonomy): domain Eukaryota; kingdom Metazoa; phylum Chordata; class Mammalia; order Rodentia; family Cricetidae; genus Onychomys; species Onychomys torridus. The sequence continues at coordinate 7,205,464 of NC_050452.1, read as the reverse complement.
CAGCCTGCTGGGTCCTGCATAGCTTTCCAGAACCCTGGCTAGGAGCATCGAGGAAATGGAGGAAGTCCAGACACACAGACATGTGTACAGTGAAGCTGGGGTCAGGTAGGGTTCTGCTAAAGCTGTGTCCACAACCTGGAACTTCAGCGTGTTTATTAGGAACAGCATAGAGGCAGAGGTCGGCTGTCTCAGTAGGAAGTGTCTGTAGGTGAGCAGCCTCGGGCTATAGATAACCCAGGAGGAGGAGCAGCAGTTGCTAGTCTTTTCACACACTGCACACGCAAAACCACTCTTAATCAAACGAAGCCTTGCAGTTCCTCTTGGCCATATTGGTAATTGTTTTGCCAATTTCCCATGGGGCAACTGGCCTTGAATCCTCCATAGACCATGCCCACTTCAAAATATATGTTCACTGAGGACTTCACTCTCTCAGGGCTTATTTCACCCCCTAAGGCAGCCATGTCGTGAGGTGCAAAAGTTGTGTGGGCTCCACACTCATGAATGGATTAGTGACTGGGGCCATGAGTTCTTCTCTGGCTTTCTGTGCCCCCTTTTTCCATGGGACAGTGCAACTTCTCTGAAAGACTCTCCCCAGATGCTAATCCATTAAGCTTGGACTTTCCAGCCTCCAAAACCACATGGCAATACACCTTGTGAGGGTGATAAACTGGCCAGTCTTGGATATTCTATGAGGGCCACACAAATAGACTTAGATAATGACCACATATTAAACATCTAGCCCCAAGAATTATTGATGAAGTTATGAAGCCTGTTTAGATCCCTTACCTCATTTATGCCACAAAACAACCCGAGAGACACAGTATGATAGCTCCACACTGCAGATGTGGTGGTCAGCAGCAGAGAGGCTGCCCAAGTTCACGCAGCTTGTAAAGCAGAGTCAGGACTTAAAATCAAGCTTTGCACTGGGCTCCTCTAAACCAAGCCTGGCTGCCTAGTGTCAGAAGATGGCATGGATAAAACACTCCAGCAGCTGAAAATCTGGCCAATAGCAAATATCCTGTGGTCTGGGTCCAAAGTAGGCTGCTGTTCTCATCACTGTCCTTTATTTCCGGAAGAACACTACATATGTTTGCATGGCACTGTTACACCCATTTCAGAGATGAGGGGACTGAGATCCAAACAGGCTAAGCAACTTGCTCACTCCCTCACAGAGGCACTGGTGTGATTCATCTTAGAAGCGAGGTCTTCTGGCTTTTTGTTAAAAAGCTTTTTTCCATTATAACACAACCTTGTGGCCTTCAGCTTTCAGTCTCCAATTGAGCAGTGGCATACGAATTAACTGGGGTTACTATATTACCTCCTAAAATGATGGCTTCCATAAAAAAAAAAAAAAAAAAGAATAGCAGCAGAAATCCAGCAATGGAACATGTGCAAAATACATTTTCACAAGGTCATTCTTACCCAGTGCTGTGTTAAAAAAATTATTATTCTCCATTTGGGCTTTTGGTCCATGATCCCATGGCGTGTGTAGTTAAATTGCAATTTAAAATTTTAAACAAACAATATTTCAGATCTGGCTTCTGGTTATTAGGCTGATTTGTGAAGATTGGGGGTGGGCGTGTTGAGGAGCTCAGAGACTAAAAGGAATTGGGAGGGCTTTCTGACCGACCTGGGAATTTCAAGAATGTTGAGTTGGATCAGAACACTCCAAGGAGATGCATGGGGTGGGGGAGGTTCAGTGGTTTTCCTTGATAGCCAGTTTAGCACCCTGTGTTGGATCGTGGTTTCTGCTTGTACCTTGCACACTCACAGACCACAGTGAAGCCAGCAGTACTCATATACCAACAACTATGTGTACACTTAGCACACTTATTGGGATTATGTTTTTACACCCAAAATAATTTTACCCATGGAAAGGATGACGTCTCTAAAACACCCAAGATATGTGCATTAGATTTTAATTCCTCAGGGTTGAGGTTTTGAGTCTTGCTATTTGTGTGCTATGCTTGTCTGGAGCTTCAGGATTTGGGAGATGCTCCAGCAACCCATGTTGGTGCTGGACTCTTGCCGTCTGTTTTTGGGGAGCCGAAGTCCTCACTTCATCCATAAAGGTGCTTGTGGGACTCCCAGCATCTGAGCACCCAGGGAATCAAGATGCGAATGTTCGAGTGGGAAGATCCACCTACCTTTTAGCTTTGTTCCCAGGCCAAATCAAGCCAGAAAAGTTCATTTTGAGAAAAACAATTTATTCTGGACTCATGTTTTCTCCCACACTTGAGTAGGTGAGATAATCTCCACCCAGATTTATCAGCCTTAACTCTTGAATTCTTGGCTGCTAAACTAAAAATAAAAGAAAGAAAGAAGCATGGACACACAAAAACAAAACTCAAAGAAGTGTAACCCCCAAATTTCCACACCAAAGAGCAGTAGGCTCTTATGGAAACCTTTATCTCTTCTGCCTGGTGCCTGGCTCCTATTCTGTAGCGGAGTGGTAAGAAAAATGAGCTATATGTGAAGAAAATGCTCAAAGACAGAAACTTAACACTAACTCTGATAGCAAAGAAGCAATGGGAGTGTGTTCTTTTTGCTTTCTGGCCTCTTAGCCAACAGATCAAGAAGAAAAACCATCTCACATGAGGTGATCTCTCACGCTCCCATACATGAAAACCCAGACTGACTTCACAATGTATAGATTCAGTCTGTCCAGGGCTTGCTTCAGCTTTTAAGAAATATCCCTGAAAATGGATGAGAACTTAAAATAAAGAAAACTAAAAGGTGTGCTTGAGAAAGTGAAACAGAAACCAGCACCATCTCTGATTAGAACTACAAGGGGGAGATTTTTCTGATCCTCCACAGGTCACACAGATGTGGGGGACATTTGTAGCTACAAGTCCATGTTTGCACTTATGCATTCCATGATAAATCATATTCATCTCTGCAAACATTTCAGACACTTGTTATCATCCTTTAGTTATTTTTCACCCCATTCTAAGCAGCTTTCACTGGGATAATTTGTCTCTGAAACCTCCTGTTTTCTATTTGTCCCCAGTGAGGGGGCAGGAAGCTCACTGTGGCTCTTGGAAAAGAAAAGAGCTGAGTGACTCTTAACCCTTTCCCTACAACAACCTGAATACTACTATACGAGTGTCTCCTCTTTGCCTCCTCTCCTCTTATTTTCTGTGTATAGGTGTGTTGCTGGCATGCATTCTGTATGGCATGCACGTGTGTGCCTGGTGCCTTAGAGGCCAGAAGAGGGTGTTAGATCCCCTGGAACTGGAGTTACAAATGATTGTGAGTCACCATATGGGTGCTGGGAATCAACCCAGGTCCTCTGGAAGAACTGCTAAGCCATCTCTCCAGCCTCAGAGAACCTTCTAGAAAGAAAATAGTTTATAGTCAAGCAAGATCTGGATCAGGTAAAAAACCAACAATACAATAACACACACAAAAAATACATGATTTGATTTAAAATATGAACTTATGATTTTGATTCTACTTTATCATATTAAATATTATTTATAAGTATATTGATATATTAAAAATTCACATGAAACTCTTTTCCCCAACTTGTGAGTGCACTATTGCCACACTAAATTAATACATAGCACATCAGTCAGCTCTGTTGGAAGTAGTAATGTTGGGGAAAGAAGACCTTCACAGGGCTGTAGTGAGGATCAAAACACCTGAGGGCTTGGAACAGGGGCCTGCATAGCGTCCAGCTCAGGCTCTGTTTATCATTACCATCACTTTGTTTCTATGTATATTTCCATATTTATTCTTTACACAGTTGAGATCATGACTTGCATGTGCTTATCTATTTTTAAAAAGAAAATAGCTTTAGAAAGCTTTTAATGTTAATGATTATAAATTGAACTTTTAAAAGAAGGAATAGAAAAAGAGTAGTGTGTACTGGTTATTTGTTGGTCTTAATCATTCTTAAAAACAAAAGCTGTGGGGGCTGAGAGGACCCAAGTTTGGTTTCTAGCACTCACATCATTGTTCAAAACTCTCAATAACTCTAGTTCTAGGGAATCCAGTTCATCTGACCTTTGAGTACACTGTACACTGCGCGCACATGGTGCACATGCATGCCTGCAGGCAAGACAAAACAAAACGAAAACAAAGACAAAAAAAACCAATCCACATAAAATAAAAATAAATAAAACTTTTAAAAAATGGCACAGGTTCAGTGAGTTGTTTTCATCTGGATTGCTAAGGCATGACTGAGAATCATCAAAGCAAGCGGGTCCTACTAGCTGCTTTTACAACCAAAGGGGACATGTGCCCAATGGCATCTCCCACTGCACTGGGTTCCGTACAACCTCCCAGAGTAACGTCAGGCCCCGCTGGATTCTCTACATGTGGCCTTGATTGGAGCAGAGTTTTTGCAGGTGTCGTCAAGATGAGAACAGAGAGGACTAGGTTGGACCTGTATCCATATCATCAAGGTGAAAGCCTAGAATAGAGTAGTGGATGCAGGGGCTGGGGACATGGTGCTATGAGCCAAGGTATGCTGAGGATTGCCAGCGGCCAGCAGCAGCTAGGACAAGGTAGTGGGCAGATTCTTCTTCTGTAGGAAGGAAGGAAGCAATTCATGGGGCATCTTGATTTCCAGCTTCTGGCATCCAGAACTCTAAAGGATAAGCTTATTTTTCTATGCTACTAAGAAGTCTGTGGTGATTTGTTATGGTAGCACAATGAGGCTAACATACCTTCCTATAAATGAGCTAACACATCTTCCTATAAATGGGACTAAGGAGGCTTCCTCTATGTCCTCTGCCCTGCCTTGCTTCATCTTCCAGGCAGACTAAGACCCACCCTATGCTCCCAGGGTTTTTTTTTTTTTTTTTAAAGATTTATTTATTTATTACATATACAGTGTTTTGCCTGCATATGTCCTTGCAAGCCAGAAGAGGGCACCAGATCTCATTACAGATGATTGTGAGCCACCATGTGGTTGCTGGGAATTGAACTCAGGACCTCTGGAAGAGCAGTCAGTGCTCTTAACCTCTGAGTCATCTCTCCAGCCTCCCAGCTTTTGATATGTGCCTCTGACCCTCTTCTCACCCTCTTAGCATTCTTCACATGGATTCTACTTCTGGCTCAGGGTGGGGGGTGTGGCTCCTGCAAGGGGCATATTTTAAATAGATAAACAAAGAAAGAAAAGAAGGAGGAAGGAAGGAAGGAGGAAGGAAAGGAGGAAGGAAGGAGGAAGAAAGGAGGAAGGAGAAAGAAAAGGAGGAAGGAAGGAAGGAAGGAGGAAGGAGGAAGGAAAGGAGGAAGGAAGGAAGGAGGAAGGAGGAAGGAAGGAGGAAGAAAAGGAGGAAGGAGGAAGAAAAGGAGGAAGGAAGGAAGGAGAAAGGAAGGAGGAAGAAAAGGAGGAAGGGAAGAATGAGGAAGGAAGGAAGGAAGGAGAAAGGAGGAAGGAAGGAGGGATGGAAGGAGGAAGGAAGGAGGAAGGAAGGAAGGAAGATGGAAGGAAGGAAGGAGGATGGAAGGAAGGAAGGGAGGAGGAAGGAAGGAGGATGGAAGGAAGGAAGGAAGGAAGGAGGATGGAAGGAAGGAAGGAGGATGGAAGGAAGGAAGGGAGGAGGATGGAAGGAAGGAAGGAAGGAGGATGGAAAGAAGGAAAGAGGAAGGAAGGAAGGAAGGAAGGAAGGAAGAAAGGAAGGAAGGAGGAAGGAGGAAGGAATGAAGGAACAAAGAAGGAAGGAGGAAGGAAGGAAGGAAGATGGAAGGAAGGAAGGAGGATGGAAGGAAGGAAGGGAGGAGGATGGAAGGAAGGAAGGAAGGAAGGAAGGAGGAAGGAAGGAAGGAAGGAAGGAAGGAAGGAAGATGGAAGGAAGGAAGGAGGATGGAAGGAAGGAAGGGAGGAAGGAAGGAAGGAAGATGGAAGGAAGGAAGGAAGGAAGGAAGAAAGGAAGGAAGGAGGGAAGGAAGGAGGATGGAAGGAAGGAAGGGAGGAAGGAAGGAAGGAAGATGGAAGGAAGGAAGGAAGGAAGAAAGGAAGGAAGGAAGGAGGGAAGGAAGGAGGATGGAAGGAAGGAAGGGAGGAAGGAAGGAAGGAAGATGGAAGGAAGGAAGGAAGGATGAAAGGAAGGAAGGAAGGAGGGAAGGAAGGAGGATGGAAGGAAGGAAGGAAGGAAGGAGGAAGGAAGGAGAACCAGTGTCTAACTGGTCCTCACTGTTTACCTAGAGGAGAGGAGACACTGTTTTGTGCAGGTTGTAAGGACCAATCAGTCCATCTGAGGCCCTGCGTCCATAGCTGATGAACACATTCTCAGATGGAAAAAGGAGCCTATCAGTCTGTCACCTTTCTAGGCTGCAACAAAATGCCTGAAATACTCAACTTGAAAAGAGGAAAGGTTTATTTTGACTCATAGTTTTGGGAATTTCAGCCTATGGTCAGTTGTCCCATTTGCCTGTGACAAAACAATGTATCATGTAGGGACATTTGGCAAAGAAAGCTGTTGGCCTAATAGCATCTGGGAAACCAAAGAGAACAAGATGAAAGGGCTAGGGTCCCCAAATCTCCTTTGAGAGCATCTTCCCAATGGTTAGACCATCCTTCCAGTAGACCCAACCTCCTAGACATTCCCCTACTTCCCAGGAGAGCCATATGCATAGATCCATAGGTTGGGGGAGCATTAAAAGGGACATGGAAATTCTAAACCATAGCAGTTTGTTTGGGTGGTAGCACGGTACTTTGATGGCACATCCAATGAATGACTGAATGAGTGAATGAATGAATGAGTGAAATTCCAGGCATTAAGAAGGATCCTGGGTTGGGGATTTAGTTTAGTGGTAGAGCTCTTGCCTAGCAAGCGCAAAGCCCTGGGTTCGATCCCCAGCTTCAAAAAAAAAAAAAAGAAGACTCCTTCCTCCTTCCTCCCTCAGGTGCTCAGGTGGAGAGACAGGCCTTTAGCGGTCTCATCTCCTTGGAGCGATTGTCTTTCTGCTCCTGCCAAAGGGAACAGAATCTCTCAATTCCCTGTGCAGCCCATGGTGGAGAACGGTGCATCTGGTGGGCGTCTCCCTCAGTGTAAATCTGTTTCGCTGCTGGTCACATGGCTGTGGATGGTGATGTCTCCTTACTCATCTTCTCTGTAACTGATGCCTCCTTCACAAGAGCTCACGGGCTTCATTTTTCTTGGAATCCTGTCCCCTGCAAGGACCCCAGAAGCTGTGCCCTAAGGACTGATGACTTGTTGAATGAAAGAAATCATCTCATTATATGTAGTACTTGGAGTTTGTGTTAAATAAAGGGGTTCATGATGCGTCACCCCAAACAAGGTCATTAACTGAGACATAAATATCTAGCCATCTTCATGATAATGGGAACTATTCATTTGGCAACTACAGTATGCCAGGCTGAGTCATGTTACTGACATGTATTCCTGTAGCAGCCACTGCGATCCTTTGAAGACCACTGCCTTGTTAACTCAGCGCCTGGACTCTGAACCAGGCTGCCGGGACTGACATACTGGCTCTGCCCTTTACTTTCTTGGTATTTGCTCTGGGAGAACTGGTTAAGCTTGTCCAATCTCCATTTCCCTGTTGTTGATGCACATGGTAAGAGCAGAACTCAGACCCCCTCATCAAAGAAAGAGTTCGGGGGCCAGGGGTTTGGGGTCACAGCTGAAGAGGAGGCAGGGAGGGTGTAAGAGCCAGAGGAACAGGGAGTTTGCCGTGAGAGTCCATCTCCTAGAAATGTTGGAAGGGCTACACCCATGAAGTCTCGTCAAATGGCTGCCTAAACAAGACCTGAACAAGGATGACGTCAATAGACATGCTAACAGGTAAGGGGGACCTCATGAGACCCTCACCACAGACAGAGAACCACAGCAGCTAAGGAATGCGGGTCGTGGGAGAAATAGTCTTCCCCAAGGTAGAGCCCTGCAATGAGCTATCCACCAAATGGCCATCCTTGAAAACATGTGTACAAGTTACATTAGACAGACCTAGAAGGCGAGATATGACATATATAGACACACACACACACACACACACACACACACACACACACACACACACACAGAGTTTGTTTGTTTGTTTTTTTGAGAGAGGGTTTCTCTGTGTAGTTTTGGTGCCTGTCCTGGATCTCACTCTGTAGACCAGGCTGGCCTCGAACTCACAGAATCCACCTGGCTCTGCCTCCCCAGTGCTGGGATTAAAGGTGTGTACCACTACCGCCCAGCCAGAAGGCTGTATTTATGTATTTAGTAACACACACACACACACACACACACACACACACACACACACACATCCATGTAATAACAAAGAAATAGAGGCTGTGGACTTGAGAGAGAGTGGAGGGGGTTCATGCAGAGGGTTGGAAGGAGGATAGAGGGGGAAGTGATGTACGTATATTTTAATTTCAAATAAATACTGAGAAGAAAGAACGGCACCTGGGTTTCAGTGTCGGTGAAGAGTGTGGTAGCCTTGTCACACATTTTTGAGACACGATGGTAACTAGAATCAGTCAGCAAATAGATGCCATCACCAAGTGATGACAAGTTAGACTTGTCATAAGGGAAGTGTGTGAAGGCCAATCCAAGGAGTGCTGACCCGGGGTGTGACTGAGCCCCTCTGAGAGAGTAGCGTTATCCTTCTCTCCTCATGGCCCCAAACTCTTTCTCACTCTCCATACTCTGGAAGATCCCAGGGTCTAATCACATTCCTTTTTTTGGAAGGTTTGATCTGTCCTCTGCTATTAGTAAATCTGTTTTCATCATTGTCTTTGGGCTGCTGCTGGTGATCTCAGAGAAGTAAAAAACAAAACAAAGAGAAAAAAACATAAAACTAAACAATTCTGTAGGAAAATGGTTGTGTTTATTTCTCTTCCTTCTCTAGCAAATGGCAGAGTGTCCTTCATTGAAATTAGAAGAAACTACACTCCATTCCAGTACCACAAGGCACTTGGCCCACATTGCACTCCTTCATCTCTTTCAAATCTCTGTCAACAGACATTTTAGCTCCTCTGCAATGATGTGACCTAGAAAGTGAGACCACAGCTAAGTGAAGGAAGGATCTCCAGGACACAGTCTTGTCGCGCTGGATCTTGTCAGAGCAGATTTTCTGTGACCATAATAAAGGGCTTTTAACACGATCTGGGCTGCCTCATTTCTGAAGAGTAGAAGATACAGAGATTCTTAAAAGAGAAAAATAAATATTACTCTAATTGGAGCCAGAGGTGAGGCAGGGTAGGACAATGAGCGAACAAGAACTATTTATGTTGGGAAAGGGGAAGTGTTAGAAATGATCTCGATGAGAAATTCAGGAAAGATGAAAGGCTTGGCCAAAGCCAAAGGAAAGAAAAGAGAATATCCAGGAATGAAGGGGAAGAATCAAATTACAGGGCAGCCAAAGTAGCTAAAAAGTCAACTTTACCCAGATTCTGTGGCCCGGTTAGACCGTTTGCTGGGCTGGGACATACAGGCTGAGTCTCAAAACATTTGAGAAAACTCCACACTGATGAAATATTGCATGTTTATTTTAAGCGAGATTAGATGAGAGTTAGCTTGATAGTTAACCCCAACCAGAATGGAAATTTCTGGAAAGTTGATCCAATGTCTTGGCTTTCCTTTTTGTATTTCCCATTGCAGAGTTGGTGTACTGGTTATGGCTGTCTTGTAGGTTTGTTTTTATCATAAGGGGGCAAATGTTTTAGGCTTTCACAGCCCACATTTACATTTGGGAGCCCTGAGGCTTTCAGACCAGAGAGTAGCTTACTGACTGAAAAGCAGAACTGAGACTCAACCCCAGATCTGCTGTGGGTCTGAATCAGCAGGATATCTCAGTGAATGTCACAGGGCACAGAGCATTGGAGACACAGAGTAGAAATTAGAAAACACACAGCCCAACCATTTTACTTCTTGCTTTACAAATCGGAGTCACTGGGTCCAGATGTGAGAAGGAATTTGCCCAAGGTCCCATATGAAATGGCAAGGCAGGGAGTCATTGGCTAAATAAAAAGCCACAGGTCTGTGAAATTTCTGTAGTAGTTAGAAGATTTTTTTTTTTTTTTTTGCTTTATATAGAGATATTTTTATATGCCTTCAAGGGCCCTCTGGAATATTTAGATGCTCTTACAGTTTCAGTGTTTTCAATAGTCCATAGTAGAGCAAGTAAATACCAAGTTACACTTACCCTACTTTTACCAACTGTAAAGGAACAGAACTGAGGAACGTAATTCCTTTCCCATTCATCCTGCTGCCTTGCTTACCAGAACTCCATTTGTTACAAGGTTTCTTTTGGGACTACAACCAGATTAACAATAGCATGTTTTCAATGGAGCAGAAGTCTGATAGAAACTCTGAAAACATGTAACATCTGGAATCTCATTTAGCAAACGCTTGCTCACCACATGTCATGCTGAGTGTTAGGGTGACTGAGATAAACAGAAGAGGGTTTCCAGTCTCAGCAATCTACAGCATCGACAAAAGGCAGATGCATAAAGGAATAAGCTGTCTCAACTAGTACAAGTAGGGAAAGTATACAAGTAAGAGTCTGAGAGCTGGAGAGATGCTCAGTCAGTAAGAGCACTGGCTGCTCTTGCAAAAGACCCAGGTTCAGTTCCCAACACCTACATGGCACCTCACAACAATCTGTAATCCCAATTCTAGGGTATCTGATGCCTTCTTCTGGCCTCCAGATGCACCAGGCATTCATGTAGTACACATACACACATGTAGGCAAACATTCCTACACATGAAGTAAATAAATCTATTATTTTTTAGAAAAGAATTTAGCCCAGGAGAAGTTCTTTGGGAACCTGTCAATACATACATGTGATTCATACTTACAAAATTTGTATATAAGTCAGTGTTCTAGAATTCTCCAAATACACTTGGAAATTATCGTTTCTTGTTCCTTATAAATATAACTCTGTCTTGGTTGTTATAATGGCTGCCTTTGGACAGACATTGACAAGTAATAGTTCTTATGACCTCACTATCTCTGGAGGAATGTGTACTGGGTTTTGGTGAATCCCCAGGCACTGGCCTTTTAAAACACTGGAAGATGCTGGCTGGGGCCAAAGTTGAGGATTAACTGGAGTGGATCTACTTGTGATCTCACTCAAGTGGTTGTTGGTGAGATATTCACTTGTTGGCAGGATCGCCCTAGAAGACTCGTTCAGTTTCTTGCCGTGTGGGCTAGCCACAGACAGAGCACAACAGCAGAGAAGGGTAATTTGATCCACCACCTGAGAGGCTTCGGTTCCCTGCCTGTTGGGCTCTGTTGCCTCTGGGCCTGTGGTGAGGCAGTGTGTGTGGTGAGGTAGTGTGAGATGGTGGGAACAGTGTGAGATGGTGGGAACAGCATGTGGTGAGGTCGTGTGAGATGGTGGGAACAGTGTGAGATGGTGGGAACAGCATGAGGTGAGGCAGTGTGAGATGGTGGGAACAGTGTGAGATGGTGGGAACAGTGTGTGATGGTGGGAACAGCATGAGGTGAGGCAGTGTGAGATGGTGGGAACAGTGTGAGATGGTGGGAACAGTGTGAGATGGTGGGAACAGTGTGTGATGGTGGGAACAGCATGTGGTGAGGCAGTGTGAGATAGTGGGAACAGTGTGAGATGGTGGGAACAGTGTGAGATGGTGGGAACAGTGTGAGATGGTGGGAACAGTATGAGGTGAGGCAGTGTGAGATGGTGGGAACAGTGTGTGATGGTGGGAACAGCGTGTGGTGAGGTCGTGTGAGATGGTGGGAACAGTGTGAGATGGTGGGAACAGCATGAGGTGAGGCAGTGTGAGATGGTGGGAACAGTGTGAGATGGTGGGAACAGCATGTGGTGAGGCAGTGTGAGATGGTGGGAACAGTGTGAGATGGTGGGAACAGTGTGTGATGGTGGGAACAGCATGTGGTGAGGCAGTGTGAGATAGTGGGAACAGTGTGAGATGGTGGGAACAGTGTGAGATGGTGGGAACAGTATGAGGTGAGGCAGTGTGAGATGGTGGGAACAGTGTGTGATGGTGGGAACAGCGTGTGGTGAGGTCGTGTGAGATGGTGGGAACAGTGTGAGATGGTGGGAACAGCATGAGGTGAGGCAGTGTGAGATGGTGGGAACAGTGTGAGATGGTGGGAATAGTGTGTGATGGTGGGAACAGCATGTGGTGAGGCAGTGTGAGATGGTGGGAACAGCGTGTGATGGTGGGAACAGCGTGAGATGGTGGGAACAGTGTGAGATGGTGGGAACAGTATGAGGTGAGGCAGTGTGAGATGGTGGGAACAGTGTGAGATGGTGGGAACAGTATGAGGTGAGGCAGTGTGAGATGGTGGGAACAGTGTGTGATGGTGGGAACAGCGTGTGGTGAGGTCGTGTGAGATGGTGGGAACAGTGTGAGATGGTGGGAACAGCATGTGGTGAGGCAGTGTGAGATGGTGGGAACAGTGTGAGATGGTGGGAACAGTGTGTGATGGTGGGAACAGCATGTGGTGAGGCAGTGTGAGATGGTGGGAACAGCATGTGATGGTGGGAACAGCATGTGGTGAGGCAGTGTGTGAATGTGGGAACACATGGTGGTCGGTGGAGGAAGGCTGCTCACTTTGTAGTGCCCGGGAAGAAGGAGAAGAGAGAGTAAAGGGTGTATGAATAAAAGATACATCTCTGAGGGCCAAATAGTGGCTTTGCCTGTGGGGGATTCCCCAGTTGCGTTCCACTGCTCTGAAGTGAGGAGTTTCCCATGTCACCTGTGCACGGTTGCTATGACTGCTATCAAAGACAAGACCAGAACCTGACTAGTTCACACTCAGAAATGTATTGCCTCAGTTCTGGTGCCTGAGGTCCAAAATCAAGACACCAGCAGGACTACTTCTGAGCACTCTGAAGGAAAGGCCCATTTCAGGTGCTGGTGATGTGATATCTGCTTTTGATATTGGTTTCTGACTTTATAATCATGTGACTCTCTCTCTCTCTCTCTCTCTCTCTCTCTCTCTCTCTCTCTCTCTGTGTGTGTGTGTGTGTGTGTGTGTGTGTGTGTGTGTGTGTGTGTGAGTTTCTCCTTTTCATAGTGATATGAGTTGTGTTGGATTGAAGGCCTGTCCTACTCCAGTATGACCTCATCTTACCTAATTACATCAGCAACAATCCTGTTTAAAAATAAGATTACATTCTGATGTATTAGAGATTAGAACTTGAAATTGAAGGCCACTATTGCACGCATGATGCTGTCTCTAGTCTCTCTTGTGAGTATCCTTCTTCTTGAATCCCGATAAAGAGAAGACAGGGAATGTTTGCTTCTGTGGTCCCCGTACAGATTCAGTTTTCTCTCCTGTTCTCTTCTCCCATCACCCACTTTGGGCATTTCTTTTTGAGTAACCCACCATACTCACCTCTCTAATATATTCCTGAGCAATTAAAGAGGGGATGGGGATATTCCAAACAGCTGACCTCCACAGCCTCCTGAAGGCTGATGAAAACCCTCGATGAATGCAAAGACTCAACCCCACAAGGCTTGTCACCTGCCCCATGACCCTGTAGACACATGGTGGAATGGATGACGTGAGTTCGTCTGCACAGCTAAGGAAATGATGTTATTTGTGAAGTACTCAATGACTCCCCTGCTGCAAAAGAGACATGGCCACTGCTGAGCTACACCAGAAAGATATCCAGTCTAGACTAAAACGGTCAGCAACCTGGCCGAGGCAGCAACATTTACTACACATTATGTTATTCAATTATGTCTGTTATTTCAGATACTCCCAGGAGGTGCTGGTGAATACTTCGGGAAGCCTTGATGTCTCCAAAGGCATCATGAGCCTCAAACAGATGCAGTTGTCTACTGTAAAGGAACCTTCTCATCCCCAAACCATCAAGTTGTTTTGAGGGATCTTCAGTGTGGGTCTCCAGGAGTTCCTGTTCAGGGGTCCAAGGTGAGACATCAGATACACAGCCTGTCTCAGAGAGCTGGCTTTTGTGACCACAGGAGTCTCTAAAAAGCCAGCAGCTCATCACCCTGGCTCATTTTGCTGCCTTTAATTTGCAAATATCAAGTCTTCTAAAGGACCTCAGCCATGACAGTGACCTCATCCAGGGCTAGAAGACAAAATATGTCTTTTTGTCTTCCTTTCAGGTTTGTGTGTGTGTGTGTGTGTGTGTGTGTGTGTGTGTGTGTGTGTGTGTGTGTGTGTGTGTGTGTGTGTGCGTGTGTGTGTGTGCGCGTGTGTGTGCGTGTGCATGTGTGTGCGTGTGTGTGCGTGTGTGTGTGTGCGTGTGTGTGTGTGTGTGTGTGTGCTCCTTTTGTTTTTCTATTTGACTTCTTCTGTGTGTGTACATGTGCAGTGTGAGTGTGTGTATGCATGCTTGTTTGTGTGTACTCCGCTCTTGTGTGTATACAACACAAGCACCCAGAGGCCTGAAATTCATGTCCAGCATCTTCCTTGATCGCTCTCAACATTTTGAGCATGCAAGAAGTCACAAGGAGGAAGCCAGGCACGTTGACGGTCCCTGGAATCCTCTGCTGACTGGCTAGGCCAGGCCTCCTTTCATACTTACATGGACTAAGGGGCCCTTTCCATTTCAGCATTTCAAAAACTTAGGTCAAAAGCAAGCCCTGGTTCAGAGATCTACAGCTCAGCCTATAACTGCATGTGACTGGCCCAGTGTTCTTAGGCATTGCTTTAGGGGCAAAGAAGGAAAAGCCAAAAGGGAAAGCCAAAGACTGCGTGGGTGCAAAGACTGTCAACAGTGATTTCTATTGCTACCTTGTCTCTGCTGAACTAAAGACAACCTACCATCATGTCCCTATCCTTGTATGAGGTACTATGGAGGACTCTGAAGATGGTGTGATTCCCAAGGTAAGTAAATGATCTTTGAAAAAGGAGAGAGAGAAGGAGAGAGCCCTGCGGTGGTGGTGCACACCTTTAAGCCCAGCACTCTGGAGGCAGAGGCAGGTGGATCTCTGTGAGTTCGAGGCCTGCCTGGTCTACAGTGTGAGTTCCAGGACAGTCAAGGCTGCACAGAGAAACCCTGTCTTGAAAAACTAAAAAAAAAAAAAAAAAGAAAAAGAAAAAAAGAAAAAAGAAAAAAGAGAGAGAGAGAGAGAGAGAGAGAGAGAGAGAGAGAGAACAGAACAAGAAATAGTCAAGGTATCTTTTGTGCACAATTATAGATTGGGTCTTGAATACCCCTGAAAGGTCCATGCGTTGAGGGTGTGGTCTCAGGTAGCACTGTGGGAGGTGGAGAAAATTTTAGAAGATGGTGCCTAACAGAAGGAAGTTAGGTCAATGGGCATTTGCTTTTGAAGGGATACTGGGATGTTGCTCCCACCCCACTTCCTGCTATGAAGCAACAACATCTTTATGCCACCATGTGTTACCCACCACGATAATGTACTATCCCCACATAGGACCAAAAGGGTTCAGTTGACCATGGCCTGAATGTGAGGCAAAGTAAACGTCTCCTCTGTGTAAGTTATTTCTCTCAGGTATTTGCTCTCCCAGTGGAACACTGACCAACACATGCAGTCACCGCACGGGAGGGCCTCTTTGGTCTCCCGGGACTCAGCAATGCCCTGAAGGAGCTCCCTTCCAAAGCAGAAGTAATGTTCTAGAAATCAGTTAAAAGGACTACATCAGTAAGGTAGGTTCAAGTATTGGGAGATGCTATGAAAAGGAAGGACTGGGTCATGTGGTAACTGTGTAAGAGGGCCTCTCTGCGGAGCCGACATCTGCAGAGAGGAGGAGGCCTTGACCATCTGGACAGAGAACCTCCCAGCACAGGAACGGGGGTGCATAGGTTTGCCTGAGAGTGTGTGAGGGCAAATGAGGCTCAGAGAGAACCAAGGGCCGCAATGAGGAGGCCTTGGGGCTATGGGATGATACTTTGATTACAATGGCAGCTACTGAAGGTTTAAAGGCTGAGGAGGAGGGGCTTCGGACTCAAGCTCTAGGAAGGTTTTCCTGGGTGCTGTGTGCATGATGTACCATTGTAGACAGAGCAGTTGTGTAGATGGGAGATGGTGGTGGACAGAACCAGGACCTCAGCAGTAGAGATGGTAAGAAACATCAGAACACAGAGCAGGTTGGAGGCAGAGCTAGCAGGTTCCATAAGTGGATTCACGTGTGATTTCTCTTCAGCCATTAGCTGAGATGGACGGCATTGGGAAGAGTCTTGGATCATTCTGTTTGGCCACATGATGCTCAAGATGCCTTTCAGACAGACTTCACTCAGAGTTCAGCCTGAGAAGCAGCGTACCTGGGACTCTTTGCTGAGGAGCTAAACGTGCGTTCCTGACTCGGGGTTCTAAGGCACTGAAGAGTGGCTGTCAAGACTGGTGACCAAACGGACTGCTTGCGTCTATTTGCCGATGAAGTGAAGCAAGAGAACCCAGTGGGTACCGAGCGGCTACCCCTATCCTTCACGGTTTAGAATCGTCCCTAAGATCCCCTTAGTCGCCCACATCAACTGGAAAGTCACAGGAAACTGAGAAATGCAGTTCAGACTGGTAGGGCACACATGAAGGATCTGAAACAACATGGGGTATGAGGAGCTGCTGAGTGAGTGGCTGGAGATGGGTCAGGACTCGGGAAGGCGGGCTGAAGGGGGCATCTGGCAGTGACTGTAGAGCCATGGTGTCAGACACTGTGGAGCTACGTAAGATCATATGAGGAAGGAACCTGAAGAATGACACAGCTCTGAAGTCTCTGAGCGGGAGGGGTGAGTAAGGGAGACTGGGAAGAGGCCGGTGAGGTGTGAGGACAACTAGGCAAGAGCAGTTAGAAATCTAGAAAAGGGGGGAGATGGGGCTGGAGAGATGGCTCAGCGGTTAAGAGCACTGGCTGCTCTTGCAGAGGACCTGGGTTTGAATCCCAGCACCCACCCACCAGCTCACAAGCTTCTCTAACTCTGGTCCCAGGGGATCTGATGCCCTCTTCTGGCCACTGTGGGCACTTCAGGCAAGTGACAGAAGGCAAAACATTGGAGACATAAAAACAAAATAAAATAAGAGGCAGGCAGAAGAGGTTCCCCATCCGGTAGACCTGTGGGGCCTCCAGCAGGATACAGACAGACAGACAGTATCACAATGATGATCCAGAGGTCACCTACAAGTGCCACTTAGAATGTCACCCACATGGAACCCCGTGCTGAGGGGCAGGAGCCCAGAGAACAGGGCTGGTCCGTATCTACCCCTGAGTTATTGAGGCAGGTGGATCATCAGGTCGGGTGGACTTGGAGTGCTTGCGATGAATGGGCTCTGCAGGGGCTTGTCCATCTCTAAACAGTTTCAAGAACCACTTCAAAGTCCTAAATCCCTAACAACAGCCCACACAGGGACCTCTCAGCCTCCCATGCACATCTAAGAATAGCCCGCTTGGCTGCAGTTGGCCTGAGGTTCTTACAGCATGAAAACAGTTGGCCACTCTTTCGCCCCTTCCACAGACAGAAGTGCCGCTGCTCACCGGGAGCGCTCTCACGTATTTGCTGTTGGCAGAGGAACGTATCGGAACCTGGACTGTAAGTTTGCTGAGAGGAATCCCTTTGGTCCTCTGCCTGTGGGAGAATCTTGCTCTTGGTGGCTTGGGGGCAGGCAAAAGCTGGATGAAAAGAATTAAAAAACAACAACAACTTGCAGTTTATTCAGCTTCAGAGTCACCTAGACAGCTCCCAGAGAGCTTTTCAGATGGAAGACCTCTTCCCTGATGAAGGGAGACAAGCTGGAAATCTCCAAGAGGCTGTCTGGAGACAGGAGACCACAGACCCAGCCTCTCTGATCATTAAGTCATTTGCATGAATTTTGGAAAGTGAATTTAACTTTCATACTTCCAAACCATTCAAAAATGTTTTGAAGTTTATTTTGGTTTGCTTTTCTTTAGATTTACGAAATGGTTCTTTCAAGATTGGTGAACAATAAATAATTCAGTTCCAAGTCAGT
Source organism: Onychomys torridus (assembly GCF_903995425.1). Taxonomy (NCBI): domain Eukaryota; kingdom Metazoa; phylum Chordata; class Mammalia; order Rodentia; family Cricetidae; genus Onychomys; species Onychomys torridus. The sequence goes on along the minus strand of NC_050452.1, from coordinate 7,187,624 downwards.
TCTGTTCTGTGACATCCAGAACTGCTAGAGGCGGGACCTCCAGATCACAGCTACTCAAAGCTTACATTGTGACGCCTGTGGGTCCAAGCGCAGTTGCCTTCCTGAGGTCTTTCCTCCTTAAAAAAATAAAAAAATTTCATTTCACAACGCTTTCATCACATTAAGACTATTTACTAAGCATTTTCCTTGACCTGGAATTCAATTTTTTTTTCCTTCTGGAAAGGAATTAAAACATTTTATAGACCTTGTGTCAATTTTCCAATGCTACTGTAGCAAATCACCACTAATTTAGTGGCTTCAGACAGTCATAAAATCTCTCGGTTTTGGAGGTCAGAGGTCAAGGCGCTTGGTCTGATTTCCTCCGGAGGCTGCCAGCACACCTTTGCTCGCAGCCCCTCCCTCCACCAACCCTCAGAGGTCTCTCACTCTGAACTGAGCTCCCGTCAGCACGTTTGCTCTCTCCTGCTGCCTCTCTCTTGTAAGGACTCTTGTATCTGAGGCCATTTGCAGCCAAGCCGGGACCCATGTCCCATTCCCGGGTCCTCACCCACCTCCATGATGTCCATTTTGCTCTGGAATGCCTACAGGGGATGGGAATTTGAAGGAGATGGTGTTGGGCATTATTCAGCCCATCACAACCGCTAAAGTTGTGTGGGACCTAGACAGAGTCTACTGGAACCAAGGGCAAATCGGTCCTACTCTGAGTGCGGGTGCAAAGTTTTACACCAGAGTGAGAAGGCTCACTGGGAAGAGCTGTGCCTGGTGCCTGCATCTGGTACCAAGCTCTGAGTTCCTAGCAGCGAGCTGTGAGTAGGTGGTCTGCACTGCAGTGAGTTTATCATCTGAAGCTACCAGGGGCCTCCTGAGACTTTGATTGCTCCTCCGTGTGTTGGGTTAGTGATTGCTCTGGACATGATTCAGAAGGCCGAGGCAAGGACCGTGGGCTCACCAGCTAACTTGGCCCGTAATAAACTGGTCCACGAAGGTCTTTGAGGAAAAGAAAGGGATGCAGGACTGGTAAACGCCTGTGACGCCATGTACTACGGAGAAGGTGAAGTTGGTAGCTGTGGCTCCCTTGCCTCCAAGACCCTGTCTCCTCCCGCCTGGATGAAGGCAGGGTGGTGGGCTGGCATTTGTGGAGAGCTGGGAAGAAGGGCGGAGGGGGTGGGGTACAGCGGCCTAATGAGCACAGAATGTTGTTCTCACTTCATGCGTCCCTCTCCATCTGACATGGCAGGTGTGTAGAGGGAGAATGGTGTGTGAATCGATTCGGAGATCAGTGACACGGCAGCGAGCCAGGCCGCGCCCCGAGCCATTGATCGCCTCCAAATCAATTCGCACACCGCTCCCTCTTAGGTCACCTGCCATTTCAGGCAGGGGTGGGCACAGTAAAGTGAGAAGGAGTCATTCTGAGAAGTCTGGGAACCCTCTCTCAAGAACGTGGGGGTCAGCCTTCAGTGCCCTCCCCTCTGCAGCCTTTGGAGGCGACGATGCTCCCCAGCCTGAGGACCTGCTCTGCCTTGCTGGCCTCAGGCCCTGCAGAGAGGGGAAGCCGAAGGCTGTAGTGAAACCGGGCCATTCTGAAAATCCATCAGCCTTGAGCTCACCTCTGGGGTTTGGGCTGCCACCGTCAGATCCTGAGAGCTATTTCAGAAAACCCAAATTGCCAACAGTAATAATCTCTCCGCCGCGGGACTGGTTTCCATTTGTGCCTCTCAATGCACTTCACAATTAATTCTCACCAACCTCTGCCTCCCTCGAGCCAGCAGCCCAAGGGGAACGCAAGGCAAGGCTTGGAAACATCATGGCTGCCCCATGGAGAGTATGAAGGGCTTCCCTACTGGGAAGACGAGGGAGGAAGGCCAAAGACTCTTCTAGGAGCCCATGACAACCATCTTCGTGGTGGTCTTGGTGTTGTCAGCAGGGAGGGAAGTTGTGGGGTAAGGAGCCTGAAGAGCTGGCTGGCTCCTGACATGTTGAATGAGCCTCAGGAAAAGATTCAGTGAACAAGACTGAAGAGGTGACCAGCCAGGAGCTGCCGACCAAACGCAGTGGTGTGGGCATGCTGTGTTCTCTGGGGGTGATGGAGAGAGACTGGCCCCTTGTTGTGTTACAGGGATCCCAGAAAAACCAATGGCAGAGATTCTCTGCCCCATATGGGTTCTCCAGCAACAGACCCGGGATCAGGGCAGGTTTCCTTCTTCACAGGAGACTTAGATTATCAGAGCAGCCAGCCCTCCTTATCCGGGGGCTCTGCCTCCACAGAGTCATCCAATTGTGGACTGAAAATGGTGTAGAAGTTGTGTCTACACCAGACAGACTTTTTCCTTGTCTGTGTTTCCTAAAGGCTACCATGTAATAATTACCCACAAAGCCTTCACATCGTCTTGGGTACTTAAAATAATCTTGACATGAATTATAGTATTGGGAAGAGTATGCAAACACTACACCATTTTCTATGAGACTTAAACATCCTTAATTTGGGTATCCATAGGGGTTCCTTGAACCGATTCCCTGTGACTTTGGATGACAATTTTGTTTTTTACTTCTGTAGAAGGATGCTTAGCTGTGCCAAATCAAGCAAGCGAGAGCACCCAGCAGGGGTTCCTCTGAGATTTTATTCCTAATAGAAAGGGGTCCATTGCCTTATTCTATGTAGTCAGAGCTCTGGACAATGCGTTTGTGCATGTGTGTGTGTAGGTGTTTGCAGAGGCCAGAAGAGGGCATCTGATACCCTGGAACTGCAGTTACAGGCAACTGTGAGCTGCCCAGTGTGGGTGCTGGGGACTGAACTTGAGTCCCCTGGATCAGCAGTATAATCTCCTAACAGCTGAACTGTCTCCCCTCTCCTCAGAGACAACTGTATTCCAGTTTGCTGGGCAGATTTTCTTAGGGAGCAAGCTACGTATTTGCTGCAAACATTTTCTTTTGTGTGTCTCAATGGAAGCCTAACCATGGACATGAAAGTGGGTCCAAGTGAGACCTCAGGGCAGGAGCAGAGACCATGGGAGGGTTACACCTGCCCCGAGTTCTAAAGAGGAGGTAGGGAAACCAGTTAACTCATGTGACATCTCATGTGGCTCCTGGTTATATATACCTAACTTCCCCTCACTTAGGGGTAGGAGGGGCATGTCTTCTCTGTCCTGCCCAGGCTCTCCTGCTCATATTCAGAGACCCATTGGAGATGTAGGACCAGAATCATGTCTGGGGACAAGACCATGGTAGAACAGTCCTAACTCACCTGCTTCCCAAATCAGACCCTATGCACCAAGCTGGAGGACAAATGGGTTTCTAAGTGCAGCTGTGTAGACCACACATGTATATGTTCATCTGCATACTCCTCTCTTCTCAACCCAGGGCCATGGCTTATGGACCCTGCCACATTTTCTCTCCTGAGTGACACTTTCCCCAGCCTTTGGCTCTCCTGCCCTCAGGATCCAAGCTGTTCTCTCTGCGTGTGTACATCCAGTTTCCTTTAGGAGCAGGGCAGATTTGGTAGTCATACTGTCCACATTCCTCACAGCTCAACTGCAGGGCTGTTGCTCTTGCCCCAATATTTTCTATGGCTCTGGTTCCAGGCAAACAACAGATTTAAAGTTCAGCCCAACACAACACCAGACACATTCCTTGCCCTGGGGTGGGCACAAAGAGGTGATGGCGCAGTCTCTGTAAGATCTTTGCTGGCAAGTGTGTGTGTGTGTGTGTGTGTGTGTGTGTGTGTGTGTGTGTGTGTATGCGTGTGTGTGCACACGCGCGAGCACTTGTCTTGGCTAGATGTAACGCCTGAGGGGGCATGAAGGACCCTTCTTTTGAAATGCCTAGTTCTGCATATGTATCACAGAATCAAGGCTCTGGAGACTGACAATAATTTAATGTAACCAGTTCTTACTGTGTGGACTGAATTGGTTGGCAGGCTGTCCACCCATGCTGGGAGGCAGGTATGCCTTTTAGAGAAGGTTGGAAACTGAAGGGTCACTTCTGAATAGATCAATTCTACCCCGCCTTTGCAAATAAACCAGAGGGAGACTTCCCTTTCTGTTGGTCTTTCCCAGGTGAGTATGGCAGAGGCTGGAGGGTTTGGGACACAGACAAACTTTCTTCCCTTACTGAGGATACAGAACCTTAGCCTACTGTGCAGGGTCATTCAGGCTAGAAAAATTTCTAATCTGAGTATCCCTTAAAAATGCAGTCTAATTTCATTTCTGTAACTTGTACTGTCCCTGTCCCCAGAGGACAGGACTCCAACATTTTCACATCACATATTCCTCAGACACATCTTTTATTTTAAATAATAAATGCTTTAGTTTGGGAAGTGTATATTATATGTAACTATGGTACCAATGGTCATAAGAATTGGGAGCCAATCTCCTCCCCTTATGTTCTAGAAATTTTCCATAGGTCCTCAGGCAGTACTGGGATTTCTCTCTCTCTCTCTCTCTCTCTCTCTCTCTCTCTCTCTCTCTCTCTCTCTCTCTCTCTCTCTCTGTGTGTGTGTGTGTGTGTGTGTATGTGTGTGATCCCAGAGAAAATCCAATGAGGAGTCAAGCAACTGGATTAGCAAGCATTTTCGATCATGACTGAAGGTATTTTTTCTTCATCATACATAGACACGTATGTCCATTTCCTCCTTTTTCTTTTGGATTTGGCTCCGTTTCCTTTGTGAGAAGTGCTTCTATATTTGCACAACACATAATACACATAATATAAGCAATCTTTTCAGCCAATGCAGTAGCCACCAACATCCTTGTGGTCCAGCTGGGTGGTTCGTCCCGCCATGCTACCGGCACTGCAGTACGGAACTCTGGCCGCACGATGGCGCCCTCTTCATGCGGACCCGAACCACGGCGACCGGGCAGACAAAGACTGGTACCCGGCCTCCCGCGCCAGGGGTGGAGGCGCCCCAGGTGGCCGTGGCCGCCCCTGCGTGCTGAGCTGGGCAGCTGCCGCCTGAGCCTTTGTCCTGAGGTTCGCCCTAGTGCAAAGGTTGAGGGAGAGAACGCTGGAGGCAGGCGGTGCTTAGCCGGGCATCCATCCACCTGTCCCCCCATGCAAGTTTCTTTTTAGGGCTAAGAGCTTGAGCTCAGCCCCAAAAGCATCCTGCGGAAGCTGCCCTCCCCTGTCATCCCTTAGCAATGATGATGACCATGATGATGATGATGACGACGACGTTGATGAAGTTGATGATAAATTCTCTAAATCTGAGCTGATGCTTTTTTTTTCCTGATCCCCCAATTTCAAGGTTAGAGGGCCTAGGTGTCCTTCAGACAAGAAGAGACTGGAGGCTATTGGGTACCTGGGTCTGGATCCCCTCAGCAGGCACGCTCTTCAGGGTCCAGGATAACTAACTCTTCTCTCCGGCCCTCACACCTGCTGGCCAAGCAATACAGCAGAGCTTATGTGGTGATGGCATTGTCCTGTAGTCTCACTGTCCAAGAAGGGAGCTACTAGCCACATGTGGCTGTTGAACTAAAGCAGAATTTAAGCAACCACAGTGGCTAGTGGCCATTACGGTGGGCTACGCCACTTTACAGGTTCAAGCCTATCTGAGCAGCTGAATTTGTACTTTCGTTGCTTAATAGTAAATTTTTAAAATATTCACATAAAACATGCAACATGTGAGTGACTGTTACGCCTGAAAATATGCCCAGAAGCTGCTGGGAGGAGAAAGAAAGTCCATCTCTAAGTTCAGTGTTGTAAGCCAGCTGAATTGAATATGTCTTGGGAGAGGAGTGTGGAGTTTAGGGTTAGGTCACATGGGAAGAGAAAAAAAGGAAACAGATTCTTACCGAACCTTGCTGTTGATCTGTCTTTAGAGAAGGTTCAGAGTATAATCACCATCGTCTATTAAGTGGCTAAGTACGTCTGTCTCACGTGTCAAGGTTTTTGAAAACACCTTGTCAGAGCTTGGAATCTCTGTGTTCATGAGGAGGCGGGGAGGGTGCCCAGCTCCTGGGACACTCTTCATCCTGGCATGACAGAGCATCTTATGCTGGGGGGTGTGGAGACAATTTTAGGTAAGGAAATTGGGGGGTTAGAATTGCATTTCCTGGTTTGGAGAGTGTTAGATGGCAAGCCTGTTTCGTACTTATCATCAGAGCAAAAATTGAAATAAAATTCAAAGTTACCTGCAGGATCAGCAGCATCCTCTGGTGCTTCAGGGACTTCCTGCCCACCTGTCTCCAAGAACATAAGGCAGCCAGCATCTCTGGTCATTTTTATTACAGATGAACATGTATGTCTTTGGAAGGTTCCCTGGCCTACTGCTTTGAATGTTTGTAATTAGCAACACAATTATGAGATTATTTTCTGAAACCCAAGGTAGATTCTGTGTTCTGATCTAAGGAACATTTAGATAATGGTGGGAGTCAAAGGTGGGGAGGGTGTGAAGATGATGAAGAAGCCATGTGTAATCCTGCAGATTCACTGCGCCCCTCACCTATTCAGAAGTAGCCAGAAAGAGATCTGTGACCACTGACATCTTATTTGGGGCACAGGCTTTTGAGATATCCTTGTCCATAGTAGGCATTCAACAAATATTTGGAGAATTTCAAGTGAGAAAGGAAAGTGGGCCACAATTCTGCACACAAGCTCTCTTTGAGAGTGTCCACCCTTTTTTGTTTCTCTGTGTGTTCTCTTTCCCAGATGTTCCCAACCACAAATAAGGAACTAGGGAGAAAATAGTTAAGCACACCTAGAACTGGATCCAAACAAAAGAGGAAAGAGACCAAACAAACTCAGGGTTTTCTATTTTTCCCTAAGCCAAGTAATCCCTTTGATTACATCTAATACCTGCCAAAACCCAGATGGTGTGCCCACCCATCTCCCGTGTGATAATGCCACATTGTGAAATCTACCCATTAATATTAATTGTCAGCCAGAGAATCTGTCTGAACTACTAAAGCTTGAGATTGCCTCGAGAAAGCAGGCCTTGCTTTGGCAGGGGTTTTAAGATAATTCTCATCCGTTCATTCTGTGTCTCATATATGTGGAATCTTAAATAATGGTACGGGAATGCTTTTCTCATTTCAGCGCATGACTGTGGCTTGCTTTCCAGGTCTTAAGCCACTGTTCATTTGGGGTCTACACCTGCTGACCAAACATATTACCTTAAACTGCTGTGGGCTTGCCAGCAGAGTGTGAGCACACACTATTCACCATGCAGAGAAAATCTGAACTCCCCAGGAGCTGTTTCAATTGAATGTACCCTGGCATGTGACATTCGACTAGTTCCTTTTTATTTTTCTGTTTCAGTAATTGACTTGGTAATCCTTGAAAAGTATCACACAAATCTCAGGTGTTTTTTTTTTTTTTTTTTTCCCTTTCAATTATTGTATGGGCATTCCTGAGGTCGGCAAGGGGAGCAGAAAGGGCCCATAAAGTGAACTTGAGGTCAGAGCTAAAATGCTGAATGGCATCTTGGAGAGAACTCCAGCGGTGTGGCCTCACTGACTCCCCCCTTGGCAATGTTTGACTTGGACTGTGACCATCAAGCTCCCCAAATCGGCCCCACAGCCTGATCTAGAATTCTAGACCACCGCCCTGAAGAATCTTAGCATATCAGGGATACCATATCTGCTCTGTTTGTGGAACTTTTTTTAAGCCACAAAATTTTAGGATCCATTTATGCCTGAAATAGATATGAAATTTAGTAGGTGCGAGATTGTGTTTTCCTCTGGAGGTCCCCACACCCTCCCCCCTTTCTCCTGGGTTATGCTACAATTGCCTCTTGATAGTCACTATCAGAGTCAACACCTTAAACTTTAAGAGTAGAAGCAAAATCTGCCACGCAACCTTTTTGTTTTTGTCAGAAACACGCAGTGTAGGTGAGGTGAGTAGTCTGTGTTCCTTGAGGGAAGGTGGCCTTCATCATCTCCAGTTTGGTGTCCTGAGCTGGGTTGTGTGGGGTGACAGACAAGCAGGACGGTCAGACACCAGGCTGTGAAAACTGGAAATGCCCTGTTCTTTTGGGTGCATAAATGAGTATTTACTTTAAAGTCTTGACAGTTGTTTTATTAGCAAATATTAATTTTAACTGGAAAAAAAAACTAGAAGACCTTCCTGGTGCAGCATGTTTAAATAGACATTGAGATAATTTAAAAACACCTATTGGTATGTAAAGCACCCTTCCTTGTGAAAAGAAGCAAGCGGCACCAGTGGCAGAAGCCAGTTTATACAGTTAAATATTTTGATGATTTAATTTATTGCCATTATTTCACAACGTGTAAAAAAGCAATTGAGTTGCGATTTTGTTCCCATCCCTGGCCGACTCTGCAGCTCTATTTATCTGCTTTCAGATGAGGACTCAGAGAGCGACTAGCTTTTCCAGGGCAGAGGTGGGTCTTTCAGTGGGAACCTTCAATTTCCATCCAGGAACGGTGAGACCCTGTGGATGATGGGAGATGGGCATCATGGGTATTGGACAGAAGGAACTGGAAAGTGGTAGTCACCCCACTCCGGCTTGCCTGCAGATATTCTGCAAACCTTTTCTCAGTGCCTTGCCACTGGGTGCGTCTAAGGGACACGTGTGCTGGGTGAGGGGGCTGGCTCCTCTGTCCTCTGCTTCCTTCTCATTGAAGGGCTTGCGCCATGCTGAAGATGGGGACATGCTGTCATAAAGGCACCAAGGAGGCAGAAATTAGCACTTTTAAACTGAAGTTGAGTCACAAGGCCTATTTCTGCCCCAACACTTCTGCCCAACCTCTAGAAAGACCCAAATTAACTTTTAAACATATTACTTTCGCTCATCAGAGTGGGAGGTATGCAAGCCATTCTGTCAAACAGGAACCTTCTCAGAGAGTTTACCCTTCACTCGTGTGTTTTCAAATGACCCCAAGTCAGGGTATTATTGGGTTTGAAATAGTTTTCTCACAGGGTCAGACACCACTACTCCTCAGCTTAGCTCTGAGCAAATTTTCGTGACCAGTTTAGAGATCTTTGAAAAATACCCTTAATTATAGCAAGGGCAGTGTTTACAGGACCCCATTCACATCAAGTAAAGAAGTGTATCAGAAATGTTAAAGAAACAGACAGGCCAAACTCAGTGGAAACGAGGGGAAACTATGCTGCATCCAAAGGGGGCCTGCCATGTGTCCAGATGGCAGGGCAGCGAGGCATTTTAAACCTCTGCATGAGCTAGATTCTACCTTCCTTTTATTTTGTGCTACCTCAAAGGAATTTCCAGATACCTACGAACATTCCAGATATCCTCCCCAAAGATCTCTATAGTAAAGTCAACACAGAATCCTAAGTAGTTCCCATTAAACATGGGTTTTCTGGGAACAGCCTGTCTTGAGAAGGGCACATCAGTTTGCAAAACAGGGTGGAGATGTATCAGGGGTCTGTGGAGGCCGCTTAAGTTCCAACCCCACGCTCAGTTAATGTTTTTTTCCCCTGTGGAAGTCTCCTACCTAGCTATGGGCTGGAGCTATAGGCACCCACAGTCTGAAAAACAGAGCCCACGAAAAAGGTGAAATACGGTAAATATCTGGCCTGGTTCCCTCTCTGCTTACAGTTCCTGCTCAGGTTGGGACAGATCAGGGCCTCTGTTCTAGAGGCTTCCCACTGTGGCCCTGGAGCTGCTGCTGCATTTTTATAAACAGAAGAGATCTCTTTGGTGTCCAGTCTTGAGCGTCTGAAACTGAGTTTTCTTTTGCATGAGTAAAATGGGGAGAGGGGGTAAAATTCAAAATAACTTCTCCTAAGTCAGGGAAACAATCGAACATGAAAGGGACTGTGTCTATAGTACTGCCCAGGACCTTGATGGGTTTTTATTGGCCAGCAGAAAGTTATTGAGAGTAACGGTCAGGACGAACCTAACAAACGATCTGACAGCCTGTTAGCGGCTCCTCTTACCTTTTGCAAGAGGAGCGTTCTCTAATTTCCCCTTTGATTGTAAATAGAAATCTAGTTTTATTAAGCAGAAACATAGATTATTAATATGTAAACCACTTGATGCCTGTAAAGTACTTTGAGGGTGAAAAGCCCCTAGTAAATGGCAAATATTATTATTTTTATTGCAAGCTAACCGGAGGAAACTAAGCTAATGAACGCTTACAGATCTCCAAGTAGTCATCACCCTCAAATTGGCACATAGTGTAAACTATTAAACTTGTTTCTTAGATAGAGAGCTCCCACGTTTTTAAGTTGATTCTTTGTAATTCTTGCCAAGGATGAAAAGCAACACTTATAGGTCCCTAATTTAAACAAGAGGAACTCAAGGGAATAATCAGTTTTCACATTTAACTAGACGTTATCTATAAGATAGAACACGGGAAGCTAGCGAGGGGGGAAAGACCTAGGCTGGCTTCCGAGGTAAGTCTGCAGCAAGGCTGTGCTTCTCTGTGAGCGGCGCTTCTCTTGAGTAGCAGCAAAATTAAAATAGTGCTCTAACCGGATAAAGTGCAGTCCAGTGTTCAGGGGTCAGCCCAAAGCTTTTCTCTCACTGTAATTCTTATGCATTTTCTGTGATATCATGGTAGATGGGATATGTAAATTGAATTAAATGTTTTCTCTCTGATGTTTGACTTGGGGATACATATATAAGCAAATTACAATGGAGTGATTAAGAAGAGAAGTATACATTTGATTTTGTTTTTTACAATACCTTTGTGAAGTCAGATGATTCATATTAGTGAAAGTTGACACACTATCTATATGTTTCATAAATTTGCTAATACTCACTTGAATATTTGTTTAAATAATTGGGAACCTGTATTTTTTTGCTTCTTGTTAAGAGGTCATTTATTTATTTGTTTATTTATTTTAGACAGGATCCCACTATGTAGCCCTGGCTGGCTCAGAGCTTGCTAAGTAGACCAGGCTGGCCTGGAACTCCCAGAGATCCTTCTGCCTCTGTCTTTCCAGAGCTGGGATTAAAGGGGTCATCACCAGGCCCTGCCTACAAGGATTTTAAATAACCAACACAAGAAACAGATAGCAATGATAAACATTGTAATAGAGACTATTTTGTAGAAATCTCACATAAGTAAGTCCTTTAGCTAAATCCTGTCTGAAAAATTCATGAATGACTTGAGACTTTCTTCACTTAAAATGTCAAAGCAATGTTCACTCTCAAGAGAACAAGGCTGTAGCCTGGGATCACTGCAAAGGTGCACCCAGAGGAAAGCATTGGAGCTCAGTTTTCTTGTTTGCCCATCTCCAACACATGCACACAGACAGCCAATCATTCTCAGCCCCACCCCCAAAATGGCACCCTTTTGTTCCATGTCCAGGGCTGGGAACAAAGTCTCCTCCTATTAGACAAGATTCAGCCTGCATTGGTTTTAGCAGCCAAGATACAAGCCTTAATTTTTAAATTAGGGCCTTCAGAGTGGAATATTGCAGATCCATATTAAAACAATGCTGGCAGCCTTTGCAAGGATACGGGGCAATTTTCTAATTAGCAGAAGGCTGTTTGAAATGCAGCATGGCGTCCCATTTTCCAGACTGTTATTTCTGTAGAGCTGAAAGAGTAAAACAAACTCTTTGGAACCTCACAATTAAAGCCTTAGGAGAGGACCTGGGTGGGATTCCCGGCACCCAGATCATAGCTCACAACATCTGCAACCCCAGTCCTGCGAGATCCAAGCCCTCTTCTGGCCTTCTCCAGCACTGGGTACGTGCATGGTACTTAGACATAAACACAGGTACAACACACAAATACATTTTTTTAAAAAAGCCTGCAAATGGTTTTCTTTATCCCTGTAAAGACAGATTCTCTTCTTATAGGATTTTTAATTTACAGTACTTAGTTTTGTTTTTCCAGAAAAGCCATTGGATGGACAATCTCAATCATCATTCGATTTTAGAATATTTAAAATTGCACAATTGTGTGTGTTATTCATCTTTTTTTTCTAATATTTGTATTTGGGTATGGTTTCTAAAAGAGAGTTCAGAGAAAGGCTGTGTATACAGTGGGTCTGAATAAACACGGTTGTGTGGTTAAAAGGCTTAGATATTGTCTAATGTTATTCTTAGAGGTAGGAGAGTGGCCTCTTATGAATTTGAATCTTAGCTTTCAGCAAACTGAGTCAAGAGGAGGCATGAAGGTTGGTCAAAACTTTTACACTGACACAGGGAAAAGCATATTTTGTTCCTAGACATAGAGATTTCAAAGACAGGTGGAAGTATTTAAAGAATGGGCTTTATATATGAAGACTCCAAAACTCAACCATCCTGTGCATGTAAACAGAAGTTGCTGTCAGAAGTGCCATCTTCAATTATAAAGGAGGAAGCTGCTGAATACCCCCTCCCCTCTCCCCTCCCTGGAAGATCTGAGTCGCTGAATTTGCATATGGTCCATTTCTGCAGATCGGCTCATAGAAAAATAGTTGACTGGCAGAGAGCAACTTGCCCTAAGCCATTCTCCAAAGAGCTTCCAGGTTTCATGTTTCCAAAGTAGCTTGTCACCTACCAACCCTCCTCCAGGATGTCACCTTGTTTCTTGCTGCCTGTAGACCAGGCAGACATTCCAAACTTGTGCCACCCTCCTGTTCCAAATGCATCCCTTTGCCTCACACTGCATTTTGACTGCCTTAGGGAGCCTGCAGTCCCTCCCCATTGAGGACTTTTCTTCCATCTTCCCATTCAGCCAAGCCCAGCAGCGTCCTCTGCTCCGGGTACTCCTTTCGTCTTTTCTGTGCTGGTCAATCTAAAACTAGCCAGACAAACATGGACTCCTTCCCCTGGATTCTGCTCCACAATGGACATAAACCATCTATTACATCCTTTGAAAGGTCTGGAGGGTTCACACCCTAAATTTTACCTAAACTGAAGCTGGATATGAAATATGGTAGGCATGACAGCGTGGCACTTCAGGCCTGTCTTCCTGCCCCAGGCACAATGTAACCTGATGCAGCCACTGCTGTGGAGTGTTGGTTTTTGGCTCACGGTGCCAGTGTGTGTCTCCCTACAAAAATCAGTCAATCAAACAAACAAACAAAGGCATTTCCCTGACCCACGCCCCAGCTCAGCCAATCAGAAAGAAAAAAAAAACCAGAAAAGATCATGCTCTTTGACTAATATGAATGGATTTCTTTATTCTTAGGACTATGAAAAAATCCCCTTGCTTGGGGGTTGGGGATGTAGCTCAGTGGTAGAGCACTTGCCTAGCGTGCACATGGACTCTGGTTTGACCCCCAGCACCACCACTTGTTTGAATTTATGAAACTGCACATTACAGAGCTGTTGGACCTCCTATTGAGACACCTTGCACCAATGGCTTCTGGCTTATCATAGTTGTTTGAAAGCCAGCAACAGGGTACACCTTCGCTAATTTCCCAGTTCTGTTAGAGTAGTGAATTCCACTGGGTATGTGACCACCAACTGCTGTTGACAGCCATGGGCAGTACATCTAATTAACTACTTTCTTCCTCTCTAATTTATCATACATCTTTGTGATTACATATCTATGTGGTGGGTTGCACTTTTTCATCAAAACCTGGTTTTGTGGCTTTCTTCTTCTTACCTCACTCCCCACAGGACATCAAGTGTTCTCGCAGGTCTCTGACAGTTGTTGGCTAGTACTATGAGCGATTGCCCAGTGGTGTTCTACATTGTCATCTCAACCCAGAGGCCATCGTTCCCAAAGAGCTAAACAGATTTGCATAATACACAGGAAAAACACCAGGACCTGAAGCTTCTGATCGAACATATGCAAGTAATTAAGAAAAACATAATTGCACTTTGGAGAGGTGGACTCACCAAGCACTTGTTGAACTATAAAAACACAGCCAGAGTAGTCAGTTTCTTTGTTTAATTATTCAGGAATGTTGTTTATGTTATCATGAAAAAATGGAGAGGTGAGAAAATATATTCGGTAATTTTTGGTTTCCCCCCATTTGAGCAGATGGCGATCTGTAGTTCAAAATTTGTAACTCAAATTATTTCACATTTTTATTAATCAGTACAATATGTTTTCAAAGCAACAAACTGCACTTAGAAATATCAGTGTAAGTCCCCCAGTCTGCCTGGTTCCATCAGAGAGCAGTTCGAAAATTGAATTTTGTCGTGATATTGGAAAACAGGGTATTCTGGAATATTCAGTTTTTCAATAGTGATTATTTTTACCCCAGTGTTCAAAGCATCCCCCATGGGGAGGGGCAGTTGAAAAGAAAATTGCAATGAGGAGGGAGCTGCTGGAAGTGGGGAGGATTTGCTTCAAGATGTTTGCTTTTTTTGTAGAACAAAAAGTACATTTTGTTAGAGACAAATATTTTGTGATAAAAAACATTTTATGTGAAGTGTAGATTGGACTTTTAATATAAAAAAGAAATGTTGAGCCAGTCTATTTTCGGAAGGCTTGGCGTCGTTGAAGGGAAGCTGTTAGAGCTGTATATATTGCAATGTCCTCACAACTCTCCTCATCCTGAGTTCCTCTCCAAACCTGTTCAATTACACAAGTGTAGGAATAAGGGAGCATTTTTATTATTACTAATTGACACTCATTTTTAGCTGGCATGTGCTGGCAGGTCCTTCCAGATAAACCTCAGACTACACCAGCTCTCCCCAGAAAGTTCGGGGAGCATTCTAAAGCTCTATAATGTGGGAGCTAGGAAGTGTAATATTAAAGTGATAAACATCTTATATTCGGTGTAATTCTCAGTTTCTTTCATTCTTTTTACTATCTATAGATCTAAATCAAAACAAATTCCATAAGAGGGGGTTATTTTCAAGTCTTCAGAAAGCTCTTGAATATTTTATCATATCAATTTCTATACATATGCTATACATTTCTACACCCCTGTTGAACAAAATCCAAGGTGATGATAAACACACACACACACACACACACACACACACACACACACACACACACACCATACACAAGACTATGGCATTAGAATTCCTAGGAGGTATAAAGTTAGCCTTAGCAAATGAAATAAACTTTGTTTTGGCAATTAAGGAATGCACAGCGATATTAAGTCAAAAAACAATATGTCTGAACTATTAAATTTTTTCAGGAGGTTATTAAAAATGTATTTCAAATTACCAGAATGGCAGGAAAAAATAACTTAAAAGCAGTTACATTTTCCTTTGCTCATGAGGAATCCTATTGGATTTCACTCAACTGGATTTTCAAGTTCCAGAGCACCAAAGGTCCTCATGAAGGGCCAAAGATCCAGCCCCCTCCCAATGGTGATGCGTTTTGAGTGGTCACTGCAACCAATGTCAGGGGGTGAGCATTTTAGCCGTCAGGTGGGGAATGTATGGGTTTTCTGAGTTCCTCCAGTTGTTCAGAAACCCTGGATTAGGACTAACTCGCCAGAAGGGCAAACAAAAGCCAGACTCAGATCCCGGTGCAGCCCAGGATCAAATGGGGCAGGAAGTATAAGCTTATGCGGTGAGCAGGAACTCTGACGTCTCAACAGCCAGCGTCTGGGTCTTCAAATGGTTAATTCCCCCAGGCTGTCATATTGCATAAACAGATCCTCCTTTAATAAAATTAATTAGGTTCTGAGCTTTATAGGGTGATGCCCACTGACCCTTTACATGCCTATTGTTCCCAGACCCAAGAGAAAGAAAAAAGGAGAGGCTGCCCAATGGACAAGAGAGGAATAAAAGTTGAAAGATTAGAAATTCCAAGTAGGAGCTGCTAGGCGGTGGAGGAAGCTAGTGTTTGCTTCTGAACACAACTTAAAAAACAAGTAGTCCCCCAGTTCCCCTTACTCCCCCTCCCAACAAGGAAAGCAAGAGCGCAGTGGTTTTTGTTAATTTCGCTTTTTTACACGCACCACGGAATCCAGGCTGTGCCGAGCTCTTGAGAAACATCAGAGTAATTGCAGATTGCGGGGACGCAGATTTAGTTGAAAAAAAAAAAAAAAAGACCGGAGGCGCAGGGCGGGGTGAGGTGGAGGGCACCAGGAAGAGCCGCCAGAGCCCAGCAGGACCCCGCAAACCTGCTGCCCCGCACCACGTTCTCCCAGTTCTTCTGTATGTCCACCAAGTGCTAGCCTGGGCATTTCATGTCACGAGTTGCTTCGGATAGCCTTTTAAGTTTGCTAAGGGAACTCCTAGAAGATGGAAGCAGGGTAGGGAAAGGTGATGGGAACCTCTTTTTTTCTTTATTATAAGAAGATTGAGGTTCAGGTCTCCGGGCTTATGTGAGAGCATCCCGGGCACCTCTTGTAGAAAATCTTGAGGAACAACAGCAAATGTCGGGCGATTTTGTTGGAAAAAAGAAAAAAATTTTTTGAAAGGAAAGGAAGAAGAGGAAAAATCGCCGACCGGATGTTTCCAATTACAGCGGAGACAGAGAACAGAAGGGGGTGCGCGGGGGGGGGGGGCGGGGGGCAGCTGGAAAGATGGGCAAGATTTGGAGAAGGTGTAGGTTGAAGGTGGGAAGAGATGCGGCAGGGTAAAAAGCAGGAAAACAAGCCTCTGCGAGGAGAAGGGGAAATAGGAAAATGAAGCAGAACTAGACAAATGACAAAGTGTTGAGCGCTGATTTATCGCAGAAGCCTCTGGTCATTTCCATATATTGAAATGCGCCCAAGCGGCCAGTCAGTCAATTTCTCTTGAGCTGCTGCCGCTGCTGCCCACGGGCTGCCCACGTGACTCCCCTCAGTCAGCAGCCTCTTACCACCCAGCCCCCGGTGCAGAGAAGAGGAGGAAAGAGAGTGTGAGGCGCAGGAGGCGGCTGTGTGCTCCAGTGGGCGGTGTGGATGGAGAAGGACACATTGTGTGTCTGTGGGGAAGAAGGGGATCAGTCCGGGCGGGGAGAGGTGGGATGCAAGCCTCACTCCAAGGTTACCATCTACCTCTCTCTGGTGCCCCCTCCTTACCTCTTCTCTTTATCTCTCCCTTCTTGATGATTTAGAATGGGGACAGAATACAGACATAGAAAACCTGATCTGTCTCCAAACACAAAATGGGGATGGGTGTGGGTGGAGGTGGAGATATTTAAGTCAGATTTGATTTTAGTGTCTTTGATATTATGTGTTGCTTTGGTAGTTTCTTAAAGAAAGGCATGTGCACATATGTGTGCATACACACACACACACACACACACACACACACACTCACACACGCACGCACGCACACAAATCCTAGATAAAAGCCAGTGAGTTGTTAAAAATGAATTTGCAGCCCTGGAACCGTTAGCATCATTCAGCAGGCTTGATAATTTCCAGGTGTTGGGGAAAGCCGTTGTCCAGGAGCTCTTCTCACTGAGCTTATAAATCCCTGTTGGGAGGGAGAAAAAAATCTTTGGAGGTGAATGAAATATCAAATCACAAGACTCCTATGTAGATTTATGATTGCATAAGAGGCTTGATCATTTCCATATACTGAAATGTACTGTCCTCCCGAGTCCGCCCAGCCCTTCCAGGAGCCTGAGCGCTCAGTTCTGCCTTGATCAATGTTGACTATGAAGCAAGAAGGGGAGGGAGGCGGTGGAAAGCAGGCTGGCACCAGATGGAGCAGGGTCTCGGGAAAGGTCAAGGTTAGCCCAGGCTGCTATCGAGTCGGTAGCAGCCTCGCAGATAGATCTCTGCCTCGAAGGCACCCACTGGGGCTTCTCAAAATCAAATCTAATAGAAAAGGCAGTCACAGAATGAAATCGCTTCATCTGAATGCTAAAATTGTTATTAAGCTACATTAGAGAGATATCAGGCACGTGGTTACCAAAAAAGAGAGCACGCCCAGCAGTTTGTGTATGAAAGAAAAGCTATGAATATGTTGATAACATCAATAATGGGCAGGTTGAAGATCTATCTATCTATCTTGAAGATATACATATGTATACACACACACACACACACACACACACACACACACACACACGAACACTAGATTAACATATTAAATGACCTTTTTTTTTTTTTTTCTTTTTTTTTTTTGCAAAGCTACTTGTAGTTTGAATTGCTCAGAATTCTTTGAGGGAAAGGGGTGAAAAATCTTTCAATCCAGAATAGGTAACCCTCACAGGTCCTGAAGTTACTCCAATCAGGAATTTTTTTGGTGGTTTTGGCTGGGTGTGTACCTTTAGAGATACATTCTGCATCTGTCACACTGTAGGTGACATGGCCATGGCACTCAGCCTTTCTTTCTGGCCTGGGCCCTGACTGTCTGTCTGACTGTCAGAAGCTCTCTCCATTCCTCCTTCCCTCTCGCATTCTTTTTTAGAGACAATTGCTTCTGGAGAGAACTTTCTTCTTTCAGACCAAGCTCATTCTAGGGCAGAGGCTGGGGCCGACCTGCCCAGTAGCCACACAGCATTTCAAACACTTATCATAAGGAAACCCATGCTGTTTTTAACCTACAGCACCACCATATCTTAAAGAAGGATTTAGTCTTATAGCATAAATGTGGGCTACACTAGATTAAACATGATGACTGCACTCCAAGGGTTAATAAATTTAGAATTAACAGATCATCTCAGCTTGATACAGCCACTATAGACAATTTAATATGCAGCCCAAGCAGGTTGTCAGTCAGCTCATAAATGCAGATAAGATCAAACAGTTTCTCGATTCCATAGACTGAATGGTTGGAGTGAGGGTCTAGAAGGTGCAGGACAGAACATGCATGCTGGGCTTCTGTAAGAGAGGCTCCCAGCCCCAGCTGCTCTTGTGCTCTGCCCTTCCCTAGCAGTTCACTTTCTGTAGCAAAAAGGCCCAAAGCAGGTGGGTGCCAAGCCCTTCATCACACACAGTCATGGGTGCTTGTTTGGATTTTGAGTAGGGAAAACATGAGATCCTTTAATACTCAGAGCTATTTCTATTAATTCTGTCTGGTAGTGGTCAGCAATTCCTTCCCCTTTCTTTCTCCATGTCTCTGAGGTCCAGAGCTCCACAGACAGGCTACAGCCGATAAAAGCAGGCTCATTGCTGAAATGATGGGGTAATTTCCTCAGTCCTCTGCCTTGCTCTGACTGTGAAGATCTGGATATGGAAACGAGATGCGGAGCTCAGTTGAAATTCAGACTCCAGCACATTGCCCCTGAGAAGTGTTTACGCTAGGAGAATGCTTACAGTTCTGAAACAGATAGTAACATTCACCACGTCGGGAGGGTCGGGCTGTTGGAGGAAGGGTGAGGGAGAGTCCACAGGCAGAGTTACTGAGGTCCAGGCTTGCTTAGATGGCTGTAATCCAGATTCCCCAGTGCGCACTGAACTGGATTGTTTTTGTGTGCAGGTTTAATTTCCTTTTATCTGTTCCAACTCTAGTATTTAAACAGGAAGACAAAAAACAATTTTGATAGAAATGTATGTGATTTAATGTGATAGACAAGTTTATAACAGTTTTTATGATTGGATCAAGAGCAAGGACTCCTCCTAAACCCATTAGATTCTGTCATGTGAATATATATTCAGGCAATTTAAAAATGCATATTATGTATTCAATAGACCGTCACAGGTCTGAATTGTACCGTGTTATTCTGCTCTGTCAGTCCCCATCTTAATATGAAAATCTGTAAAGAGAGACTGGAGTCACCAGTTTTCCTGTGTCGATAACTTGCTTGTTTCGTGTATTTATTTCATTTCATTTTATTTTGAATCTTAAAATGTCCAGTCCACACTCTGAGCTAATGGCCCACAAAATTTTCCTTTAATAAATAAAGCCATTTGAAACTGTGTAATGGCTTTACATGCTGTTAACACTAACTTTTCCTTCTGCTTTAATGCCCTAGTCAACTGCATCCTGTTCTTCTAATTCACAATTCACTGTCCTTTGGTAACTGGGCGAAGATTCCTCACACATTTTATTCTTTGAAAATGCTGTCTTGGATCTTAACTTTTTTTTTTTTTTTTCTTTTTGCTTTTGAGAAAATCCATCCCTATGTAACCTGTACATAAAAAGATTTTGAGAGAAAAATTAAATTTCCAAATTTACACTGGGAAAATGATTAAACTGGAATTATGACCAGTAGGGAGTCTCTGGACTTGGGCATGGCTGCTCCCAGAGCAGGGGGCAGTGGCCATTTATTTCACGTCTTAACCAGGTCTGAACACTTCAGGGTTGTATTTCCCAGTGTGGACAGCGTGCGATTGCAGCAGGGGGCACCACCAACATGCGAATGACTGGGACGTAGGCAGCTCAGCTCTTTGCTTCCTTCACGACTTGGAGGCCCAGCCATTGGAAACAGTCATCTTGTAGAAATTTGCATATTTATGATGCCTCCTGCAGGCTCCTGTGATTGCTTTACAGTCAGGAAAGGTAACAGAAAAATATATATCCTCCTTTAAAACATGAAAAAGGATCATATAGAAACAGTGATTCTAATAGGAGACCAATCCTTCCAAAGCCTGTAGCGTGAAAGCTGTTCCCTGAACATTTTTTGTTTGGTTTTGTTTTAGGATTTTAAAAGGAATTTTCTGGAAGTTATAGAGACTGAATCTGATTCCCTGAAAACGTATGTAAGAAAATACTTAATGTTTTGGAAAAAAATTAGCATCGGCTTATCCACTGAATGCCTGTAAAGAACAGAGGAATTCTTACAGGCAGGGGAAACCACTCGGTAGATCATTTAAAAGCCATGGCACATATATTTTTCAGTCCTCCTCATAAGCAATGAACAAATGTGCAGTGTACCTTTGGATATAAAAGTTAATTAGGTCTCAGAAGAGAATAGTTTCATTTTTATTGGCTCTGAGTTCCAAGGATGCCTTTGATACACCTTTTCTTTCAGCCCCTTTGACCTTCTTTGTGGAAACTGTGCATCGTGGCCTGGACTCTCAGGCCTCTTAGATCTCAACCAGATTCTTGTTATTCTGTTTGCTGTCTTGAGGGGCATCCCAGCAAAGTGGCATCATAATTAAAATCACACTCAGAAAAATCTTTTTTTTTTTTTCTCCTGCAACTCAGGAGCAGGACTTAGGTAATGCGCTGCTGCATCAGGGACTTCATTCACTTCCTGTCTTTTTTTAGTGGGTGATGCCTGCACATGTGCTATTCCAGGAACATGGGGGCTGAAGCTTTAATTCTGAGGCACCTTGTTTCTGTGAATCTTTGTCAGATTCTCATCCTTACTTTATCCGGAGTCTATTGTGCTTAATTTCTTTCCTTCTTTAAAGGCTGAGACCCTTGCTTCTAGAGCTGGAATCAGCAAACAACCTCAGTGTTGTCCAGTTCCATAAGCGAAAGCTTTCTGTCTCTCCTCTGTTCTGTGGGAATACCTATCAGAACTGAGTGGGCAAAAAGACTTTTCCTGCAATTAGAGTTTATGTAATAAAGATACCAGGTAGTAAAAATAATAGGCACTATCAATAATACATGGTGACATAAATGCCTGAACTGCCACCAGAAGGGATCCCTTACACACATTAGTCACCACAGTGTGTGTACGTGGACGCTACCTTTCAATGTCACATGAGGGGATGGATGTAGCTGTCTGTTATTCTGGCTGGGAAAATTCTCATTAAAATAACTCTTACACTCACAGTGCACCTTTCCCCACGTTTGGTTGTTTGGTATTACACTGAAAAAAATAGATATCAGAATTAATATATAGCTTTTAAGTTGTTACCCTTAAAAAATTAAAAAAAGGTATCAAGTGAAGTCATGGACTCTTTTGCCCCTTTCAACTCCTCTAGTGAGTATTTTCTTCCTTCTAGAATATTTAAAAATTGGAAATAGTGAGTCACAGCTTTTCAAACATTGTCATAAATGTGTTAATTTTGGATGTTTCTACGACCCAGATATCCTGTTAGTCCTGTGGAGGATAAAATAGCTGAACACACAAGTCTGGACCCAGCTCTTCAGTCTCCCTGTGCCACACTGACTTGAAGTGACTGACACTCTCATGTGTGCAGGTTGGTGACCATACGAGAAGGTACCCTGGAGTGGAGGACAGCGCTGAAGCCCAAGTCATGACTGATCTCAAGAGTTGGTCCTTTATGGTTTGAGGTTCTTCTCAGCTTGATAGAGTTTTGCTTTAGGAGCGCTGACTTACAAAATAAATGTTTTTAAACTAGTATCTTTTTAACTTTTTAGAATCCTTAAATCAACATATATGCAAAAGACCTACAATCTTGAGCAAAACTCCTTTACACACTTACTATTAAAATAATCAATGTACATGTATCCCCTCTGGAAAAAAAACCCAAAACCAAAAAACAACAACAACAACAAAACATTTACAATCAGAAGCTGTCTTAATTCTGGAAGTCTACTATGGTCATGTTTTACCCCACTTATAATGAAGCTCTGAGTTCAAGATTCAAGATTTTAGAAGATTATGATTATTTATCTGTCACCTTTGACTAGCACATACTGATATTTCCATACTATGGATCTATGCCAGCCCCCATCACCCTGCCCCCCAAATCCCGTGTCAGGATGGGTAGGACAAGGTTGCTAGTATAAGGCTGTGAGCTTTACCAAAGAGACTCAGTCTCTTCCTTGACTGAGAACCAGGTGGTGTATCCTTGATACATCCAAGAAGGTATTCCTAGAGCATCTGGGGGCAGCCTGAGTCTCACTCAGCATTCGACTGTTTTAATAGTTTACTTAATTTCAAAATCCAAGACTAAAGAACAATGAAAAGGATGTTTTATTTGCAGTAGGGTGTTTTAAACCTCCTGGGAATCTGAATAAACCATTTTATAAGTTTTATTTTTATGCTAGACATTTTCCTGATGTCCTAGTCTGTGCCGGGAGGTGTAGGGGGACAGAAAAGGCACAGACTTTCATTAGCACAGTCAACTCAGAATTTGGGCAAGTCAGTGGCTTTTATGACAGAAGTAATTCTGTGAATATGCAGAGACACTTGGCTGTTTCCACTAGGTACAAACACACACAGTTTATGGCTTGTGATCTGGAAAGTAGTTCAGAAGACCTGTCCTTCCAAACTATGTAAAGAGTTACACAGCCTTCTGCTCACTTCCAGCAACAAACAAACACGTGCTTTTAGAATTCATTTCTTTTTTCACAATGTGTTAAATGCCGATTTCTTGTTAAGGGTAGAAGCAGGGTAACTTCAGAATGAAAGCTTCACAAATGAGTGCCAGGGACAGTCTTCAACACTGCTTTCAAAACAAGCCAGAGTACAGAAAGTTCACTTCTCAAAGGCCGCTGCCTCATGTGGTGGCACATGGCTATAAGCTTATCATTTGAGAGGTGGAGGCAGGAGGATCAGGGCTATCCTCAGATAGTATAGTAAGTTTCAGGCTGGCCTGGACCACATAAGACCCTGTCTCAAAAACAAAAACCAATCAACCACTCTCCCCGCAATTGACTAGCTGTTTGATGACATCATAAAAGTTGTGGAAACAATAGATAAACATAGCTCTCTATGCCCAAATGCCAATATTTACATTATTCTCTCATTTCTAGAAAACCGAGCTATCTCTACAAAAATCTGTTATCACAAGTAACCAGAGCTGTCTTGCTTCACACAGATTCCTGGTGGAGGGTTAGAACCATCTGAGACTGTGGCCTGAAGCTCTGGCACCCCAAGCAGTATTAGTATGAGTTTGGCACGTGTGACAGTGAGTCTTACATGGCATGTTTGTGTGTCTTAGGTACTGTAAAAATAAAAGCCACCCTGGGCAGAGACTATGTCTCCTGTTTGCTCAGTGTGGTCCTCCATTTGAAAACAACACAAGTCTGAGGAGCAGATTCTTAGTTTTGTGGAAACCTAGGGGTTTAGATAACTGGCCTTCTGCAGAGACATTTTTTAAGAGGGAGAGAAAACGGGCAGGTTGTTATACAAACTGGATTTGGAGAACAGGGGGTTTTGTTTATTCTGTACCAAGCTGTCAAAGGATAGCAAGAGGGGACAGACATTTTCCACCAGAAAAATTCCCTTTGCTGAATTTAGCAGGAAAAAGGAAAATAAAAAGACCTATGACTTTCAGGAAGAGAGAGAGAGGAGAGAGAGAGAGAGAGAGAGAGAGAGAGAGAGAGAGAGAGAGAGAGAGAGAGGGAGGGAGGGAGGGAGGGAGAGAGAGAGAGAGAGAGAGAGAGAGAGAGAGAGAGAGAGAGAGATTCTAGAAAAGGTATCAGCATGGCCCCAGCTAGTCAATGCCCTGTGGGAGTGATAGCCATGTATTTTCCATGGCTATGCGCTAGGCATTACTGGAGTTTATAAGAAACTGTCAGAGGCCGGGTATGGTAGTGCACACTGGCAGGCTGGTTTCTGTGAGTTCGAGGCCAGCCTGGTCTACATAGTAAGTTCCAGACAGTGAAAGCGAAATGTGAAACCCTATCTCAAAAAACAAACAACCAACCACAAACAAACAGAACAAAGGCCAAGCAAGGAAGGACTTCAGCCTGGTGATGTGTGGATGCCCACTTCTCTTTTGTCACCCAGCTAATTCCTGAGGAGAGCAGCCTGCGCTATTGTGAAGTGAGAGTAACTGAAGCTATATGGTACCTGCTGGCCAGATTTGGCTGTCTGTTCACAGCAGAGAAAGTAGAGAAAAGGAACTGCCCTTGGGGAAGTGAAAAGCTTCCACAGGCAGGTGTGGTTGCTACCTAACTTAGGGGCCTTTCCGTGAGAAGTCAGTGGCCTAATGGATTGACAGAAGGACCCAACCAAGGCTACGTCCTGGTGCTGGCTAAGAGCTGAACGCATCTGAAAATTTACGTTAATCTAACCTTCTGCCTGACTTTTACGGCATGGCTTTGCTAAAGTAACCCCGGCTGGAGATGCAAGCATTTGAACGTCTGACTCTGCTTTTTACCCCATTTCTCCTACCTACTGATGGATATAGGAAGTATAGACACTGTAATTACCTCTTCCCACCAGTGCCACCTGCCTCTGTCACCACTACCACCACCATCTCCATCACCCTTATGTCACTACTCCCATCTCCACCACCACCATCATTATTACCTTAGCCATCACCACCACCATCACTATTATCTCAACCACCACCACCATCACCACCATCTCCACCATTACCCTCTTCGTCACCACCACCATCTATCTCTATATCTATTTCCATCTATCTTTGTCACCATCACCATCATCATTACATTAGTATTATAAACACCATCATCTTTGTTGTCTTCTTGTACAGAATTGTCATTAGCCACAGCACCATCAACAAACATTAGCTACATACGATAGTGGTGATATACTGGGTTAACAATACATACTTCATTCTGGTCCATTAGTTAATCCAAGGCAAATCCTTCATGAATCTTTTGACAAAGCCAAGCATAGAATTCAGAGCTGATTTCACAAATGGCGCTCCCCTCTTTCCTGCAGAACTGGAGGTTAAACCCCACACAAAGGCCTCACACATAGTAAGCAAGTCTACTACTGAGGTGTATTCCCAGCCACTTAAAAATTCTATTTTGAGACAAGGTCTTGCTAAGTCTCCAAGTAGGCTTGTGTGTTGTGATCTTCCTGCCTTATTCTAACAACTAACTGGGATTCTAGGCGGGGGCCACTGTGCCTGCCTCTAGCTCCTTCTGAACAGATCAGTTGATACCAGAGGGCCTCAATGTTTCTGAAATAAATGTTAATAATACTTCTTTACATTTGCACTTGTATGTTTAATGTAGATTGTGTATGATAGCTAAGATATGGAAAATGCCATGTACAGACACAGTGGAACATAATTAACCATAAAAGTATAAAACTGTCTTTTGTGCAACGTGGAGCTAGAGGACTCTTTGTTAAGCAAAGTAAGCTGGGCAAAGGAAGGCCGGTGGTGCATAGCCTCACTTACATGCAGAAACTAAAACAGTGGCGGGATTATCGGACATGGGCTAGTGCTTACAGAGCCTGGGAGAGGTGTCAGGGACACAAGAAGGGTGCAGAGAGTTGTTAGTACATGCAGGGGTACAGTTGGATGGGAGGGGTAACTACAGGGGGTAAAAATGGTGGACAGTAATTAACTGAAGAGACAATTTCAAGTGTTTCAAACACAAAAAAAGATGTTAGAGGTTACAGATATGCCAATTACCCCTATCTGATCATTTTGAATTGTATACAAGTATTGCTATATCACATTGTATCCCATAAACATGTACAATTACTATGTGTCAGTTAAAAATAAAAATATATTTTGAAAAACCAACTTTAATTTTAACTGCACAGTTGGTAGAGTTTGTGAGGTTTTAATTCCTCGTCTTTGGCAAATGCATACTTTCCCCCCATCATATTCTAACACAGAATTATACTTCTATGTGTCTGTCTTTTTAAATAACTTATTTTTATTTTATGTTCATTGGTGTTTTACCTTCATGTATGTCTATGGGAGGGTGTCAGATCCACCGGAACTGGAGTTATAGACAGATATGAGCTGCCTTGTGGGTTCCGGGAACTGAACCCAGGTCCCCTGGAAGAGCAGCCAGTGTTCTTAACTGCTGAGCCACCTCTCCAGCCACTTGTTTTGTTTTGTTTTTTTCTTGTTTGTTTGTTTTGCTTTGTTTTTTGTTTTTATATTTTGAGCCAGGGTTTCTCTTTGTAGCCTTGGCTGTCCTGGAACTCACTTTGTAGACCAGGTTGACCTTGAACTCAGAGATCTGCCTGCCTCTGCCTCCTAAGGGCTGGGATTAAAGACATGTGCCACCATTGCCCAGCACCTGTTTGTGTATAAATATGGTGTGGCAACATACTTGGCATATAGTCTTGACTTTTTTTTCTGTGTGTGGATGGATGGATAAGCACATGCACACATATATGTGTACAAACCCCATATATACATACACTAAGACAATAAAATAATAAAAACTTACAAGAATAGCAAAGAGTTCTTGTCCAAATAAAGGACTAGTTGCCAATAAAATTCCCTTTCAGACAGTGAAGTCACAGCTAGAAGTTGGCAGTAAGACCATCTGAAACTACTAAAATCATTTTTGCAATGGAGAGAGAGAGAGAGAGAGAGAGAGAGAGAGAGAGAGATCCAAAACCTTCCACAGCTGAGTTATTTTGCCTTTTATAAAACAACTTCACATCTGGACTGATAACTTGAATTCCACCCAGTGCCATTTAAACAGCCCAAGTTATAAACCTCTTAAACTTGGGGTTTATAATAGAAACACTGACAGACCCTTAACTATAGTGCCTCATAGTAATGAAAGCACAACTATTTCATTATAGCAGTGTCTGGCGAGGCCGCTATAATTAAGAGTCTGTCAGCGTTTCCATTATAAACCCAAATTTTAAGAGGTTTTTAACTCACATTGTTTTAAATCACACTGGGCTGAAACTTGCTGTACAAAATGTCAGGCCAGATGTGTGTGTGTGTGTGTGTGTGTGTGTGTGTGTGTGTGTGTGTGTTGCTTTTCCTTTTGTTTACAAAAAGAAAAGAAGAAAAAAGCAGAAGAAAAAAGGAAGCAAATAAGCAAAAGTTGTTTTAAAGTTTGGTTGTGAAAAACACATATTTTGAACAAATAGTTTTCTTGTAGCAGTACAAGGTTCATGGGGAGAGGGGAGAGAATCAAGTCCAATATATCTTTGACTGCATTTTTTTTTCTCTGAAGTAGATTGGTATCTGTCCAAAAAGCAAATGTTAAGGGGGAAATGTATCATTTGATCCTGGGTTCTTGATACTAGCCAATTCGGAAGATTGTTACAAAGTTAAGTTGCTGGAGGAGTTTACATGTTACCTTGTATTGTTAACTGTTCAACTGCTAGACATTGGTGTGATCTTTTGAGTGGTCCCTGACAGGAATCACTTTAAGGCTTAAATGAACCCTCACTGTAGGACTTCCTAAAGCCTTATTGGTTTCCGGGGAAATTAATACAGTCTGGGTGGTTATAAATTGGTTTCATAGGTGTGGTAAGAGGATTTGTAGTTAGTTCATTCACTCAAGGACTGTTGTTTATTGAACATTTACTGTGTCCTGAGTATTATATCAGGAATCACTAGTACACTACAGTCATTGAACAGTCAGTACTGTACCTATGTGCCTTTTATGCAAACACATGGGATGTTAAATTAAGAATTTAATTCAGCTATGCTCTAATCAAAACTTCTTGTCTATTGACAGGAGCCCCTTAAATGAGATTATTGCTCCCCTTTATTGCTCCCCTTTCTCATGCATGATTGACTCAACACACAGCAGCCTTGTCCAGAGCCAGACCCAGCCCTTCCTTTCCTTTCATTGAGAGAGGTACATCCGGATGTATGAAGCAACCTGTCAGCCCCTCAGAAACCCAGACAGCCACTGGAGAAAGACGTCAGAATGATGGCTTTCTCAGGATGAGGGAATCTGTGCCTTCCATCCGCACCTCCAAGGAGAGTTGAGTCCTTGAGGAAGGGGTAGATACTGTCTACTCCTGGGAGTCTCCTTAGGTCCAGACTTCAGGTCATAGGGGCAGCAGGGGGAGAAGACGCTAGCTCACTCCTCTACTCAAACACAGCCTCTTTCAAATGCATTGTCTAACAGCACTCCAGCAAGCAGTCCACCCTCCACAGACCCCGATTTGAAATCTGTGCTGAGCGTAGGGTCCAAGCCGAAAGATGACTGCCTACACATTCTCTGTTTTCCAATTAGGCAACAAAAATAATAAAAAGGAAAAAGGATGAAGTAAAAAGCAAGATGGACGGATTGCATTTTTAATCATTCAGTTATTCATTTATTTATTTTTGTCTATAAAAGTGTTTCACCCTAAAGGCAGACAGTGAATATTTTATTTTAATCTTGTAGTTTCCATCAAGACAGACCTTTTAACTCTTCGTTCTCCAGCTCACAATGAGTCCCCGGTGTCAGAGGATGCTCACAAGAGGGCTGGGGCTGGATTAAGCCTCCCTCTTGGAGCTGTTTGTTGACCACATTCACGTTCAGAGCCCTGAAGCTAAAAGCACTTTACACCATAAAATAAAAGCACTGTCTTTTTTTCTAAAAGGTTACGTCTGGAGGCCATGCGGCTCATACTTCATACCGAAAACTCCTGAAAGGACTATGAAACTCTCTATGATTTACACCCTCTCTCTGCATTAGGGTATAGATCTACTCGACTCTAAAAACACGGTGGGTTTCTAACTGACGTGAATATATGTGCATTATTTCAGAAAGTCTGTTAGAAAACTTGTCAACACATTATAAAGCATAAACCAGGACTTGGCTATTAAGTACGGAGATCAGAGGCAGAATATATACTGCAGGAAGTATGGGGAGTCTCCTCCGCCGGCAAGATAAAAGGGGGTGAGGAGGGAAGGGGAGGGGTCGTCTGCTGGCCTAGAGTTTACGCACTGTTGTCACTAGAGGTTTGGGAAAGAGCCCACCGAGGTCTCTCAATGCAAACAGCAAGGATTCTACAACCCCAACGAAGTTAACTGAACGGTTAGAAAATAATTCTAACGTTGTCATAATTTACCACTCTCTAAAAGCCACTTCTGGAAAGGTAAATACACTTATTGTGTACCCAAGTGTGCACATTTAAAGTGACCTTTCACCCTGCTCCACAACACCACCTGCATTATTAATCAATACTTATGTAATATTTTCAAATCTCTTAGAACGCCACGTTTCTACTTCTTTAAACACTCAGACAAACTTCCCCTCCCCCACCTTCGGGCGCTGGCGTGAACATCCAGCGGCCAGGAGGGAGGGGCGTCACCGGTACCCGCGAGCACGAGGGACCCGGAGGGGGGCCGCCTAGGTCAGATCAAATGCCGACGCACAGCCCTGGGTTTCTGGGCTGGGTGAAATCTGGTTGGGGGAGGGGCGCGAGCGGATGGCAGGTCCCATTTCACCCTGGGCATTTTATGATGGAGAAATTAAATATATGTTAATCATGGAAACGTTGCCGCTTACCTCTGCACTGGCACCCAGGGCAAGCAGCTGCAACTGGCTTTTTAATGTATGTGTTAAGATGTGGCTTCCGAAGGAACCCCCTGGAATCCGAAACAAGTGCAATAACATAGCAGTCCTACTTGTAACTAAGTGCTTAATTTCCTATGATTTTTTTAAAAAAGAAAATCAATAAAATGCTGCCAGTTATTTATTGGAAATAACCACAGATAGCGGCCCTGATAGGGTGCCGGTTTTAGAGAGCACACGATTGTGTAATGAATTGTAATTCAGAAGACTGTTAAATGTGAACCACAGAACCTTTCAGAGGTAATAAAGTCATTACTTTTTACACTACAGCCAACCCTGAAAAGCTTTATACACGCCGTTATATATAAATCACACATACACAGTCTATATTTCTACAGCACTGTTTGTCCATCTCCTTTCTGCATGGACTTTTATGGATGAGAACAAGATTCAAATCTGCCCAGCCGGTCCTGAACGAGCCTGGCTCACTAGTGTTACCTGCAGGGGCATTTATTTATTATTTATTTATTTGTTTATTTCCGAGGCCTCCAGGCTCCACTTATCTTCACTCTCTTCCCACCTACCCTCCAGAGGTCCACCTCTGCGTCCTGCCTCCTCTGCCACCCTCTGCAGCAACATTCACTTGGTGATTCTAAGACTGGTTTAAGAAGCAAAAAAAAAAAAAAAAAAAAAAAAAGGAAAAAAAACCAAAACCAAAACAACAACAACAACAAAAAAAACAAACAAACAAACAAACAAAAAAAAAACAAAACGGAGGAAGAGGTGCTGACCAGCTTTGAAGAACTCAGTGAAAAGGGGAAACGGTGTCCTGCAGTTACAGCAATAAAGTCTTCCTCCTCCTCAAACAGAATGCGAGATCCCCCCCCCCCCCCCGCCAAGGAAAACCAGATAGAGGGAAACAACACGCGCACCACCCCCCCAACCCAGTCTAGCCCACAGCTTTCCTAACGTTGGGCATCAAAACCTGTGTTTCTTCCTCAGAGGGGCCCGAAGCTTCGCCGAATCAGGCAAGCCATTTTCTAGTGGGTTTGAAACTTTCCTAAGACACAGGAATAAACAGCCACAAGCCGATGAGGCTGGGAGGTGGGCGAGCGTGTGCAAGCACAGGGCCCTGCCTTAAAACAATACAATCCTCCGCCGGGTGGGTGAATTTACGGAAACGACACCTCTCGGAGGAGGGGTGCAGGGATGCTGGGTGCAGCCGCTGGAGGAGAGGGGAGGAAGGCTCCTGGCTCTGCAGAGACTCACAGATGTCCACCTGCAGCTCGGGTCTCCACCCTGCGCCCTCCGCGCCTCCCGGGGGCTCTGTCCATCCCCCGCCCCCGCCCGGGCGCTGCTAGATTTGGACTCCGAGAGCGGTCTCCCCGGCTGCGGCGGCGGCGGCGACTGCGGCGGCTGCAGGGTGGTGCAGGCAGGCTGGGAGGCTGGGAGGCGGGAGACGCCAGGGGACTTTGCAGCACGTTTCTGAATAAACTTTCCAATCGCAGGGGGTGCTGTTGCTGTACATTTTACGTAAAACTGAAAGTATCCCACGCCAGAGTGAAGCCCGCTTTTTGACAGCGGCAGCGCGCGCGCGTGTGTGCTTTAAAGAGACAGGGGTTTATTTCCAACAGGTCTTTCCTAATTTCCAGGGAAAGGCTGCAGAGAGGCTAGAGGGGCCTTCGGGCTCCCGGGTGTGCGCGGCGGCTGCTGGCGCCTGGGCAGCGCGGCCCTGACCCGAGGGCCTTCACCACCGTGGCCTCCCGGCTGCTCCTGCCAGCCAGTTTCATTCCTTTTCCCATTTTCTCTTTCTTCGAGTAACAGCTAAAGAACAATTGTGTTCTGTCAGTAAGAAACATTTTCTCTCCCTTTGCTCAGTGCTTTTGCATTTGCCCCCGAGTGGGAGGGGGTGTGTCCCTCCTTGAATCAGGCTCGAGGACCTCCCGCAGCGCCGGGAGCAGGTTCCCAGAGACCAGGGATCTTGGGGCTACCAGTGCTTTGTCCTCGGGCCGCCGACTGCTCAGAGGTGGACGCCTGGGTGCCTCGAGCCCCGGCCTCGGGTGCTCTCCTCTGGGGACTGGAACGCACCGGGAATCGGGCTTCTCGGTCTTTGTATCTCGGCCTCTCTTTCTGCAACCCCTGGGAGCTGGGGACTTAGGGCTTCTGGGGGTGGCATTCAGACTCGATCGCTAGTTGGGTCGCTCAGATCCCGAGTCCCTGACTTGGCCTTGGGGGCGCGCTCTCGGCCCTTGAGCCCAGGCCTGCGCCGCCCGCCTCGCCCCAACCCCCTCTTTCTAGGCGGCTTCTGCTCCCTCAGGCCCGGGAGCTGGCCTTCCGGACCTGCGACCCTCCAAACTTGGGCTGGATTTCGCTCTCCCGCGCGCTCCCTCCCGCCTCCCCTCGCCCGCTGCCTAGCTCTAACTTGGAAGCTCAGCTCCCAACTTCGGGTGATTTTTTCTTTCTTAGCTTTCCTTGGGCAAAGTTTCCCGAACGCTGCTGCGGGCTCGGGGCTTGCACTCCGGCCCTCCGCGTCCGCTGGCGGGGAGGGGAAGTGGGTGTGCGCATGGAGGAGGGTGTCCGGGACCCACTCTACCTGGTTTCCCTCTGCCCGCGCCTCCCCGGCTCTGGGCTGCAGAGTCCTGGAGAACTCTTGCCCCCACCCCCAAATAATTTTTTATTTTAGAGTCGGTGAGTGTGTGTGTGTGTGTGTGTGTGTGTGTGTGTGTGTGTGTGTGTGGAGGGGGGAGTGGAGCAGGGCGCAAGTCTTGCTCCCCCTCACTCCTCCCTCCCACCCCGCCGCCCCTTTCTTCTCTCGCGGCCACGCCACCGCCGCGGCGCTCGCTGCGGCCACTGGTGAGCCAGCCGCCCCGAGCCCCCTCCCCTCCGCCCGCCCCTCCCCCAGGGGCCGCGTCTGGCGTCTGCGGAGCCCCCTCCCCGCACCTCCCCCGCCCCGCACTGGCCATTGGCTTGTCCTGGTCTCTTTTTCATGTCCAGCCCCTGATGTGTGTCCATTGGTGTGAGCTTCCCCTTCCCTCCTCCCCTTCTCTCCTGCTCGCCCTGCCCATGTTTTGTGTGTCTCTGTCCATCCAGACTCCTGACGTTCAAGTTCGCAGGGACGTCACGTCCGCACTTGAACTTGCAGCTCAGGGGGGCTTTTGCCATTTTTTTCATCTCTCGCTCTCTCTCTCCCTCTATCTCTCTTCTCTCTCTCTCTTTCTTTTTTTTTCCGCTTAAAAAAAAAAAGCCATGACGGCTCTCCCACAATTCATCTTCCCTGCGCCATCTTTGTATTATTTCTAATTTATTTTGGATGTCAAAAGGCACTGATGAAGATATTTTCTCTGGAGTCTCCTTCTTTCTAACCCGGCTCTCCCGATGTGAACCGAGCCGTCGTCCGCACGCCGCCGCCGCCGCCGCCGCCCGCCCCGCAGCCCACCATGTCTCGCCGCAAGCAAGGCAAACCCCAGCACTTAAGCAAACGGGAATTCTCGCGTAAGTAACCCAATAATAGTAATAATAATTATTAATAATCACGAGGGCGCGCAGGACGCTAAGCAAGAGTGAGGTTGAGAGAGGGGTGTGTGCATGTATTAAAAAAAAATTCAGGTGAGAAACCTTCTGTAGTCGGGGTAAAGAGATATTAAGGGAAAAAGCCCCACATCTTCTCTCGAACGAGAACCGTGTGTGCACTTTTGAGACGGCACGCACCTTTTAATTTTATAAAAAATTGACTCCTCCTCTTTCCTCCTCTCCGCCGCTTTATTTCTTTTTTTCAAAAAGGAATGCAATGATTTCTACCCCAGTTTTGTAAAAATAATGAACAATGCTAAGGACGCGGACAACTCACATGCAAACCTGGGGGTGGGAGCTGGAAAGAAGGGGGGCTGCTTCCACTTCTCTATAGGAAAATGGAGTGGGGGAGGGAGGGCGTCAAATCTAAAAAACAATTCCTGGGCAGAAAAGAGGTGAGACTGGTCTTAGGATACCAATGTATGCACGGTCAAGTGTGCAGTGGAAAGAAAGTAGTCACCCCCACAATAGTACCGAAGTGGGACTGTAGAAGGGGGCTCCCAGGCGCCTCGCAGGCAGCTGAGTCCGGAGAGAGGGGCTGCAGCGGCGGGGAGAGCCGGGTGACCGGGAAGGACCGGAGTCGCGCCCGGCGCTGCCGTCTTTTGTTCCGGCCGGAGGTGGGTGTTTGTCCCGCCGCCTTTTGTGCGGGCTCCTCGCGCTTGCCCTCCTGCGCCGCCACCGCCGCCGAAGGGCAGGAGCAAGGGCCGAGCGAGGAGGCGGCCGGGGGCACGCGGTAGAGGGAGGGAGGGCGCACGAGCCGCCGCCGGCGGTTTGCTGTTGCTCGCCCCTCCTGGCTGAGCCCTGGAGGAGACGAGGCGAAGACGCATTAAAAAAAAAAAAAAAAAGTAACGCAAAAGATTGTACAATTTCTTGTCCCCCCCCCCCCCCCAAGAAACCAAATGTTCAGCCAGTCGCATTTTTCACCGCTTTTCTGGGATTCGTCCACACGCCCCCACCCCTGGAGAAATTCCACAATCTTTAATAGAGAAAAAAGGAAAAAAAGAGAGAGAAGAAAAAAATATCCCTGACACCCCTTCCCCAAAACCCCATCAAGTTGCAAACTTAGAGCGCCGGCGGCGTGGAGAGGGAGCGAGGAACTCCCTCCTCTTACTATTTTTTGGAAGATTTTCAAAAAAAGTGGAAGTGGATTTTGATTGGGAAAAATCTCGTGTCTGAATGTTTACAAGCACCGCGTGTGCGGGAGCCTCCTGCCAACAAACAGACAGAGGACGGAGCTCGCCGCGGCAGCCCCGGAGCAGGCGGCCGCAGCGTCTGGGCCTCGCCCGACCTCGCCGCGCCCCAGTCTGGAGTCGGGATCGCCCACCCGGCACTCGCCGCCCACCCGCCAGGCACCGCGGCAGGCCACGCTGCGACTCCGCCAGCCCGGCCTGCGCTCTGGTCCGCCCCTAGCACAATGCCCAGCTCTCCCTCCGACCTCCCAGGCAGCGAAAGCTGCTGGATGAAACTCGGTTGTGCAAAACATTTTTATTTTGCAAAGCAACTGTAGAGGCGAGTTCTGATAGTCCCCCCGCTACACCCGGGGTACTCTTAGATTCCTCTAGTCCTTAACTCTGGGCGGCGGGGAGGTTACCACGTGCGTTCCCTGCCCCCCTCCCAATCTGGCCAGTAGCCTCTTGGACCAAAGCAGTTGTCTGGCTAGGTTGAGGGGGGGCGGGGCAGGAAAAAGTGTGTTGAGTATGCATTTTGGGGGTGCAGGGCCCTCGGACTCAGAGACCAACCTTTAGGTTCTTGCCCTATGCTCTGGGCTTGTCTCGGTCAGGGGTTTCTGTGAGTTATGTAAGTGTGCTAGTGGCGGTAGTGATTATCTCCACCTGAAGGTGTGCTTGGAGAGGCCGGTGGTGGGCACTTAGGAAAGTTTGAGTCCAGTAAGGAAAGGCATGCAGCGCCCCCCACCCCCATCAAATCCTCTTCTCATTCATGACTCTTTAATTTTTGACGAAAGCTTGAAGGACCCCCTATGTTCTCTTCTGCATTTGTTGAGGGAGGGGGTGCTCATCGGGAATTGACTTTTCCCCCCTCTGGGCCCAGGAACTTGTCACACACTTCGGAAGCTCCCCCGCCCTGGCACGTTGCGGGGCCCTCCCTCTCCCCACCCCCGCGCATCTCTCCCTCGCCGCTCTCCCCCGCCCCCACTCCCACCGGCCGCGCCGGATACAGAGCAGACGCGGCGCGCGACGGTGTGAAGTTACAGCCCGGCCAGGTACCGGCGGGAAGGAAGGGCAGTGTTCGCAGGACTCGGGAAAGCCGGGACATTGGGACATTCGGAAGGATGCAATGGGGGCGCAGGGGACAGTCTGGGGAGGCACAGTCAGAGCTGCTCAGTACTCTCCTCCTACTTGGGTCCCTTGTGGGACTCTCCAGGCTGGGAGGGTTAGTCTCTGCTGTCCCAGGGAGGGACACTGGACTAGGAGGCCAGTTGGAGGGGTATGTGCAGGGATAACTTCTTTCATTTTCTGGGTGCTCAGAGGGCAGGAACCTCCAGGGTCCTAGGGCCCCCCACCCCCACCCCCACCCCCCACCCCCCGTCTTCAGCTACGTGGACTGAATGAACCATTTGGTCGCTAGGAGGCAGAACAAGATCAAGAAAAGCTCCGCGAACTTGAACCTGTACCAGAGCCTCCCCCAGCCCTGCCCGGCGTTTCTCGGCGGGGGAGGGACGAGCATTGAGAGAGTGGGGGTGGGGGGCAACGAGCGGTTAGGCAGAATTCCCTTTCTCCTCCCCCCATTACCCCTTTGGTCTTTGTTCTTCATTTTGACTTAAAAAAAAAATGCTTTTGGCTAGGGCCGTGGAGAAGCTCAGGGGCAAGCAGCCGACACCCCCCACGTGCAAGGAGATCCGGCAGCTCTATGCGCGGAGCGGGTGCACTTTTAAGGTCCTTTCAGGGAAGGCATTTTTGATATCGAGGAAGGGGGGAGTGCGCTGTCGAGCTTAGAGACCTGGCCGAAAGCGGGGCTGTGGCAAGTTTGCCCTTGGCCTCTGGGATCACTTTTTTCCACCCCCATCCCCGCGCAGAGTGCAGGTCTCCGCGGCCACCGCAAGCTTACCGGACCGCTTGGCAACCCGACGCTCCCCCTCCCCGCCTCCTGCAGCTCTCGCCTGGAAGCCCGAAATCACAACAATAGTAATAGTTATCATCATAATGATGCGGGCTAGCAGCGTCATTAATAATGAATAACCGCGGTCGCCGCCTGGCGCGCACACGGTGCCCGGAATTGCGGGCGAAACACATTTGCACAGATCTTCCAAAGTAAAAGTGTTAGTCTGTGCACACAGAATGAATTTCAGGATCCGCGCTCGCGGCGTGCGCGATGAAGCCAAGACTTGATCAGGTTATCCAGCTCAGTTTTCCAAACCGTACTTCCTTTTTCACCAAGTGGCGGGTTCAGGGAACCGGCGCTCAGCTGTAGCCCGGCTGGATGGGCGAGGCAGCTGCCGAGTCCTCGGGCCACCCGCCGCCTCCAAGCTGGGACTGTGGGTCGCTGCTGCACGTGTTCGCTGTGCGCGCGGCCTGAGCTTGCAGCTAGGAAGGAGGCTGCTCGCTTTGTGCCGTGGAGACCCGGCGCCCAACTTCACTTTCTAAGCGGCCTACTCCAGCAGGGTCCCCGGCCCCCGGCCTGTAGCCCATGGCTCTGCTTTTGTTTCTTTGCTTTGCCTCTGGTTTTTCAGCCTCCGTTTGCTTTATCGTGTTAAGAAAATGCACTTGGAAAGCAAACTTGAAGACATAACTCACATTTCC
The DNA here is from genome assembly GCF_903995425.1 of Onychomys torridus. NCBI lineage: Eukaryota > Metazoa > Chordata > Mammalia > Rodentia > Cricetidae > Onychomys > Onychomys torridus. The sequence continues at coordinate 7,150,629 of NC_050452.1, read as the reverse complement.
TCCTCCCCCTTCCCCAGCCCTGGTTCCCTCGCCTTTTCCCAACATTTCTTATAAGGATTTTGACCCCTTCTTTTAATGTTTGCAACGGGGTTGGGTAGTGGGGAGAGAAATAAATACAAATATATAAATATATCTCGGTGCCCGCTGGGACACTGAGACCATCCAGTCTATTTTGCTGAAAGCAGAAGCATTTCATTTTGTCTTCCTTCCCTTCTAGAGAGAATTCGCGGCTAATTATTGTGATCATTTGTCCACTCCCTTCCACTTGAATCGAGGACTTCCCGCTTTGTATCGAGTTAGGCCCGAGCTTAGAAAGGGTGGTATTGTAGGAGAGAAATAGGATGGAGTTGAATTGAAGGGAGGGGGTAAAATGGCTGAGGTTAGGAATGTTTTTAGGGAACGAGGAATTTGCATTAAAATACAGAGAAATTATCTGATGCCCAGAAAGGAAATGTTGATTGCCACGGAGAGAGGGTGTCAATGCAAATCAGTAGGCTGCAGGAAGAGAATTGTATTTTCATATTTTCTTTGTGCCTCATTTGGTCTGATTTTTTAAAATAATGCAGCAGCAGTAATAAAAACACGCTTTGATATTTCTCTGAATATTGCTAGCCAAATGTTTTTCAGGGAAACCGATGGTAAATGTATTTCATACATTAGGATATAATTCTTGTTAATTAGCAATAATTTATGTTAAGAGCATAGAAAATGTTGAGGTTACAGGTTTTATATCTATACATTTGATCATCTTGTTATTTTCAAGAACTTTGCCTCCTATAAAATTAATTAGGTGAGATGTGGAGGTGTAATCAGCAACCTGTGAATTACCACTTCATTTCCTGGTTTTGCCTGTAAATCAGTTCAGTCACTAGGTTTAGAAGACTTTAACCAAGTCTGCTTTGTACCGAATTACCTTTAACTATTTGATATTTAAGAGAATATCACCTTTGCTCCTGATACTGTTCCTAGATGCTGAAATCCATTAGGCCCCAGGAACAACAACAAAACTCCAAATGAATCCTGATGATAGGATTTGCAAAAATGTTTTACCTTTAATGGAACAACCCCCCCCCCCCCCCAGCCTTTCAGTCTCTCAAGCCCAGAACTTATAGCTAAACAACAACAGCACAAAGGGCAACAATTGCCAGTGTTCATTTGAAATACTTAATTCAGAGAGCAGAGATCATGGATCGCGACTTCCCACTCCACTTGGTCAAAATGAAAGCAAATGTGGGAGAAAATGACGAGAATACACAATGCAGGAGCCTTCGTCTGCTCTTGGGTCTGGAAAGCTCACTTGTGCGTTCTGCATTTGTCTTTTGACCAGGATGTTGGGCAGAGAAACACTAAAGAGCTTGCTTTTGCCGTCTTCATTCGTAGGGAGATAACCTTCATATTCGTGTGGTGACCTTATGTTAAATTAGGAGGCGTACCAAAGCGAGGAATTATGACATGTCCTACTTGAGCACAGGTGCGGCTTAGGCAGGGCTCTCTCAATATTATTTCACCCAGCACATCTGGGAGTTACTCCAGATCTTCCCCCTCAATATCCAGCCTGGGTAGGGTTGAAATAAATTTAACCTGAGTTCACTGGATTTTTGCACTTTATCAAAATCTGTTCCAATATTCTACACTCAAATTAAAATCTATTTTTTGATTCTCTGTGGCTTTAAGTTCATTAAATGTGAAATTGGCAGCTTGCTAAAGAAGGTCAGACTGATTAACTGTTTAAGACTTGTACATTTTCTCTTCAGTTTTTATTAACTGGCAGCAGCATCCTGGACATATTTTGTATTTTGTGAATTTTTTTCTTTTAATTTTAGTATTTTAAGATGATGTAAACAAGATTTCTTGGCTCTCCCTTCTCCACTTGCAAGGTTTGAAATAATGATAGAAGCTGTTCAAATAGATGCTGGAGTGCAAAGTTTAAAAAAAGGCAGACAGGAAAAAAAAGATATGTCTACCTCGTTATACCACTCGCTGGTGATTTGTGCAGAAATGTCTCATAATGAAGCGTTTGGAGCTCATTCAGAAAATTAGTCAACTTTGACTACATTAGGTGAAGCATCTCAACTCTGAGGAAAGGATGCCCAGTCTTCTGAAGTGTACTGCTTGGAAGTCCACTCTGATTTTTATGTCATGGATGCCACCAAGCACCAACATGTTTAGAATATTTTAGACATTCTTTTCTTTAGAATGAAAAAAAAAAAACCCGACTAATTGGCTTATTTTCTTAAGTACTCAAAAGTGTCCCATTTAGTGAATGTGTCTGAGAAGTGCCGGTAAATTTGATATTCCTTGGATTTCGTGGAGTAGCTGAGAATGAGGACCAGAAGATCTGGCAGTGGGAGACTCTCTGCGTGGTGATGGTTAGTGAGGTGGATGCAGTCACTTCCTTCCGACTGTGGTGTGGATGGCACAGTTCTGTGAGGTGCAGCGGCCTGTGCTGTGAGGCCATGTATGTACAGCTAGTGTGCACACTCACACACAAAGGCTATGAGTGCTCACTCATCTCTTCTAATCCTGGACACAATAGACAACTTACTGATGGAGGGGAAGCAAATTTGGTTTCAGTTCTTTGTATTTCTTGTGTTAACCATTAAGTCACATCCTTTTCAAAAGATTTATAGTGTGTGTGTGTGTGTGTGTGTGTGTGTGTGTGTGTGTGTTCTCTGGAATTATGCAAGCCGGGGGGATTTCCTTTAGATCATGATGGCCAATCTCAATGATCAGTTTACTTGATTGTTGATACCGTCCACATCACATGTTGCCTATCACGCTTTTTTGGGGTGTTAAATGGAGATTGTTACAAACACTTGTGTTATTGTGGTGAGATGGGGGTGGGATTTGGAGTGTATGCCCTCCTTTTTCTCTCCACACTGGTTCTCTAATAATTGTGCTTTTATTTCTTCAACTACAGCCGAACCTCTTGAAGCCATTCTTACAGATGATGAACCAGACCACGGCCCGTTGGGAGCTCCAGAAGGGGACCATGACCTCCTCACCTGTGGGCAGTGCCAGATGAACTTCCCATTGGGGGACATTCTTATTTTTATCGAGCACAAACGGAAACAATGCAGTGGCAGCCTCTGCTTAGAAAAAGCTGTGGATAAGCCACCTTCCCCTTCACCAATCGAGATGAAAAAGGCATCCAATCCTGTGGAGGTTGGCATCCAGGTCACGCCAGAGGATGACGATTGTTTATCAACGTCATCTAGAGGAATTTGCCCCAAACAGGAACACATCGCAGGTAAACGAGAGGCAAGGACAGCTGTTTGCATGCTTTCTTTTCGTTTGTAGAGGTGCGGTAGTCAAGCAGGAAGGCGTGGTGGAGTGCTGTTGGTATCTCTCCATGTGACTGTCATGACAGTCTTGTAATGCTAAAATCATATTCCTCTTGCTTCCGTCCAGAATGCTGAAAATAAATTTGTGTTCCCACCTTACCGAGTCAGATGTGGTGGGAAAGTTGCACACACTTGACACCCTCTTCCTGGCTCTGACAGTACCAGATCTCTCTTCTCCCCCTTGCTTGCCATCTTTTTTAAAAGTGTTGACCCTTTCTACACCTACCTCGTTTCCAGTGTCCATTTCTGGCCTTGGGGATGTATCTAAGAGGCCAGGGAACCATGCAGGCATTTACAGTTGAGTCCATGACTTGTCTGAGGGCTGGAAAGAGTTAACTGAGTTCCAGGGCTAGCCTTGGATCCATACTGGCTGTCAGACTGTACGGGGCTGTAATTAAACACAGCCCCGTGGTGGGATGACACGGTGACCTTGACTTTAAGATGCCATTTTCGACTGGCCAGGCCAGAGTAGAGAGGGCAGTTGCTGAAGCGCACAGACATGCTTACTCGGAAAGTTTAAGGGCATGTTGGAAATTTCAAAAGGTTGGTTTGACAGGAATGGTTGCTCCCTGCAGCCTGCCTCCTCAGCTCAGTGATAAATGCTCCTCAGTGCTCTCTCTTGTCTCTGATGTGGTTTTGACAGATGTATCTTGATTTTGTTTGTGGTTTACACAACCACATGTCACCCTTACAAATGTCCAGTGCAGACTCCACTGTTTCTTCTGCAGCCTAATGTAAAAATTTTCTTGGGAAAAACAAAACAAAACAAAACAAAAAAACACTGCATGCACATATCCAATGGTTCTGTCTCCTTCGGTCAATTTCACCAAGGAGCTAGCTAGGTGTGCGGGTTTCTCAGCAGCTCCAGGGAAATGGAATTAAAAGCTAACAGAGGGACTTTAATTCCCTGATCTAGTGGTAAACAGCACCACTAGGTAGTGGCACTTAAAACACTGTTTGCTTTAGCACGTCAGACAAAGCAAAAGCAGATTCTGTGGTGACGGGCCTGTAACATCTGGGAGACAGTCCCTTCTCTGCATTGCCCCACCCCACAAAAGCAGCTTTGCTCTGTTTTGGAAAGACAAATGTAGACAGACACAGGGCTTATTGGGACTTGTCTCTGAAATGGTTGGACCATAGAGTTGAACCATAATAGGTCAGTGATCGGGGGATTAAATGGCATGTCACCCTCACCCCTTCTACACCCCCACCCCCAGTCTGGAATTTGATCATTAAGATCATGTGTGCTGTTTTCTACCTTCTCTCCTTTTTAAAATGCTTTCTGCAGTGATACTCAGGTATTTTCCTTTCAGTGAAATAAGGAGTCTGCTGCCAGGAGAGCTGCTTGTGAGTGTTTTTCTGGAAACCACCACATTAGCTTCTGAGACATGGAGGTTAAGATTTCTATCTCCCCCACCCCCTGTAGGATATGGCAATGACCATTTCCATGTGCTGTCTTGTGACTGGAAGGAAAATGAACAGAAGTGTAAGGCATGATTAATGAAGCAAGTGCAGGCGGAAGGGGATTTGTCGTCTTTGGAGATCCAAAGCCTTGCTAAATCACCAAATATGGAGTAAGGCTTGTGTGATGTAACATCGTATTTACATACCGAGCTGCTCGTTTGAAAGACAAAACACAGTGTCTGTCAGGCAGGAGTTAAAACCACACTTATTCCTGAAGGCCTAAATAGGTTTTTCAGTTTCAGGTTAGCCAGTTTGAAAATCAGGGCCTCTGTATTTAGAAGATGAATCTGAAGGCTGAGGAAAGCATTATAAATAGTGAGGGCTTTTTACTTTTGTAGCTGTGACTCTGTGTGGATGTACAGGAAAAGAGAGAGTCCTTAACTCGCTGGTTGTCATAATGATTCTGTGATGTTTCATAACTAGTGTGATAGCAGAGTCTACAGAAGCCAAAAAGAAAAAAAGGAAAAAGCAAAAAGGTGCAAATTTGAAATATATTTTCTAGGGCTAATGGTACATTGTTTCTCTGAAATTGAAAGCTATCTCAGGCGTCTCAGATACTCATTGAGTATACACATGCAATCCAGGTGAGGCAAACCTTTCATGCAGGAATAATTGCAGCACCTTGATTCCTTTCGTTCTGCTCAATCACCTGTTCTTACCCTGGTATTGGCTGAACATAAATAGCATGGTCACATCTCAAAGTAAGATGTCAGTGGCTAGAGCCTTGACTTCTCATACTTCACAGTAATGAATTAAGGGCTTCCTATAGTGAAATTAATATTCTACCATTGCATACAAATTATGCTACTCTGGACCCCAGGTGCCCCTGAAGCAAAGTTCTGGAAAGATGACTGTGTATTCCCAGCTGGTTTCACTGTACCAAGTCTACCATTCTTCCCAACAGTAACCATTCAGTAGACATTTGAACTGTTGTAAGGAGAGAAGCAGTGGTTTCTATTGGGGAAGAAATATACTGATAAATGTCTACAAGAATATGCTTGGTAACTGCATGGAAGGCAGTCATTTAAGCATGCTGGGTAGGAAAGACTTTATGAAAGGGATAAAAGTTATTTGAGTTCACTGTGTCCTCTGTGCCATTTTACAGGCAGGAAGTAGGGATGAGACCTTCCTAAGGAAAGCCTAGAATTTGGGGACTTTAGAACCAGGAGCATAAAGTAGAATTCTTAAGAGCTGCAGTAAAACAGCATGTGGGCTGTGCTCAGGCCTCCCCAAGCTGGCTGTTCCCCAGGATGTTTTTACCTGATGACTAGATGGATGTGTGTTCTCATATACCATGCACATTCGTTACATGTATCCACAGATAGTGACCAAGCTGCCTTTCTAATTTTGTTTAGATATTCAGAGCCTTATATGATTATGATCCACAGAAACTATTGGAACAATATTCATTTAACTGGCTGTAAACAGCTTACATTGTGTGGTCCAGTTCATCAATATGCATGTCAAAAACCCATCAACAGTTAGGGCAGCCTTTGACTGATGGAGCTTTCTATATGTTTTTTTTTTTTTTTTTGAGTCTTTTATTTTATGATGAATAAATTATTCATTGAAGATTAGCAAGTATAAAACTGTTTTCTCTCACAGAAAAGGCCCCAAACATTATCTCCCAGTGTCAGTCTTGAAGTTTTGGCTCATTGCACACGGGAATCTTTAAATTAGGATTAGCCTATCATAAAGTTAGACTTTAGACAGAATGGGAAAACAGAAGCTTGCTAAGATGCAGGGCAGCCTGCTGCTCCTGATGGAACATCGTTCTCCCCTAACATCTAGAATACAGGCATTTCACTGGGGTATTTGGAACTGTCCGCCTAGACAGAACAACTGATCTGGCTAATGATATGCAAGGCAGATTCTCTAATGAGTAGGGAAATATTAAAAGCAACTGTGTTAGCATGTTACTTACAGGTACACCGAGTACCGTGCTCACGCTTTTCAGAATTTACAGAACTAACTTCCTTTTTCTCTTTGTACCCGTTTTCATTCTTTCATAGCTTAGACTGGATTGGAGGATGTGTTTGTATATTAATTGTAAACGAGACTATAAGTGGCAGTATCTTCTCATGACTACTTATTTTTCATTTCTCTTTATTGTATGATGCTGAATAAAAAAAAATTACTGATCTCTGAAGTCAATTCTCAGTGTGACAGCAAAAACCAGAAAACACCACCATTCAAAAGACAAATGTGCTGGCCAGCGTTTTATCTACCTTCAGAACCCACAGAGCAGAGAATTTGGTTTCGTAACATACCTAGCATGTTTGTAGGGAGGCTGTGTTTGTGAGGCCACTGCCCACAAACTGGTGTTCATGGGTCTGGGAGCACTGTATACAAGCTGTATTTGTAAATACGACAGGGAAAGGCTGTGGACTGGCAGCTTGGATGTTTTGTCAAAGTACAATGTCAGAGAAACTCTAAGACACATTGTAAATAGAACTGTCACAGTGATTGCATGATTGAGCTACAGAAGTGTCCTACAATGGTTGGCATTGTCAGAGGACTTTTGAAAGCTTAATTAAACACAGTGGTCCGCATGGCTGCTAAATTTACTTTGGAGAGCCAAAAAAGAAAAACAAAATCTAAATTGTAGAAGACCCCAAAGATCTCAAAGTTCCTCTGATGTCACTCTCTGGGTGGCACAGAAAAGAGGCACCGTGTGTCTTCCTGGGCGTCTTTCAGAAATAATAGTTTTGAGAATAGGTCCACGTGATATGGAGAGCATCCTGTGTGTGATGTGGAGACTGTTCGTTCTTCTGTCCCCTGCTGTTCCAGACAGTTAATGTAAAAATGGCCTTTTATTGGAAACACAAATATGTATTCACTTGAAGAATAGGAGCAGAGGGGGGACAGAGTTTCCCTCCCAGTCTATGTGTTTATTCTGTGAAAACTAAAACAAACAAACAAACAAAAAACCCCCAAGTGCTGTAATTTCTCAAATCAACCCATCCTTGTTGTAGGGCAGGTTGTGCACTTTCTATTTAAAGGATCTGAAATATGGTTTGCACACCTTTCTCCTAGGGAATGTGGCATTTAATTGTGGGGCTGTCCATGGGCTGGAAAATACAGCTGGGTGTAGAGACGTCAGACTGGGTCAGGACAGGCACCTTGGGCCCAGAGAAGAGGCCAGTTGGATGCATATTAATGGCACATTTTAGAGTCCTGGAAAGTCATTAATTTCACACTGTAGCTTCTGTGTTTGGCCAATATGAGAGAGCTAAATTGGGGTCCATAACAAACATGGGATACAGATTTTAGATTTTCATGGTGTCTCTCTCACTGGTGGTATTTAATAAAGGAAAAGAGGCAAATGTGGTTCTGCATGGCTGTCACTGGATAACAAGGGTTTGTCTTTCTTCTGTGGGGAAATACAAGGTTGAAGGGAGAAGGAAGGGCCACAGACGATGTCCCTGGCTGTTATTCTGCCCTACCTTGCCTGGTCTGTTTGCATCCTTTTTGACACAAAGCAGTCATTTGACAGAGTTCACTGTAAGCCCGTCTGTCTTTACAAATACTCGTTCTAGCTTCGTTCAGTAAAAAGCACTTAGCACCAAGCGGGGGCCCAGTTTGGCACCTTGCCACAGTTTAGCGTGGGGTTTAATCACCAAGGATCTTTAGTACCTTTCTGCTAGTTCAGGTTTCATGTGGGTCATGGTTATGTCAGCACTGTTGTTACTTGAAAGATAAAACATAGTTTGAAATGTAGGGCCCATTTTAATATTTCAAACCAAACAGGCTTTTATTTTATGTGTTAATTTGGAGGACATTAGTAAAGTTCATAAAATATGTGCAGACTATATAATTTAATGGAGAATGACCAGTATTTTTATTTGTAATACAAATAGAAAATTGACCATTGTACCTCTCCTCTGTTCCTTTTGCGGCCCAGGTAAATCAGCACTGTTAAACTGCTTTTCCCTTTTACTATGAGGGTATGGAGTGTGGCCAATATCTGGAAATTTACCTTTGTAATTTGCCATGTAGTTTTTACAACAATGACCTAATTAATTTGAGCACGAACCATATTATTGCTACTGGAGTCATTTTCTGTCACAAACTTAATTTCCAGGAAATGTAACCTGACGAATAAGAATTCCTTAGCTCTCCACATGTGTTCTCTGAGACCAAAGGCAAATTTAAAATAATAATAATACTAAAATGCCAGCATTATTAAAGCCAGTATGCTTGATGCCAAATGCAATTTGAAGCCAGTAAACATCAGACTGTATTTCTAATCAGTTTTAGAATGTAACGTATTCCATATTGGGTTCACTGGAATCTGTCTCCCTGCGTTTCACTGGCCAGCTGCACTCCTATGCATTTTTAAAACATTTCAGCAAAGGATTTTGCTGTTCTTAGCAGGGTTAGTAACTTGGGGTCTATTTCTGAGCTCATTCGTCATTCTGCGATGGCATTGAGTTAGGTTGGCAAGGGAAGGATTTGAGGCGTGGGGGGTGGCGAGGTCACTTCTGATCCCAGCAGGGAATAGGTGGGCTTCATTTGCCTTTACAATAGGCGCGCAGTTACTGCACCTTGGAGGGGCTCTCAGGTGCCGCTCAGATGGGCGCATGTAAATGCCCTGTCAGATGTGGAGTCGGAATATTAATGCTTCTCCCACCACTGCCCCATAATAAAGCTGTACACAGCAAGCTTAATATGCAGCTAGTCCGGGGATTGTCTAAACTTAGATAGCCCAGTGTGACAGAAGCAGTGGAAGAACTCAGCTCCCAACCCACAGCTCCCATCTTCTTCTCCTTTGATCTTTTGCAAAATGGAAACATCATCCACTCCTCAGAGTTGTCTCCCCAACTCGGCCACCACCCCCAATCTACCACTAGTTAGTTTTTTTTTTTTCATGTGCTAGTATGGAGAAATGCAACATAATTTGTTTCATATGGTTAATTACAGGCATTTGAATATTTAAAATTTTAAATAGCCACAGTTCCAGCTTTTTCTGTTAAAAGTATGTGATTTGAACAAAGGGATAACAGTGTAAATATTTGTGGTGATTTGCAACACCCTTTCCCCACCATTAAACACACACACACACACACACACACACACACACACACACACACACACACACACTGCGGATTTGGGGACTTCTATACCTTTATTTATACCTTTTTTTTAAAACTCTCTCAATTGGAGCTTCATTAAAATATTTTTCCTTTATATTTTTGAGTCTGCTGTTGCTTGAGGTTTTTATAGAGAATTTTTATAATGTGTTCATTTAACAGAATCAACAGCTGTCAGAACCAGTTGTGGTAAATCCACCAAACACACACACACACACACACACACACACACACACACACACACACACACACACACACACACGTATGTTTCCTGAAACAAAACACTTGGAAAAATAAGCTGCCAGAACTGGCGAATTAGAGGTTTGCCGACAGGGACCTGAGGTGTCTCATCTCTGAGTCGCCCAGAGACCCAGCCAGTCTGATGCAACACTGCTGCAGGGTGGCTTGGGCAGCTTGCTCCTCAGCCAGTGTGCTGTGTGCAGCTGACTGCACCAGAGGTAGGCTGGGTCTGCCATGGCCTCTCCTGCTCCCTTCCGTCCTTCCCTGCTTTGGGATCCACCTAGATAGATAAAATACCAAGTTCTTAGGGTGCCAAACAACAAATTATACTCACCTGGAGGTGAGATGGCTGGGTGGAAACTTGGGTAAAAGAGGGGAGAGAGGCGCCTGCACACCCTTTTCTGGACAGGGTTGGCAGCATGTTGCTCAGAACCCAATTGGTCTCCGCCAGGCAGTTCCCCGTGGGGCCCTGGAGCAGGTATGTTGATGAAGGGGACACCTGGGGACCTCTGGCCACTCACAATGAGGTTTGTTTGTGTCCTCACTGTTGTTAACATTGGTGAAGAACAATTACATCTTCAATTTGATCTTGCTTTTAGATAGAGGCAAATCCACCAACTACAACCTCCCATTAAAACCAATAAGGGACTGTCTGCCAGACCGAAGAGGTCCTCTCAGAGCAAACCCAGGTGCTGCTGCGCCCCCACCTGTCTTTCCTTTTCTTTTTGAACTTTCTAAAGCACACAGGGAAGCCTTCTACTAAGCACAGGCCACTGAAGTTTACACTCATTAGTTGTCCAGTTTCTTGATCTGCAGTGACGCAGTCAAGATGCTGAAGGAAAGACATCACATCGGTTCATTTTTAGGGAAATAAGATTCTTACCTAGTGGGAGCACAATGCTTGACTTGCTGAATCTGGCCTTTTATGTTCCAAAGACAGGACATCTCACTGGACAAAAGAATATAGCCTCCCTGCACCCCGTCTCCAGGTATAGCATGCTTTCATGACCTGCTTACATTTAGGGCAGCCACAGTGAACCACTTTACTATTTTATTATCTTAACCCAGCCAAAAATCCTTTGAGTTTACAGTTAAAATAATACGTTAACCAATGGTAAAATTTAAGTCTCAGGAGTTTCTCCTACTTCATCCTACCTTAAGATTTTTTTTTTTATTAAAATTATTCTTTTTGTATTTAAAGATGAGTGCTGACTACTGAAGAATGATTTCAAGGCTTAAAATTTTAATAATAAATCGTCACTTTCTCATGTTATGTTTTTGTTATGTTAAGGGGAAAAAATCAATAAGGAAAAATTTAATTCTGATAAAGATACTCTTGGATCTTTGAAAACAACTGCTGTCCTTTTAACTAAAACATTTGAGCAGCTTCAAAGACCGTGTCTTTCTTCTGATCTTGGAGCTGTGTGACTGGTAGCAAGCAGGAAAAAAAAAAAACCTTATTCTACATACAAGTGGATTGCTTAACAAGTCAGCACAGACACGTACTTGTTTGTACAATAGAGATAAAAA